>NC_090746.1:35504599-35617099 GCF_036898095.1 Palaemon carinicauda | reverse complement strand
TTATTTTTTTATTTTTTGAGCATATCAATTATCAACAAATACTTCCGATTTATTTTCGGTTGGCATCAGCTGATCTCAAGGTCACGCTGCCGATTACTATTACGCGCACATATAATGCAAATAACATTGATTTATATAATCCTCGCGGGATGCAGGTTCATCTCGCAGTCTCACGTAGCAATCTGGGTACGCTGAAAAGTTGAGCCAGAATTCAAGATCTTCAAGGGGTTTGGCCCCCAACTTCTCGGAGATGTAAAGCTCCCCATTCATCATGGGCATGTGCTCCGTATACCTCCAGGGGTTGGTTTCGGAGCAGTGAGGGAGGTCAGATACTTTAAGGGCCTTAGTAGAGCCCCTGGAAGTACCGGGGCGTTTCCCTTCTTGTACCTTTCTTTTCGTCTGCTTGATATCTTGCTTCATCTCTTCTTGTTCCTTCCGGAACACTGCCAAGACTAGAGAATAATGGTTTGCTCCTAGAAGAGCAGCTTACCACAGCTTTGGTCTCTCTTCTACCCTCACCAAGAGGAAAGTAGCCACATAATAATTACAACACTGTAGTTAACCAGTTAAGTGAAGAAGAATTTTAGTATTCTTAGCATTTTCGGGTGTATGAGTATAGGAAATGTGAAAAGTACAGGCCAGACTATTCAGTGCATGTGTAGGCAAAAGAAAAGTGAGCCATAACCAAAGAGAGAGGAATCCAATGTAGTACTGTCTGGCCAGGCAAAGGACCCAATAGCTCTTTAGCCGTAGTATCTCAAGGGGCGCGCAACCTACTACATGTAAGGCGCCGCAATTGTTGGGCGGCACACCAGGGCATATCTACATGATGAGTGGTCACACAAGCACACCCACACAAGCTGAAAATAGAAAGGAAATATTTTTAAAATAAAAATATTCAAAGATATTTTCAACCAAAACTGCCAATGTTTCCAGGAGAGAGGAACAAGTGTACTCTCTGTCGGCTGAAATCCAATTCGCCTACCCCAATGCCACCAGGGTAATTACCTGCCGGTTGATTACACCTGGCTTTAACAGCCTTATTACAGCTTTGCTGTTATCCATCTCCTATAGTAAAGAATGATAGTTTGTATGTGTGTAGAAACAAAAATTAATTTGGGATAAAAGACCTTGGGAGTATTCTCATATTTCTTAGTACAATACTACTTGGCATTAATTTATAGGATAAAAGCATATGGATATTCAAATAAGTAAAGTTCATTCATAATTCAGATTTCATCATATTATGTCCACTTTCATCTTCACTGTCTATTCCTCAAGACTTGTGCATTCTACACTCTTGAAAGTGTGACCATCCAAATCCTGCTGAGGTGCCACACAACAACCAGTACCAGGCTTTTCTATTTTGGTCAGTTCTGTTGGTTATAATTCCATATTAATCAGTATTAGTAATAATCTCAATTGTATAGTTATAGTACTGTAAAACTGGAATGATCTTTCTGGAAGTGTTATCAATACTATATTGACACTCGTAAATGTCAAGAGACCATGAATATTAATTTGAAGGACCATATGCTGTTTAAGTACCATCATTACCTGCACTGTCTTCTTGACCTCTTTATGCCTTTACCAACTAGCCACTGTAGCTAACTGCTATTCATATCTCATCAAATCTTCAAAAACTTTATCATCTGTAATATGACATTCCCATTACCTTCAGCCATGGTTATTACCATTTTGTAGTCACACTTTCAAACTCTGCGACTTTTTCTGTGCCAATGTTTTTCTTAAGTGTGGCATAGATTTATGTGTATTAAAATTTTTATACATATTTACCAATGGGTTACAGTACTTTTATTCAATACAGCTAACCCTACAAATCTATTTTCTTTTTATTCAGGCTTTTGCTCTTTTTTTTTTTTTTTTAACCGTTTTCTTAATACCCCTTTCACAGTAATATCGTTAGCCAGAAGAGACTGAAAAAGCAATATCATCCATGACAAGAGACACATGGATGAATGAAAGGGACAACTAATCCAAACCTTCATTCAATAAACTGCCACATAGTAACATTCTAAATCTTTAAATCAATACTGTGACATTTACCTTTCGTCGAATATCTATTTCTTTTTCTACCAGGGGATCCTCAAAGACTTGAACACGAAACTTGGATCGCTTTAAAACAATCCCACACTCTGGACACAGAGCAGACTCTGAAATAATTAAAAAAATATAAAACAAAATATTTCAGGAATAATGCATATGATAGAAAAAATAATTATCCACAAAAGGTACTGTACTGCAACAAAAAATTTCCTCTATGTAATTACTCAAGTGTCATATGTGGATGAGATCATGATGAGGGGTAGATGGAGATGGTTTGGACATTCTCTTTGCACCCTTCAAGAGAGATTAGTTCAACTAAAGTTCAGCTGGGCTCCACAAGGGACTAGAAGAGTTGGAAGACCCAGGCCTACATGGCTGAGGAATATGAAGCGCGAAGTAGATGATGAATGGAGAAGTATAGAATTAAAATCTCAAGATAGAGATGACTGACGAAATCTAATCGAGGCCCTTTGCGTCAATAGGCGCACGAAGAGATGATGATGATGATGAATAAAGCAATAACTTCAACTGAATCACCTTAACACAATAAATTTTGGGTTATATAAATAACAAAAAACTTTCATGCAAGATACATTAGTTTCTCGGTTTACGACATAGATCTATTCCTACACGGTAACAAACAATACAGTTGGCACTCGTTAATCACAGGTTCTTGCTTCGTAGTTTCAGATTTTTGCGGCCAAGGGAGAAAAAAAAAATTATGATGATTGTTTACCCAACATTAAGAATTTGATTTCTAATAGTTAACAACAGCATTGGGATGGCCAAGAATAATGCAATACCTATTACATAAAAATTCTCATAAAAATTGCAATAAAATTCAAGCTAGGCGATGATTTAGAATAGCCCAAGCTCATTTACCCTGGAAGCGCTGTGCGCCATTACCAATCTCTACACCCAGCTGGTCCTAGCTCTCTCTGTACAGTGTATATCCATTTATTGTGATAATAAATTACAGCAATATTTGAAATATACAGGATTTTGATTAAACTGGTGTTTCACTTAACTGAATCCAATAATAATGCATATAATATTCACATTTTAGTATGGTATTTATAATTATAAACATAGCGAATCATAATCTCATGCATTGTTTACATTCAAATAGCTGATCAACCCTGCGTAGTCCATCGTCAACCTATACTGTATTCACTTTCACAATATTATCCCACTGATATGACCATTCACTTTCACAGAATTACCTCACTAATATAACCTATCATGCATATCAGTATATCTCTTTCACATTATTACAGTCAGACCTCGATTATCGCGATAGTTCGGCTACAGAGACAGACACACAAAGCGAAAAATCGCGAATAAATATTACACTAGGGTGGGCTAGCTCCTAATCTAAAATGTCACTGCCCCTTGCCACAAGCGGGTGCCTGAGCTTATGATTATCACAGAAAAATACTGCCTAAGAGTTTTAATTTGGTTTTTAAAAGTTATAATCATATGTACAGTGTACAGAACATTTACACACATGTACGCTATGTACTGGTCACAGTACATTATTGTGCTAAGGTAAAGTTTACCGAGTCATCATCATCCCCTTGCTGTTCTGTATAGCTAAAGTTATTCCTATCTTGTATTAATGTACTGTAACCTAATACTCACTGATACTGTAATGCATATTACTGTAATATATGTACAGCAGTATTATTACATTACATTCTAACTACTTACTATCAATGTTCGGTGTTTTCGTTCAGACGACTGTAGCCTATGCTGCTACTCTAGTAGCATGACGCAACTTATGTGCTGTCTCTTGCGCAGTATTTTATCTATGCTTTCTTAAACACAAGTACAGCTTATATTATAAACTAAAAACTTAATATCTCGATAATAATTTTCTTTTAAACAAATAAACAAAATCTGTGCATTCGATCACTTTTCAACAGCTGATATCTCTCTCTCTCTCTCGTACATCTACATCACACAAAACACACTAACTGTAGTTAAATACATCACATTTTATTGTAAATATTAGGTAGAGCAAACAAAAATTGAATGCACAGTTTTTGTTTCTTCATTTAAAAGAAACAGTTATCATGATTTTTAAGTTTTTAGTTTATAAAATAAGCTGTATTTCTGTTTTAAAAAGTATAGATAACATACTGGGCAAGAGACAACACATAAGAAATTGCGTCATGCTTCAAAAATAGCAGCGTAGGCTACTAGTCATCTGAACGAAAACACCGAACACTTACAGTAAGTACAGTTGAGCTGTACTGTAGTAATATTACTGTACATATATTAAAGCATTATACACTACAGTAGCAGTGAGTATTAGGTTACAGTACAGTATTACTAGATAGGAAAATTTTTTTGTTATACAAAACAATAAACGGATTTTGAGCGAAGCGAAAAATCTATTTTTGGGTGAGATGGCCATGTCGTCCTGATGGAAGTTCCTAAAGGGTAGCTTCCTTGGGTATATTATAACTACGGCGATATTCCCAGAGAATTTACCTTAAGGTACCCAGAATTCTAACTCCTGGAGCAAATATCCCTAATAAAAGAACCAGGGATATCGCGAAATATCAGAGGAATTGAATTGAATATAGGATTTAGGCATTAAGCCAAGCACTGGGGCATCAAAGGCCATTCAGCGCTATATAATGAAAATCATTCAATCATATCTGTACACTCACACCATTTAGTATCATTTTAACCTTTAATACAAATCGTAACACTTTCATACAATAAAATCTAGATGTGAAATAAATAGGGATTAAAAGGGTAAAATAAATAAATAAATTAATAAAATCAATTATAGCTCATAATATAACCCAATACTTTGTATAAATTTTCTCAAGTTCAGGGTATTACAGTTTTCCCCCAGTATATCTCTTAAAGGTTTGTCCTGGAGTAAATGTGTCCTCCTCTGAAGATTAAAATCAGGACAATCGACTAAAATATGTTTAACATCCATTGTCACTTGACAGGTATTACAAAGAGGGGCCTGTCTCCCTTCCCCACTCTTCATTAAATAATTGTGCGTTGCATGTGTATGGCCAATACGCAGCCTAGTTAAAATAATGGTATCCCTTCTACTTGTAGAATTACAAGATGACCATTTATCCACCAATGGGTGGATTTGTTTCAATTTTGTATTGGTGGTCAGTTCAGACCATCGAGCTTGCCACTTATTTTTACAGTAAAGATGAATCTCACTTTTAAGATCTTTGTAAGGAATACTCAAGGGGGATGGATTACTTAGCCCTGAAGCTTCCTTTGCTGCCTTATCTACTTGTTCATTCCCATCCACCCCAACATGGGCAGGGACCCAACAGAAGTGAACACTGATACTCTTCCTAGACTGCAGAAGTACTAACCAGTCCTGCACCTCTTGTACTAGATGATGGCCTGGCATAATTTGTTTTAATGAGAGTAAAACACTATTGGAATCCGTAAAAATTGTATAAAAACTATTTTGGTTGCCATTTTTAAAAATATGTTGGACTGCGAGAATTATTGCGTACAGCTCAGCAGTAAAAATTGAACAAGAGGATGGGAGTTTCCTTCTAATAACAATATCCCCCACCACAGCTGCACTTCCAACTCCTGCAGCCGATTTGGAGCCATCTGTAAAAACATGTTTCCCATGATGTTGAGCAGCATGATTTAAAAACTCACTTTTCATTACCCTACTAGGTAAGGTATTTTTCCCTCCTGCCGTAAAACATACTTTAACAGGTGGATTACACCAAGGAGGAGACTTGGGATATCCTACCTCTGCTATCTGTGCTGTTAACAAGCCTACTTCTCTAGCATCGTTTTTCAGCTGTACTTCCAAAGGCTTAGGCACTCTAGATCTGTTAGGAGCCCGATCTAAAGGCGCCCTAACATATTTACAGTTAGGATTGTTTCTCACAGCAAGGGACCTAGCTAAAAACCTCAAACTCAACTCCTCTCTGCGAATGGAAAGGGGAGGTATGCCAGAATCAACATAGAGACTGTCAATGGGAGATGTTCTGTAAGCACCTGTGCAGATGCGAAGCCCAGCACTGTGAACAATATCAAGTTTTCCAAGTAAAGTCTTTGTAGCTGACCCATATATTTGGCATGCATAGTCTAACTTGCTCAGACACAAAGATGTATAAATTCTAAGCAAAGTTGTTCTATCAGCACCCCAATCAAAATGCGATATCACTTTCAGAATGTTCAGTGACTTCTTAACCCTGATAGATAGGTCATTTATATGGGGACCAAATGTCATTTTCTTGTCGAAAATGACTCCAAGAAACTTGACACTATCCTCATATGGCAAAATACAATCATTTAAGAAAAGGGTGGGGATCTCTTCCCTTTTACGAGTACGAGTAAAGCGAATGGCTTTGGTCTTCTGAGGAGAAAACATGAATCCACGAGAATTTGCCCATGCGGAAGCAGCATTTATTGCAATTTGAAGATTTTGGCATGCTTGAAGTGCAGATGATCCACTACAATAAATTGCAAAGTCATCGACAAATAGTGATCCTTGTATGCCAGGAGGTATGTGACTAATGAGACTATTAATAGCAACAGCAAACAAGGTCACACTCAATACGCTGCCTTGGGGGACACCTTCTTCTTGCATGTAGGATGAAGATAGTTCTGACCCTACTCTCACTTTAATTGAGCGGTTTGATAAAAATTCTTCAATAAAAGAGAACATATGTCCTCCTATACCCCACGAGGCCAATTGCTTTAAAATACCACCCCTCCAGGTGGTGTCATATGCCTTTTCGAGGTCAAAAAAGACACCCACCACCTGGTTTTGGTTAGAAAAAGCATTTGAATTTTCCCTTGATAACATCAGCAAAGGGTCTAGAGTACTTCGGTTCTTCCTAAAACCAAACTGTCTGTTAGATAAAAGATTTTTTGATTCTAGATACCACACAAGTCTGTTGTTGATCATTCTCTCAAATAGTTTGCATATGCAACTGGTCAAGGATATGGGCCTATAACTAGATGGCAGTTCTGGGTCTTTACCAGACTTGTAGCCTGGAATTACAATTGAAGTATGCCAGGAATCAGGAGATGTATGGGAAGCCCATAGACCATTAAAGGTTTCTAATAAAAATTCCTTGGTATCCACTGGAAGATGTGATATCATTTCATACCGGATGCCATCCTCACCTGGGGCAGTTAAAGAAGAGCTGGAGATAGCATTTTGCATCTCCTCCATACTAAAAGCCAGGTTAAAAGCTTCAGTATTTGAAGAAGCAGGAGGAACAACAGATGTTGATGCTCTAATTTGTTGAAATGCTGGGGAATAGTTGTCAGCACTTGATACATGAGCAAAGTGCTTAGCAAGAACCTCTGCTACATCTTTGGGGTCAGATATATATCTATTATTTTCCCTTGATATTGGTAGAGGCTTAGGGACGAATTTACCTTGAAGTTTTCTAATCTTGTCCCATATTTCCTTTGAAGGAGTTTTGGTATTAATATTAGATATATATTTCTTCCAAGATGCTCTCTTTGCTTTTTTAAAAATTCTTTTTTGTTTGGCACAGGCTCTGAGATATGCTATTCTATCTGCTAAATAGTTTGTCCTCAAGTATCTTCTGAAGCAAGTTCGGGTCACTTTTCTTGCGTTGGCACATTCTTTACTCCACCAAGGAACTACAGAGCGATGAGGTAAACCACATGTTTTAGGTATAAACTTGCTAGCATTATCATCAATAATATTTTCAAGATGTTGATAGGCATGCACTGGAGATGTAAATTCATCATATTCTTTATCCGTGTGTGAACAGTTTTCATAAGCTGCCCAGTCTGCCTCATCTATCTTCCATTTTGGTGGACACTGAGAAGGAAGATTATGGACATAATTTAACATTATTGGCCAATGGTCACTGCCATGTAGATGTTCATTTACTGACAAAAGGTAGTCCAATCGAATGGATGAGGAACAGATTGACAAATCAATGGCTGATGTAGAGTTGTGGACTACATCATACCTAGTTGGAGAACCATCATTCATTAGTATGACATCATTGTTGTCGATTAATTCTTCAACAAGATTACCCCATCTATCGCACACTTTTCCACCCCATAAAGTATGCTTTGCATTATAATCACCCATTAAAATAAAAGGGGCAGGAAGCTGATTGATCAAGTCTTGGAGGTCAGAAAGTCTAAGCCTTCTTGGATTACCAGCATGATCTAAGAGGAAAAGTTCTAAGGATGGTTCAATATATAGCGAGCATAAAGTAATTTTTTTCCTGATATGAGTTCTAACTGCACATGCCTGTAGTGGTGTATTGAGTGGGATTGTTTCAAATTTTACAGATTTGTGAATAATAAAACCTGTACCACCTTGAGCTCTTGCAGCTTGCAAAGGAGGGGATCTACAAAAATGATAATTGAGTCCAGGATTAAATGGTTTGTCACTGATCTTGGTTTCCTGTAGACAAATTACCTTCGTGTCTGAGTCCCTGGTTAAAGTTTTTATTTGCTCAATGCTAGCACTTAGACCTCTGCAATTCCACTGGATGATAGACATTATCTTTTGTTATTATTTTTCTTTGTCTCATTTGTCTTTTGGGACTTTTCAGAGGAAGCCATGTAAGGCCTGGAGATGGAAGGCTTTACTAGGCCACCACTCTTCTTTTCTTTCTTTCTAGGATCTTTATAAGAGTCAACCTTAGGATCATGAGCAGTAGGGCACTTACCTGACTTAGATGAAGGTGAGGATGATGGGGACCTTTTCCTCTTTGGAAGATCTTGTTTTCCAATCTCCATCAAATCAGGTAGAGATTCTGCCTGAGACAATACATTTAAGGTGGTGGAAGCCACATTGGCTTCCTTGGAGGATTGCGCTAGAACTTCAACAGTTCGAGCACTTAACCCAGAAGGCTGGGCTACTACCTCTAGGGGAGATGCTCCTATCAGTGACAATACTTTTGGTGTATTGGAAACCATATTGACCTCTTTGGAGGTTTGTGCTCTGGCTTTTATAGGCGGAGCACTTGACCCAGATGGCTGGGCTACTACCACTAAGGGAGATGCACCTGACGGGCCAGGTGCTGCCACTGGTCCCCCTGTGGTAGTAGGGGGTAGTGGATTATAATCTTTTGTTGGCATCTTAACCGCGTGAGCAAAATTAAGTTGCCGATTGAGTAAATGCTTTGCATAACCTACACTTATATGTTCAGCATTTGCTTTCAAGATCGCAGCTTCTTCTTTCTTGTATTCTCTACATCTTTTATCATTTGATTTATGATGATCTTTACAGTTTGCACAGGTTGTATCTCTGTTGCATTGGCCATGTTCTAACAAAGAACAGTTAATACAGATCTTCGTATTATTGCAGTACCGGGAAGGGTGACCGTACTTGAAACAATTAAAGCATTGTAAAGGCCTAGGTTTATACTCTCGAACACGTACTCTTTCATTCTCAATAATTATATGATCTGGTATAACAGGGGGTTTCAAATGTTAAAACTACCATGCTTGTTTGAGGGATCTTACTTACTTTCCAAACATTAGCAGGGCACATGTCCAGAATTTCCGGTTCTGAGAATTCATATAGATCTCTATCAAAAACTACTCCTTTACCATAGCTGAAGCTCATATGTGGTTTAATATCCTTAATAGGATCAATTTCTGCAATCTTCATGCCACAAAGCATGTGAGCTTGAGTATCTGATTTTGCATTAATCAAAACAGATTGCTTACCGTATCTACTAATATCCTTACTTTTAATTAAACCAACTTTTTTTTGTATAAATTTACTAATCTTATAATAGTTATAATTATCCATCTTCCCAGATGCAATTATCCATGTTGGGGGCTTGGGGGTTCTTACTTCTGGAAGTCTATGCTCTATTTCTTTTTCCATCCATTCTTCTGGTTTATATGTAATAGTTAGAATAGTAATATTACATGTTTAAAACAAATGACATAATATGTCATGTTGGTTGGAAGAGCTAACCCTGAGATTTGCTGTAGTCATTCAAATTGTAAACAGGATGTATAATGCAAAGACAGCAAATTGACATTCTTATATTGGTGTGCTACTGTCTTAAGCACTATACCTAACTCGCATGAATCCATTAAGTTTTTACGGAATTCAAATGAGTCAGCTGTACATATTTTTCTATCCATTGCGTCTGAACAGTGAGTTAATTGATTTAAGTCTTTAATGACCGTATATGTTTCCTTGTCTGGGGAAATCAATACGTGTCCTGTCAAACTGGATATTACTGGATTTGAGTGATTCGTCATGAAAGTCGGAAATGGTGATATCCTGTAAGATTGCCAGGCATCAGAAGAATCAAAGGGAATTGTAATCCTAATCTTGTTATTATCTACGTTTACTGTAATTAGGCTGTAATAAAATTCTAACCTATGTTCGTCTAACAAAGGAACATAGCCTAGTTTATCCCTTCCGTTCTCCAGAACTAATTTTAAGTAACGTATAGGCAACAAATGGGGCGACAATACACCTTTAGTTGCTAACGTGATAGCTTCTACATAATCCTTGGATTTCTCAATGAAATGTGCAATTCTGTTATGTATGTGATCTATCTTTGAATCATAATACGTTAATGTTGCCAACAAATCCTGTACTTCCATAATTTGAACGATATTATCTGAATGTTCATTTAACAAATCCATAATTTTATTGATTGAAGCTAACTGATCCCTTAGTTCTGACATAATCAATTCATCTTTATGAGTCAAGAACTCAATTTTCTTATTTTGATTACTAATTTTAAGACGATTGGAAAGTCCTAAACCTAAACTTGCAACAGACCCAAAGATGCTTAATGCAGCATAAATGAACGGATTCCGTCTTTCTTTATGTTCGTGTCCTACAGTCCACATCAAAAGGTCATAAGCCAAAGATCCTGTCTCGCCAGTCTTATTTTTCAAGTCATCAGATAGCATCTCTGCTACTTTTAATGTTGATCCAAGCAAACTCTTAGTAGTCAAATGAAAATGTCTCCTATGCAACTCATCCAATGCTGCAGAAAACCTTGAAATGGCGGTTCTTAAGCTAGTGACATCATTCTCTTGAAGAAAAATTGCTTGCATATGCACTTCGACAATTACGTTGGTTGACGTAATAAAAATGTCTTCTTGTCTTTCAACTATATTGCCATATTTAAAATATATATTTTTAGTCTTAGAACTCATCCCATACGAGAAAAATGTCTGAGCGAACAATATCACTCCCAACAACAAAAAATTCATCTTGGAAACCTGTAACGAGAAAAAATATATGTAATTACTCCTGTATTAAAAAGAAAACTTTTAGTCACACAAAATAAAATTTTTCCTCACTTCTTTTCCTCTCTTTTCTTTTTAATTTCTTATGTGAGACAATGGTACTATTCTCTCATCCGTGGGTTGGGCTACGTTTTGAATTCTAAACCTATTGGCCGTTAATGTTTCCAAAATGTTAAATGGGCCTTCAAACTTAGGTGTTAGTTTATAGTTGAGCCCTTTTCTGACATTGATTTGAATATAGATGTTATCACCCACGGTATATGTTTTAGTTGGTTTCGCTATTTTATCATGATTCCTTTTCATTATGATTTGTGATTCTTCTAAATTCTTTCGAAGGATATCATATCGACTTATACTTGCATTTATACATTCTTTTAAAGGATTTGATAGATTAGTTGTAGGCGTTAATACATGGAAAGGTGTTCTAACTGGGGTACCATACAATGCTTCATGCGGTGACATTTTAATTGATATATGATATGAATGATTCAGAGTACTCAGTGCCGCCGGTATTGCAATATCCCAGTTGGGGTCTGATCCCCCTAGTGTTACCCTCAATATATTTAATATCTTCCTATTTGCTCTTTCCACTAGCCCATTCGACTCTGGGTGATATATCATGGTATTAATCTTCTTTATGTTGAGGAATTCACACAATGAGGTAAGAAAGTGATTATTAAATTCACCACCCGAGTCTGAGATTATCATGTGTGGAATTCCATGTTTACAAATGTAACACTCGTAAAACTTCCTAGCGCATTCAATCGCAGTTTTAGTTTTAAGCGCTATTAGTTCTGTATATCGAGTTAAAGCATCTATAATTACTAAGAGGTGCTTATTTCCTCTGTCTGACTCGTAAAATCCTGTTAACAAATCTAAATGTATTCTTTCAAAGGGTTGATTGGGAACAGGATAAGCTCCTAGGCTGACAGGTGTTTTCGTATGCCCTTTGTTTTCCTGACATGTGCGACAATTAGCTATGTGTCTTTTTATATCTGTAAGCATTGTATGCCAATAAAACAATGATTTGGCTTTCTGTGACATTAATGAGAACCCAGGGTGTCCATGTAATGGATTTGAATGCAACCAATTCAGGACAGTGGAAATAAGTGAGATTGGTACTACTACCTGGTCGTTAGTTACATGTGGTGTATTGCGGGTTTTCCTTGTCACAGTCCTACACAGAATATTATCTTTGATTATATAATTCTGCTGCTTATACTTTATATATTCTTTTTCTTTATGATTGCCTTTCAAAGCATTTATAATTGTTTCTATTTTCTGATCTTTTCTTTGCTCAGTCTGTAACAATTCAGCACTCCAGCCTAAATCTTCTTGTTCAGATATTGTTTTTACAATAGGCATGGATGTTGATATTCTATTAATTCAGCTAAAGACTCCGTACAAGATGACACGGGGTTGCGTGATAATGCATCCGCAATGATATTTGCTTTCCCAGGTAAATACCCGATTCTTGCGCCAAAATCTTGAATGATTAAATGCCACCGAGTTCGTTTAGGGCTGTGATTGAAGCCTTTAAAGAACTCTGTTAGTGGTTTATGGTCAGTAAGAACCTTAACGGGATAACCGTAAATTATGAACTTAAAATGCACTAGCGAATTAACAATAGCTAGTCCTTCCTTGTCTATTACTGCATACTTACTTTCGGAAGTTCTCAATTTTCGAGAATAGAAAGCTATCGGGAAAAACTGTTTATCATATTGCTGAAGCAATACCCCTCCTACTCCTAAGTCTGAGGCGTCTGTTGCAATGAAGAATTCCTTACCGAAGTCAGGAAATTTTAAGATAGGAGAACTACACAGTTCATCTTTCAAAGTATTAAACGCCTGTTGATGTTGCTCAGACCATATGAAATCTACGTCCTTCTTTGTAAGATCAGTTAAAGGAGCGGCTATTATTGAATAGTTGCGTATAAAACGCCTGTAATATCCACTACAACCCAGAAATTGCTGTATTCCCTTGACATTAGTAGGTATGGGAAAATTACGTATAGCCGACACCTTATCATGGACTACTTTAAGACCTTGGCTTGACACCATGAAACCCAAATATATTAATTCTGTTTTGAAAAATTCACACTTACTAATCTTTACCCTTAAGTTACGTTGTCTTAATCTCTGTAGTACTAGTTCTAACTTACGTAGATGTTCTTCTAAGGTGTTGGAAAAGATTACAAGATCATCCATATAGGCATGCAATATATCCCCTAACAAGTCTCCAAACACTATGTTAATCATTCTTGTAAATGTTATAGGAGCACAACGTAAACCAAAGGCATCCGTAAAAATTCATAATGTCCCCTGGCTGTGCTGAAGGCTGTGTATGGGATACTATCTTCTTCTAATGATATCTGGTGAAAGCCTTTAAGTAAGTCCAAACTGGTAAAATATTTATTCTGACCTAACAAAGACAAAATATCGTCAGTACATGGCACTGGGAATCGATCAGGGATCGTTTCCTCGTTTAGACGACGAAAGTCGACGCAGATACGCCATGTTCGATCTTTTTTCGGTACAACTATTAAAGGAAAATTATAAGGGCTATTTGATTTTCTAATGACTCCTTCCTCTAACATTTTACCTACTTCATCATTTATTTCATTCTGGAATTTCATAGGGAGTCTGTACGAGGGTACATATATAATTTTCTGCTTATCTTTTAACCTTATTTGATGCTCGATCACATCTGTTTTTCCTAAGGATCCATCCGTAGTGGAAAAGACATCTGTATATTTAGTTAAAAGTTCAAAAATTTTCTGCTGAATTTCTTCGTCTTGAATGTCCTTACTGATTTTATTTTTAATAGATCGTAAAAGGGACTCATCCGCAACTGATTGAGAGTGATTGATTTCAGCAACGGTAAGAATACGATGTTTATAAACTTCTACATCCAAGATATGTTGATTTTTGTGAATTACTAAAGTGTTATTTAAATGATTACAGACTTCGATATTACATTGCTGATGTGAGCCTACTGTATAAACAGCTTGTGTGACAGACAATCCGTTAGTTTTCAAAGTATCGGAAAGGATTAATATTTCAGATCCCGGTAGTGTTTTCTTTATTTGCACTATTAAATTCGAAGGTATGTTTGGTTCGATATATTGCGTGCAAGATGATATTACGGGTGAACGAGAATTCTGTTGGGTCGCGTATATTATTTCTTTATTAGTGAGACAAGTTATTGGTTCTTCAACGTACGTTACGGTTACATTTGTCGTCTCCTTTTTATCCAAAACTGACTTTAAAGTATTAGAAGACTTATAGAATTTCCCTTTGATATACACGCCGTGCTTGGCAGGAGCTAAGATAATGTTTTGATTTCCCATAGATGGGTATCCTATAATTACAGCTGGATACATATTAATGTTTTTCACAACAACAAATGTATCGGCAAACGTGCGATTACCGACTCTGAACTGAATATGAGTTATGCCTATGACGTTTAATTCATTATTTCCTATACCTGAAAGTCTAATTCCTGATTTTTCAATCGGAAAGTTCGAAAACAACAAATGATGCGTCTTCAAATCCATAATATTACGTGGACTACCAGAGTCAAAAAATAACGTTACGAAATACACTTAATCAAGCCACTATGAATCGGCTTAATGTTGTTGAGAGAGCAGCTCTCATAGCTGATAGGCTTAACGAATATCAGGACATTTTAGGTAATTCCACTTGGGTTACTAACGATAACATCTCCGTGAAAGATTTTTTACGATTAATATATGCTGTAAATTTAGAACACAAGTCCTTTACGGTGCTCTCTCCCATACAAGTGAAAATTGTCTGGATAAGCTTTATCCCTTTGACAATAAAGAATTCAATTGCAGACTAAATAATGGCTCGTGGATACGATATGACAAGGACGGCTTCAATGTATCATGCCCTGACGGATCCACATCCTTCAACCACATCTTCGTCGCAGCAGATGGCTGTATCGGGACTTCCCCGAATTCCATGGTGACTGGCCTACGGACAATCATCAGAGAACGAGCCTACTTCGCGAACTTCACGTGGACCTCTACAATGCCAGCACTTCCTCTCCCCTACAACGGCCGTGTGGCAAAGCAGTTGATGAAACTTACCGAAAAGGACCACCTGTCACCGACTTATGAAGAAATTCTTCACCCCATAATACTGGCTAGTCTGTGTGTCACGGTGATAATATTTATCGCCGTGAACATCCTTGTTTGGCGTAGGTTACGGCACAGCAAGCAGCTACAAAGGAACGAGTTGCATAGCCCTGACAATACCCCCTACCTGATCCAGTTCAAAGCTGTATGAGTGGCCACCTCATTCGCTAAGGGAGTAATTTGTCAGGAAGATGTTTGTATGAAAAGCTGATTAGTACGCTAGTAATATGTAATTAAAGAAATTCTCTACATTTGCATTGTTAAAAATACATTTAAAACAACATTTAAAAAATAAATAAAATAAAAAAGGATATAAATCATTTTTTTCTCTCGGCATCTAATAAAAGTATATAAGCCGGAATGTTAAAAAAAGAAAAGAGAAAAAAAAAAAATATAATAAAATATATAACAGAATCTATGGGCATCTAATAAAATATATCAGCCCTATATATAAATATATATATATATGTACGAAACCGTGGTACGTGTACGTACCAGGAATTCGTATTTGTGCACTAAAAATTGAGTATCTTGTTTCTGACAAAGGTAACAATTATTCTTTATCAAGTTACCGAATCATTTGTAAGTCAGAATTTATTTTGTTTTTTGGTACCATGTAATCATTTGCTAGCAATGTACCATATGTATGATCTTGGTTTTATCATGCATTTTTCTTTTTGCTTTGGTAATATCTTTTTTGTATGCATTATTGTTATTGTTTTTTGATGTGCCTGTTTGGACATTCGTCCTCAGTTGGTTATGGCTAATGTTAAACAAAGAATAATACGTATGTCCAGTCACACCTAATAACCATGTTTCGGCTTGTTAAATTTTTGTAAAAAAATTGAGATAGCTGGCCGAGCTTATGTAATAGTTAGAATAGTAATATTACATGTTTAAAACAAATGACGTAATATGTCATGTTGGTTGGAAGAGCTAACCCTGAGATTTGCTGTAGTCATTCAAATTGTAAACAGGATGTATAATGCAAAGACAGCAAATTGACATTCTTCCTTAACGTCAACACATTGTCTCCTCGTGTGAAAGTTTGTGACGTCACCGGATGCAGGTGTCTTCCGATTCCGTCACTTGGCTAAATTAAAGCAAGCGTACGATATTTGTGATATCGATAATTTATTCAGTTCATATCTAAACTTCACCAGAATTGGTCATGTGGACCAACACAGCTTCCTCCAGTGATGGAGATGTTTAACTCTGTTGTTTATTAAAAATAAAATTTAAAAACCATTAAGATGTATTCAGTAAACCATTTAAATACATCTGAAAACAACTCATACTCAAATGTGTGCTTAAGACAGTAGCACACCAATATATATACCTCTAGGTGTCTTGGTGCTTTATCACATAGAGCCCCAGAAATCAAACAATTGTCAATTTTTATGCTCTCTAAATTTTTATTTGCTTCTAAAGCAATCTCAAAACTTGAAAATGATACCCAAGCTTCCCAAAAGCCTTTACTACCATTAAGCTCCATTAAAATTTCTTTGATTGCCCCAAATCTACAGAAGGCTTCATGAATTATGTCATAGCTACAACCAATTGGTATGTTTTTTAAGTGGAGAATTTTCAGATTTTTTGTTGGATCTGGTAATGAGCCAGAACCAGAGAGTAAAGTATCACTGTTAATACAAGCATCATTTTCCACCAGTGCCGATAAATTGTCTTTAACAACACTGGTCAGAGAAGTATTGTTGGAGGAATCCTTTTTATTGCAGAGGTTGTCAACAGAGCTTTCCCTATTTAAACAAGCAGAAGTCGTCAACGGTGTCTGGGGTTCGCCATTTGATCCAGGGGTACGGGGAATATTAAGTTTACTCATTAATTATTTTTTCAGGGGGAGGGAGGGGGTCATAAACGGATTTTGAGCGAAGCGAAAAATCTATTTTTGGGTAAGATGGCCATGTCGTCCTGATGGAAGTTCCTTAAAGGCAGCTTCCTAGGGTATATTACAACTACGGCGATATTCCCAGAGAATTTAACTTAAGGTACCCAGAATTCTAACTCCTGGAGCGAGTATCCCTAAAAAAGACCTTAGGGATATCGTAAATATCAGTGGACGTATTCTTGACACGCCTCATAGCAATCTATACCCCGAATAGAGTTAACACTTCGTAGGGGTCAAATGGCAAGAAAACGAAAACGAGAAAGAAAAGGGGAGAGCCGTTCGTAAGGCCCTCTCTTCTCCCGTTTCGTAAGCGTGCCCTGCGCCGATTCTGGCGCCATCTGCATTCCTTGTAGCGAAACACGAGGTGCTACAGATACTGTATGTAGGGAGGGATCCTACGGCCCTTTCATTGAAAGGGAAGGGCGGGTCCATCAGGACGACATGGCCATCTTACCCAAAAATAGATTTTTCGCTTCGCTCAAAATCCGTTTTTTGGGCTCAAGCCATGTCGTCCTGATGGAAGTATACCAGAGCATTATTGTATCTGTGGATTCTCAAAATGTGCCGTACTCCTCAGAAATATTTCCCCCAGTCGACGCGACCTAGAGACCTAAGATGTTACCGTCATACATCTTTTCAACTAATCATAAACCATGATAGAGCTTCCTGCCCCCAACAGGGAAGAGTCTTACTAGACTCTGGGAAAGTCTCGAAGAGTACATATATCTAAGTATGAACCCCAGGCAAGCGAGTATAGTGGTCTCACCCCATACTGGGTAAAGCGAAGTTCGAAAAGAATCACTGTGTCAATATGAAATATCGACCAGTCCTCCGCTCAAAACACGTATTGGACAAAGGTTCATATCCGCTTAGGAGGAAACTCGTAAATCCGCCACCATCCCTTTATGGGATGGAGTCCTCCAGCTAAGGGGAAGCATAAACCAATGCAATATTAGCTTGCATAAGGGAACATTCTATTAGAATTATCCCCGGGTAAATATACATAGAATGAATGCTCACAGGTGAAGGAGACGCAAGGTTCTCAAGAACCAGTTTATTGACAGACAATAAACAAACAGGTTAACCACACTCATATATATATATATATATCTATATATAAGAGGAGGATAACTAAAACTTTAAGCATAAGTATGATAGTAAACAGCAACTTGTTTGTCTGAAAGAAAAAACATTGGAGCCACTTTTAAGATACCAAAGTATCAAAGTCAAAAGTCTGTTTTACTAATCAGTCACATTAGCGTTAGAAACGCTCGGCACGCATGTTTGCACTTATGCTGGGTTCACCTTTGAAAGTGGAACAGTCAACGTGGGTCACCCAGTACCCTCACATAGTATGTAGTACAACATGTGACTACATACTCACCCTGGAATTAATTGTCCCAATTAAGTTACTGTTCCTCGCAGAGTTAAACAGCAGGGTTAACGACGCAACCCACTGCCACCACAGAACCTCTTAGTTGCTGCACTTGCTTCGCATAGTGACGAAAGAACACTCTGGAAGACTTCCAGCCAGTGTACGAACGAAGATGTCCAAAATCCCTACAACTAAAGAAGTTTAAGGATGAAGCAACTTTTCTCGGATCGTGACCTGTGGGTGAACAGTCAGGATCCGCTCTGCGAATAAGATATGTGATTTTCGCCCTGAGTTATTTCAGTAATAAATTTTGAGCCTGACGTTTCTCCCCTGGCCAGATGGCCATCCTTGAAGTCTGAAGTTCTACGAAGATAGACCTTTAGGCATTCTACTGGACATAGAGATGCATCTTCTTTCAGAGGGCAGATTCTTCAGGGACCCCACCTGATGGTGGGTAACTCGTTCTTGGTGAGAAACGTAGGATCCGGAAATAGGTTCAGTTCACCCATCCAGGGACTGAACACGACCTTCCTCTCTCGAGAGGGGTATGATCTCACTAACCCTGGCCCCGGACGCGAGTGCAAAAAGGAGAATAACTTATGGGTCAAATCCTTTAACGCACACTCCTTATTGTTCAACAGTGAAGCAACATGAAGAACTTTTCTAAAAGACCATGAATTGGGCTTTGGAGGTGCTAAAGGTCTGAGCCTAGCGCAGGCTTTCGGAACTTTTATAAAAGATCTCGTTAGCGAGGTCGACCTGGAAGGCATATAGAATGGGTCTTGTCAAAGCAGGCCTACATGATAAAAACGTGTTAGTTACCGATCCATAACCATGGAGATGGATGAAGAAAGACAAGCAGAAGTCCGTCGTGATCTCCTGCGGAATCTTCGTCTGACAAGGGCTACCCATTCTCTCCAAGATGACTCATATTGCCTTATAAAAGGTTTGCACTTATAATCCTTTAGGAAGTCCGTGCTGGCTTTCGAAATCCCGAAACACTTTCTCACCTGATTAAGGAAAGAAATCATGAGCTGCTGGGTCCGGGTTTTCTGTGATGAAGCGCAGACAATTGACTTCTGGACTCACTGGGTCAGAACTGGATCTGGTAGCGGACGAAACTCCAATCGTAGTTCCAATGCCAGAGGGAACCCCACACTGTTCGGTCATTTGTGGGCCACTACTGCCGCTACTCCCTTAAATGATCTCAGTTTGTTGAGGACCCTCAACAGAAGGTTGTAAGGAGGAAACAGATAAATCCTGAACCATCTGTTCCAGTCGAGGGACATCGCGTCCACTGCTTCCGCCAAGGGGTCCTCGTACGGGGACACACAGGGGCAACTTCTTGTTGTCTTTCGTCGCAAAGAGGTCTAGCCGCAGTTCTGGGACTTGACTCAGAATGAAGGAGAATGGTCCTGCGTCTAGGGACCATTCCGACTCTATCGGTGTGAACCTGGATAGAGCGTCCGCTGTCACATTGCGGACTCCTTAAAGGTGAACTACTGACAGGTACCATTTCTTCTTCCCCCAAATCGGAAGATGGCCAACATCACCTGGTTGAGAGGTGGCGACCTTGATCCTTGTCGATTCAAGTATCTCACAACTCCCCCGCTGTCCAGCACCAACCTAATGTGGATCGAGCGATGCGGGGAGACTTTCTTGAAGGAAAGAAGGACTGTCATAGTCTCTCGAAAATGACTGTGAGAGGTCTTGAATAGACTGGACCAAGACCCTTGGGCCTTTTTCTGATGAGAGTGAACTCCCCATCCCTCCTTCGAGGCGTCTGGGTGACTCGTCACCGACGGGGGAGGTGGATGAAGAAGAACCGACTTCCTAAGGAGTCTGGCTTGGGACCAAGGCCTAAGAAGAGTATTTCGACGAAGCGGAACTGGTCTTCTCAGATCTCTTCGCGCATCTGATGCATAACTACTCCAATCTCCGGTTGCATCCTTTAGCTGTGCTCTTAGCACTGGGTCTGTCACCGAAGTAAACTGGAGAGACCCCAGTACACTCTCCAGTTCGCATCTGATATCCATACGGAATCTAGAAGTCTCTTGACAGAACCAGCTATCTCCTTTCTTTTCTCCGCCATGACGGAGAAAACGGTGTGACATTAGGTCCCAGTGGATTCACACCCACCGGAACTTAGAGATGGAGGAAGTTGAGACTTTTCCTGTTGATCTTGAAGCCTAGATAATCTAGGAAATGGATCACATACAGGGAAGCTTGCAAGCATTCTGTCCTGGGTGCTGCCCACCCCAGCCAAAAATCCAGGTAGGCTACTACCTGAATTCCCTTTAGGCGTAATTGACTGAGAACTATGTTCGCAAGCATCGTGAAAATCCTTGGGGCTATTTTAAGCCCGAGAGGCATGGCTTTAAAGACGTATAGTCTTCGTTGTAGCCTTAACCTTAGGTAGGAGGGGAATCGACAATAGATTGGAACGTGCCGATAGGCGTCTGACAAAACTATGGAGGCGGTAATTGCCCTCTTGGGCAGTAAGGTCCTTATGTGTTGTATTGTTAGCATCTTGAACCTGTAGTTCGCTATGAACCTGTTAAGTGGCGACAAGTCCAGAATGACTCCGAGATTTTCGAGTCTTTCTTGGGAACACAAAACAGCCTCCCTTGGAATTAGATGGACTTTACCCTTCGGATCACTTTTCCTCTAACAGTTCATGAATGAACTCCTCCAGAACGGGGGTGGAGTATCGGAAAAACGCCGAGGGTATGGGGATGGAGTGCTGTACCAGCTCCAGCCCAGTCCCTTCTTGAGTAGGCTGTGGACCCAGGGATCGAAGGTCCACCGATCCCAAAAGCGTTGGAGACTCCCTTCTACCAATATCATCTCGCTCGGACTGTTGTCCTGAGGTCTTGCCTCTCTGACCTCGACCACCCATGAAACCCCTTCTCCTTGAGGGGCGCCTAGACGAAATTCTGGCTGCTCCTCTAGGCTTGTTCGACAGGCAGTTGACTGACCTTCGAACGATGGGTTGAATGCCGGAGACTGTGTCGACATGAATTGGGGAACCCACTGAAGTGTGGTCGGGATTTTTGCCACCATCTGGGGCACTGAGGGCATCAGCAAATGCCGTTGCTGCTGATGTCTACTTGACTTAGCTGGCCGAGAAAGTATCCTAATCCTTTTAGTCTTCCTCCAAGGTTGGGGACCCCATCCGGGGAAGAATTTCTCTTGGTAGACAGGCCCCACTCCCGGAGAAGATTTCTATCGTCCGTGGCGGCCCTATCAACCTTTTTGACCGACTCACTAGGGAAAAGGTCTTTGTCCCAACTGTTGGAGGAGATTAGTTTCCTTGGCTCGTGCCTCATCGTAGCCCGGGCGAACTCGAATTCCCTACAGGTTCTCTTCGCCCTGACGGAGCTGTAGAGATCCTTCGTCACAGTGGCCAGATGAGTCTTGATCACAACCATGAACGTTTCATGGACCTTGGGATCACTTGTCATCGTCTCAACGTGGACTGAAGAGACAAAGAGGCAGCCAGTCTTTCTTTTGTCCAGAGTTCTCTCCGCAAAAGAAAACCAGACAGCTTAGAGAGGATCTCGCCGAACCGGCATCCGACAAAATCCGCCTCCCACATCTGGACTGAGAAGGTAAGATGGACGTCCTTCCAGTCCTTGTTTAGCTTACTAAATCTTCCTTTCTAAAAGCCAGCAACAAGGGTTTACACTCCACCAGGGAGGGGAAAGGCTTGCCAGCCTCGACTGTTTTCAAAACCGCCGCAAACCCTTTCAGCGAAAAAAGGGGGAAAGCTGTGGCAGGAGAGGACACAAAGGAAGGGAGCCTCTTACTCAAATACAGCTACCTTTGAGTTCATGACGCCCCTCTCTTTCATCGAAGAAGAAAGCAAGGCATGAGCCTGTCATGGTCTATCACTACGACCTCCTTAGGCTCTGTCTCTTCCTTTGAAGCTGGTACCTCCTTCCACCGGACCTCGCAGTCCGGATGTGCCCCTGCAGTTACAATGCAGCTGCCTTCCCATTCTTCTCCCTCTGCCTTTGTTGGATCAAGCCCACAATGGAGGGAGGGCCTGCTCTACTGCGAGAGCAGATGATGTTGAGGGAGCAGGTTCAAGGACCTGAACCGGAGCAGCCGACCTCTCTCGGCCTCTTCCGCTACCTTGTCCGGAGCTCGAACTTCATCCTGGCCTTCTGCCAGGAGGTCTTCCTCCAGACGTTCGGACACGTCTGGCATCCTGTCGTCCAACTGGATGCTAAGCAAGGCGACCGTGACTTCAGCATCCACGGGATCTGAATTAAGGGGACCTCCTCTTGAGGTTGGGGAATCACTGTAACAGTTGATGCCCTAGGAAAAGAAAGCCCTCATCTTCTCATTTGGAAGATAAGGTCCAGAGGTAATTTTCTGAAAGCCCCTCACCCAGGTACGAAGCTTCTCCCTAGCTATATCCCTTGAATCCACCGTTGTAGGGGAGACGAAAACGGATTTTGAGCGAAGCGAAAAGAAAAACCTCAATAGATAGGTTAGTGCATATGAAACATACCTGGGGAACCCAATACCGGAGAACATCCGTGGAGACAGCGCATGCCACACGCCTCCTTCAGAACCATGTCCGCAGAAGCCCTACTGCGGACGTTGCAGAAATACATCCGCACTACGGATGGTCCTCCTGTAAAGAGAAGAAATTTCCATGAGTATCAAGTGAACTACGTATCACTGGATATGCACAGTAGCATAACAAAACGGAAAGACACATCCTTGTATTTCCCGCACACCCAATTGTTGTAGCCTTCCAATTCATAAAATCGTATAGTTAATCTATGCCAGATTAACCAATGGAAAATTTCCAAAGGAAGAAGGTGTAGCCCCCCCTAAGGAATGATTTTAAAATACCGGATAGTAGACAAGAAAGAACTCACTTTCTTATCTGTAAGGCCAACAACAACGGGTCGTGCAAGACCACAAAGAATAAGGAAAAGACACATACTTGTGAATCCCCCACAATCACCTGTGGAAGCCCACCAGCCATTAAAATCAAATGGTTAGTCTTTGCTAGAATAACCAAAGATCATATTTCCCGAGGGAAATTAGGTGTAGCTCACACCTAAGGTATGATTTTACCATTCTGGCTAAAGATGAAAAGAGTTCTCTTTTCATCCCTGTAAGGCAACACCAAGTGACTGCACAAGGCAACACAAGTAAGTTAGAAAAGACAGTGTTGTAACCTACTATATCATGTTCTCCCCTGGTAGAAGACATTAAACAGGGAAGAACTGATACAGTACATGAGGGTGGTGTGCCGGCCGGCTCTTGCCAGTCAGCACCCCCACCCCCTTTTCCAAAGGTAGGTCTCAAGTATGCCACTTAGGATCACCCAGACGGGGGAGAACTCCAGTTCCTATGCCTGAACCGGTCGGTAGTGGTTGCCGGTCCATAGCTACCCGGTTGGCACCCAGCTGCCGGCCATCACTCTTAGTGGCCGGCCAACCGAGTGATGTAGCAGGCCGGCCCGGCAGAGGTGAGTAAACCCTGCCGGCTGGCATCCACTCCAGGTAGCGTCCGGCTGCCGGCCGCCACTCAAAGCGGCCGGCAGGTGAGCAAGGAGACCGGCCAGCAAAGGCATAAGACCACCGCCGACCGACAGCAAGAGAACTAGCGAACATCCCCCTACCGACGGCCGGCCACTAGGCCGGCAGACGGCAAGGACAACACAAGAGAAGACAACAGAATGGGTGCCGGGCTAAGAGGCTATGTACCTCCGCGCCCGACACCCGAAAGAGTGCCGAGAGGAAGGGGAGACACTAAGTCAAGCTTCCTAACCACTGCTTACTGAAACTACAGACGGCAGCGGTTGAGGGACCAAGGAAGGACCGGGCAGCACTCAAAGGATAGGTCCTCTGCCGGTCGGCACTCTCTGCCGGCCGACAGGGGACCACGTCAGCTCCCCATCCCAACCTATGCTAGGTACGGATGTGAGACGACTGACACAAAGGAAACGGAAAATAGAAGGGAAGGACAGAGGGTCCTGTCCAACCTTGCCTTGGTTAAGGATCATTCCAAACTAAGAAAGCTCATCTCAGCCAGAGAGATCCAGGGAGGGAGGCCGGCACTACTGGCTGCCTCCCTAAAACCAAGGCAAGGAAGGAATTGCTATTCCGGAAAGGGAACATATCCCGAACCCGGAACAGCAAAGAGGACAAGTCTGAGGGGTCACCGAGCGAAGGGATCATAATTACCGAAACCTTCCAAGGTGAATCAAGGAGGATAAACCTCCTATGCCCGTGTCAGGCAGCAAGGGAGACTCTGCCCCACGCTAGACCAACACGGACTCAGACTAATACACTGCTGTACTGTCCCCCTCTGAACCAATTCAGTTGGAGCAGGAAGGTACAGTACTACTCCAGCATAGTTATATTTGAAAATTAATTCAAACAAACCACTAGAGTTAAGCCTAAGGCTTAAACAGAGGGAAAGGGTTTGCCCCTTCCCCGAAGAGAAGGGAGCAAACGGGGAAAAGATAATATTATCAAGACCTAAGACAACCTAGCCTAGGCACTAAGAGAATCGATTACCTAAATCACCGAAACTCACTCCAATACTATCTTGGAAATTACTCGAAAAGGGCTGTATGTATAACGTTGCCTAACGCTTTAAGCAATATAAAAACACACTTGGAAGACTAAATATCATGCAGGAAGTACAAGGACCAATAACTAGGCTACGAAGACTAGTGTTGGTCAGCCTAGGCAAAGCTTTCGCCAGGCGCACTACTAACGCATCATAACAGAATTCCTAATTAAGCTAAGCAGCTAATTATTAAAGCGCAGGGGGCTGGGAACGTCGCTCTTGCTAACAAATAAATCCTATTCTAGCGAGCGACAGCGTCCATGACGCCTCCAGCAGGCAACAGCTCTTGTATCAAAGATAACTCTTATAAATACTTTAATTTTAAACAAGAGCCTACATTTATACATAAAAGAAATAGTACTCAACTTATCCGAAGCAGAAGAAGTTGGAGAAAGCATAAAATGAGAGTAAATCCAAGATTTTGGTAGAAACACAGGAAAAAACACCGAGTTGTAAAGCTACGCAAAAAGGAATGCAGATGGCGCCAGAATCGGCGCAGGGCACGCTTACGAAACGGGAGAAGAGAGGGCCTTACGAACGGCTCTCCCCTTTTCTTTCTCGTTTTCGTTTTCTTGCCATTTGACCCCTACGAAGTGTTAACTCTATTCGGGGTATAGATTGCTATGAGGCGTGTCAAGAATACGTCCACTGATATTTACGATATCCCTAAGGTCTTTTTTAGGGATACTCGCTCCAGGAGTTAGAATTCTGGGTACCTTAAGGTAAATTCTCTGGGAATATCGCCGTAGTTGTAATATACCCTAGGAAGCTGCCTTTAAGGAACTTCCATCAGGACGACATGGCTTGAGCCCAAAAATAACAATAAAAAAAAAACAATGGAAAAAAATAAAGTTCAAGGGAGAGAAAAAATTAAGACTGTCTGAAATTCCAAAGAAGACACCGTTAGCCTTTCCTGGAATTAATTTCTCCACCAATGACACCTGTGAAAGCTGCTTACCAAATGTCCACTCCCTACCCTACCACAAAGGGATGGTACCACTATGATTAGAGTGGCTCAAGTGTATGCCAAACCCGCTTGATGGGACTGAGAGCATTTCAAGAATACAATCATCCCCACTCTAATCATAGTGGCAGGCAAACCGGACAGAATGCCGAGAGTCCTATCTCTATGAAATCGCCAACCCCTGGAATCCGAAGGCCAAATTTCCTACGAGAGTTCCGCGTGCCAGTATGGGAATACTGACACTCCTAGGCGTCCAAACATTTTCGGGCAGTTGGCAAGACCACCACAGCTCCCACAATTGATTTTGAAATAAAAACCGATCATGGATACAATGTCCCCTCTAAAATACCTGGACAGTGAAATGGGTAAGAGAGTTTTGACAGCAAGGTTGGAGACAGCTGATAATTATGAAGGAGGAATAAGCAATAAGAGGTAATAGAAAAAGAATGAGAGAAATTTAGAGTCAAACTGAGGAAAAGAAATTCCCCAGTTCGAGAGCCCTCTTGCCCGTCACTAGCCTTCAGCACGGGAATGATATGCCGTGCTGAAGCCAAATGACTTCATCAAGGCATTCTCTCGTTAAGAGGGAAATATCAGAGGACGTATTCTTGACACGCCACATAGCAATCTGCACCCCGAACAGAGTTAACACTTCGAAGGGGTCAATTGGCAAGAAAACGAAAACGAGAAAGAAAGGAGAGCCGCTCGCAAGGTACCTCTCCTCTCCCGTTTCGTAAGCGTGCATTGCGCCGCTCACGGCGCCATCTGTATTCCTTGTAGCGATACACGAGGTGCTACAGATACTGTATGTAGAGAGGGGCCTAGAGCCCTTCAAAAGAAAGGGAAGGGCGGGTCCATCAGGACGACATGGCCATCTCACCCAAAAATAGATTTTTCGCTTCGCTCAAAATCCGTTTTTTGGGCTCAAGCCATGTCGTCCTGATGGAAGTATACCAGAACATTACTGTATCTGTGGATTCTCAAAGCGTGCCGTACTCCCCGAAGGTATTTCCCGGCCAACTAGACCTAGTGACCTAAGATGTTACCGTCATACATCTTTTCAACTAACCATAGACCATGTTAGTGCTTCCTGCCCCCTACAGGGAACAGTCCTACTAGACTCTGGAAAAGTCTCGAAGAGTACATATACCTATGTATGAATAACAGACAAGCCAATATAGTGGTCTCACCCTATATCATGTAAAGCATAGTTTGTAAAGAACCACTGAGTCAATATGAAATATCGACCAGTTCTCCGTTCAATACTGGATTGGACAAAGGTTTATATCCGAGTAGGCGGAAAACTTGCATATCCGCCACCGTCCCCTCAGGGCATGGAGTCCTCCCGCCAAGGGAAAGCATAAACCAATGCAAAGAATGCTTGCATAAAAGAACAATCTATTAGAATTATCCCAGATAAATATACATAGAACGTAATTCAAAATTATATCAAATAAATTGACACAGGTGAAGGAGACGCAAGGTTCACAAGAACTAGTTTATTGACAAACAATAAATAAAACAGGTTAAACAACCATTATATATATATATAAGAGGAGGATAACCAACAAATAAGCATAAGCATGATAGTAAACAGAAACTTGTTTATCTGAAAGAAAAACATTAGCGCCACTTTTACCATACCGAGGTATCAAAATTATAAAAGTCTGTATTACTAATCAGTTACATTAGCGTTGGAAACGCTCGGCACACATGTCTGCACTTATGCTAGGTTCACCTTTGAAAGTGGAACAGTCAATGTGGGCAACCCAGTGCCCTAACACTTAGTTTGTAGAACAGTTCGTAACTACACACTCACCCCGGAATTAATCGTCCCAATTAAATCCACTGTTCCTCGCAGAGTTAAACAGCAGGTTTAACGACACAACCCACTGCTACCACAGACCTCTTTAGTTGCTCCACTTGCTTCGCATAGTGACGAAAGAACACTCTGGAAGACTTCCAGCCAGTGTATGAACGAAGATGTTCAAAATCCATACAATTAAAGAAATTTAAGGATGAGGCAACTTTCCTCGGATCGTGACCTGCGGGTGTACTGTCTGGATCCGCTCTGCGAATAAAATAGGTTATTTTCGCCCTAAGTTGTTTCAGTGATAAATTTGAGCCTGATGTTTCTCCCCTGAATAGTTGACCACCCCTGAAGTCTGAAGTTCTACGAAGATAGACCTTTAGGCATTCCACTGGACACAGAGATGCATCTTCTTTCAGAGGGCAGATTCTCCAGGAACCCCACCTGTTGGTGGGTAACTCGTTCTTGGCGAGAAACGTAGGATCCGGAAACAGGTTCAGTTCTCCCCCATCCAAGAACTGAACACGACCCTCCTCTCTCGAGAGGGCTACAATTTCACTAACCCTGGCCCCCGAAGCGAGAGCAAATAGGAAAATAACTTTTTGGGCAAATCCTTTAAAGCACACTCCTCATTGTTCAACAGCGAAGCGAAATGAAGAACTTTATCTAAAGACCATGAAATGGGCTTTGGAGGTGCTGATGGTCTGAGCCTAGCACAGGCTTTCGGAATTTTATTAAAAATATCGTTAGCGAGGTCGACCTGGAAGGCATATAAAATGGGTCTTGTCAAAGCAGATTTACACGTTGATATTGTGTTGGCTGCTAACCCTTGACCATGGAGGTGGATGAAGAAAGATAAGCAGAAGTCCGTCGAGATCTTTTGCGGATTCTTCGCCTTGACAAAGGCCACCCATTTCCTCCAAGATGACTCATATTGCCTTCTAGTAGATTTGCACTTATATTCCTCTAGGAAGTCTATACTGTCTTTCGAAATCCCGAAACGTTTTCTCACAGCTAGGGAGAGAAAATCGTGAGCTGAAGGTTCCGGGTTTTCTGTGATAAAGCGCAGATAGTTGACTTCTGAACTCGCTGGGTCAGAACTGGATCTGGTAACGGTAGACACTTCAGCCGTAGTTACAATGCCAGAGGGAACCACACGCTGTTCGGCCACTTGTGAGCCACTATTGCCGCTACTCCCTTGAAAGATCTCAGTTTGTTGAGGACCCTCAACAGAAGGTTGTGAGAAGGGAACAGGTAAATCCTAGACCATCTGTTCCAGTCGAGGGACATCGCGTCCACTGCTTCCGCCAAGGGATCCTCGTACGGGGACACGTAAGGGGTAACTTCTTGTTGTCTTTCGTCGCAAAGAGGTCTATCTGCAGTTCTGGGACTTGATTCAAGATGAAGGAGAATGATCCTGCGTCTAAGGACCATTCCGACTCTATCGGTGTGAACCTGGATAGAGCGTCCGCTGTCACATTGCGGACTCCTTGAAGGTGAACTGCCGACAGGTACCACTTCTTCTTTTCCGCCAGTTGAAAGATGGCCAACATCACCTGGTTGAGTGGTGGTGACCTCGATCCTTGTCGATTCAAGCATCTCACAATCACCTCGCTGTCCAGCACCAACCTTATGTGGATCGAGCGACGAGGGGAGACTTTCTTCAAGATAAGGAGTACTGCCATAGCTTCCAGAAAGTTTATGTGAAATGTCTTGAATAGATTGGACCAAGTCCCTTGGGCCTTCTTCCGATGAGAATGACCTCCCCACCCCTCCTTCGAGGCGTCTGTGTGAATAGTCAACGAGGGGGGAGGTGGCTGAAGAAGTACCGACTTCTTTAGTTGCCTGACTTGGGACCAAGGCCTGAGAAGCGTACGTAAACGAAGCGGTACTGGTCTTATCAGATCTCTTCGCGCGTTTGATGCATAACTTCTCCAAACTCCGGTTGCATCCTTTAGCTGTGCTCTTAGCACAGGGTCTGTTACTAAGGCAAACTGGAGAGAACCCAGCATTCTCTCCTGTTCGCGTCTTGATATCCTTTCGGAATCCAGAAGTCTCTTGACAGAACCAGCTATCTCCTTCCTCTTCTTCGCCGGGATGGAGAGTTGGTGTGACACTAGGTCCCAGTGGATTCCCAACCACTGGAACTTTTGAGATGGAGAAAGTCGACTTTTTTCTGTTGATCTTGAAGCCTAGATACTCTAGGAACTGGATCACCTGTAGGGAAGCTTGCAAACATTCTGTCTTGGATGCTGCCCACACTAGCCAGTCGTCCAGGTAGGCTACCACCTGGATTCCCTTTAGGCGTAATTGTTTGAGAGCTACGCTCGCAAGCTTTGTGAAGATCCTTGGGGCTATGTTTAGCCCGAATGGCATGGCTCTGAAGGCGTAGAGTCTTCGATGTAGCTTGAACCCTAGGTAGGGGGAGAGTTGACGATTGATTGGAACGTGCCAATAGGCGTCTGACAAATCTATGGAGACGGTAAATGCCCTCTTGGGCAGTAAGGTCCTTATGTGTTGCAGTGTTAGCATCTTGAACTTGCGGTTCACAATGAACTTGTTGAGTGGCGACAAGTCCAGAATGACTCTGAGTTTTTCTGAGTCCTTCTTGGGAACACAAAACAGCCTCCCTTGGAATTTGATGGACTTTACCCTTCGGATTACCCTTTTCTCCAACAGTTCTTGAATGTACTCCTCCAGAACGGGGGTGGAGTGTTGGAAAAATCGAGGGCACGGGGGTAGAGTGCTGTACCAGCTCCAACCCAGTCCATTCTTGAGTAGGCTGTGGGCCCAGGGATCGAAGGTCCACCGATCCCGAAAATTCTGAAGTCTCCCTCCTACCGGTATCATCTCACTTTGACTGCTGTTGCCCTGAGGCCTTGCCTCCTTGACCGCGACCACCCCTAAATCCCCTCCCCCTTGAGGGGCGTTTAGACGAACCTCTGGCTGCTCCTCTAGGCTTCGCTCGAAAGGTAGTTGACTGCCCTTCGAATGCTGGGTTAAATGCCGGAGACTGCGTCGACACGGCTTGGGGTACCCACTGGTACATGGTCGGGGTTTGTGCCACCATCTGGGGCACTGTAGGCATAGGAAATTGCTGTTGCTGCTGTTGTCTGAATGGCTTGGCTGGCCGAGAGGGTAGCCTAGTCTTCTTAGTCTTCCTCTTTGGTTGGGGACCCTCATCAGGGAAAGACTTTCTCTTGAGGGAAAGGCCCCACTTCTGGAGAAGGTTTCTATTCTCCGTGGCGGCCTTATCTACAACCTCCTTGACCGCTTCACTAGGGAAGAGGTCTTTGCCCCAAATGTTGGAGGAGATTAGCTTCCTTGGCTCGTGCCTCACCGCAGCCGAGGCGAACACGAACTCCCTACAAGCCCTCCTAGCTTTGACGAAGCTATAAAGGTCCTTCGTCACTGTGCCTAGGTGTGTCTTAGCCACTACCATGAACATCTCATGGACCTTGGGGTCACTTGCCATTGTCTCCAGAGTTGTTTGATGAGACATTGAGGCAGCAAGTCTTTCTTTTGTCTCAAGCTCCCTTCGCAAAAGAAAGTCAGACAGCTTGGGGAGGTTCTCACCGAACTGACGTCCGGCAATATCAGCCTCCAACTTCCCGACTGAGAAGGTAAGATGGACGTCCTACCAGTCCTTGTGGTCCATGGGTAGGGCCAAAGACAGAGGTTTACACTCCTCCAAGGAGGGGCAGGGCTTACCTGCCTCGACTGCTTTCAGCACGGCCGTAAACCCTTTCTGCATAAAGGGGAAGGCTCTAGAAGGAGAGGACACAAAGGAAGGGTGCTTCTTACTCAAAGCAGGTACCTTCGAGTTTGAGAAGCCCCTCTCTTTCATCGAGCTTGACAAAAAGCTTGAGCCTTAGCGTGGTCCAAAACTATGACCTCCTTCGGCTCTGTTTCTTCCTTTGAGGCTGGTTCCTTCCTTAGACGGACATAACAGTCCGGATACGACTCCTTGCTGGGCCAGAATTCCACCTCCTCAAGGGGGACTGAGCCCAACTTCTCCGAAATGACGATTTTTCCCGTCGTCATAGGCATGTGCTCAGCATACTTCCAAGGGTTAACATCTGAGCACAAAGGAAGGTCTTTCACGCTGAGCTTCTTCTGGGGCCCACGTGATGCTGCAAGTCTCCGCAACTCCAGCTCCATTGCAGCCGCCTTCTCATTATTCTCCCTCTGCATCTGTTGGATCATTCCAACGATGGAGAAAAGGGTCTTTCCCAGCTCATCTAGGAGAGAGGACGATGTTGAGGGAATAGGTTCAGTGGCCTGAATCGGAGTAGCCGACACCTCGTCGACCTCTTCCTCTTCATTGTCTGGAGCCTGCTCTTCATCCTGGTCTTCTGCCAGAAGGTCATCTTCCAGACGCTCGGACACCTCCGACATCCTATCGTCCAATTGGATGTCCTGCAGGGCGTCCGTGACTTCAGAATCCACAATGATCTGAACCACTGGTATCTCCACTTGAGGCTGGGGAATCACTGCATCAGCTGACGCCCTGGGGAAAAGGTAAGCCCTCATCTTCTCACTTGGAAGATAGGGCCCAGAAGTGTTCTTCTGAAAGCCCCTTACCCAGGTACGAAGCTTCTCCCTTGCTGCGTCCCTTGACTCCGCCGTCTTAGGGGAATCAAAAGCCTCAGTAATCAAGTTTGTGCACACGGTACATACCTGCGGGTCCCAATACCGGAGATCAACTTTGGAGACTGCGCATGCTGCGTGCCTCCTACACAAATCATGTCCGCAGAAGTTCTAGCTGCGGACGTTGCAGAAAACGCTTCCACACTTCGGATGGTCCTCCTGTAAAGAGAAGAAAATTCCATGAGTATCAAGTGAACTACGTATCACTGGATATACATAGCTTAGCACAACTAAACTAGAAAGGAAAGACACACACTTGTATTTCCCGCACAGTCAATTGCTGCAACCTTCCAGATAATAAAATCATATGGTTAATATATTCTAGAGCAACCAATGAATAATTTCCAGAGGAAAGAGGTGTAGCTCACACCCAAAAAATGATTTTAAAATGCTGGATAGTAGACAAGAAAGAACTCACTTTCTTTATCTGTAAGGTTACACCAAAGGGTTGTGCGAGACAACACAAAAGTGTTAGAAAAACTTAGTGTTGTAACAAATACTATACTATAGTTTTCTCTCTACAGTATATACTATACTGAAAAATACTGGCTACAGTATAGAAGGTAATGTGCCGGCCTGCACACACCTTAACTAGTTCCAAAGTATACTACTTAAGAACTATAAGGTGGAAGAACGCTGGTTCAAATGCATGTGCCGGCCGGCAATGACTGCCGGCCAGCAACTACACAAGATAGCACCCGGCTGCCAGCCACCAATCGTAGCGGCCAGCAGACAATGGTGTGATATATAGCCGGCCGGCAAAGGTATACAACCAATGCTGGCCGGCAGCAAAAGAACCAGAGAACTCCGACTGCCCGGCTGCCGGCCACTCAGGCCGGCAGCCGGGCTAGAGTACAACACTAGAAGAAAAACAGAATGGATGCCGGGATAAGAGACTGTACTACCTCATAACCCGGCAAGCCCGAAAGAGTGCACATAAGGAAGGGGAGAATAAAACTTCAGGCTTCCTGACCAATGCCATCTGGCTCTACAGACAAACATGGATGAGAGACCAAGGGAGGTCTGGGCAGCACTCAAAGCAGAAGACCCTTGCCGGCCGGCAAGGGACTGAGTCAACCCCACATCCTAACCTATGCTAGGTACAGATGTAGAATGACGGACAGGAATGCAATGGCTAGGAAAGAGGGGGAAAGGGAGAAGAGGGTCCTGCCAACCTTGCTCTAATAATGAATCACCTGCAGCCAAGAAAACTCATCTTAGCCTAGGGGAGATCCGAGGAGGGAGGCCAGCAATACTTGCCAACTCCCTCGGAACCAAAGCAAGGAAGGCGTTGTTATTCACAGAAAAGAGGATCTCATCCTCCACACCGAGAACAACAACACAGGACTAGTCTGCTAGATCACAAGAAGAAGGAATCATCTCGTACAGAAACCTTCGAAAGTGAACTAAGGAGGCTAAGCCTCCTATGTTTGTTGTCAGTCTAGCGAGGGAATCTCAACCACAAGCTAGACATAAACAGACTCAGACTAAGAACTCTGATGTCCTGCCCCCTCCCTGAAGCCAGACTTACTGGAAACAGGAAGGAACAGAAACACCCTAATATAGTTGTATCTAAAGTCAATTCAGATAAACCATTAGGGTTAAGCCCATGGCTTAAACAGAGGGAAAGGGATTGCACACCTTCTCCGAAGAGAAGAGAGCAACCGGGGAGTGTGAGAAAGTATACTAAGGCCCCATAGACAACTAGCCTAGGCGCAAAGAGAATCGATTACCTAAATCACCGAAACTCACTCGTATACTATCTTGGAAGAAATCAACATAATCTTAAATGTATAAAACTGCCTAAAGCTTCAATAACATTTTAAAACACTCGGAAATCTGAATATCATGCAGGAAAGTACTAGGGCCAAACGACTAGGCTACAAGGTCTAGCGTAGGCCAGAATCGGCAAATCCTTCGCCAAAACAAAAATACTAAAAGCATCATATAAAGAAATCCTATGTAACGCTAAACAGCTAAAATTATTAAAGCAAAACAGCCGGGAACGTCGCTCTGGCTAACTAAATGACTTATGCATGGCGAGCGACAGCGTCCAGGACACCTCCGGTAGGCAACAGCTCTTGTAACAACGATATCACTATCAAATCACTTTAAAAATTACCAAGAGCTTACATTTATACATAAAAGAAATAATACTCAACTTATCAGAAGCAGAAGAAGTTGGAGAAAGCATTATAAGTTGAAATAATCCAAGAATTGCGAGAAACACAGGGAAAAAACACCGAGTTGTTGAGCTACGCAAAAAGGAATACAGATGGCGCCGTGAGCGGCGCAATGCACGCTTACGAAACGGGAGAGGAGAGGTACCTTGCGAGCGGCTCTCCTTTCTTTCTCGTTTTCGTTTTCTTGCCAATTGACCCCTTCGAAGTGTTAACTCTGTTCGGGGTGCAGATTGCTATGTGGCGTGTCAAGAATACGTCCTCTGATATTTCGCGATATCCCTGGTTCTTTTATTAGGGATATTCGCTCCAAGAGTTAGAATTCTGGGTACCTTAAGGTAAATTCTCTGGGAATATCGCCGTAGTTATAATATACCCAAGGAAGCTACCCTTTAGGAACTTCCATCAGGACGACATGGCTTGAGCCCAAAAAAGGGATGATGACGACTCGGTAAACTTTACCTTAGCACATTACTGTAACCTTACTGTATCCAGTATTAAGTGTACATGTGTGCAAATGTATTGTACACTGTAAATATGATTATAAACTGTCGTAGAAACCAAATTAAAACAATATTATGCAGTATTTACTGTGTTAATCATCAGCTCAAGCACCCGCTCGTGGCAAGGGAAAGTGACTATTTAGGTTAGGAGTTAGCCTACCCTAGTGCAGTACTTATTTGTGAAAATTCCCTTTTCATGCTTGTGTCTGTAACCTAACTATCACAAAGAAGGAGGCCTGACTGTAAGTAGAATTTTGATGTAAATTGGAACATCCACAAATACTGAATAATAAGTCCTTGGGTTACAACAGTCTCATCTTACAACGATTCGTGGATATGACACTTCTCCCTTGAGAAGTTTGGGGGCTTCCTTCTTGGACAAAATTTGTTATAACTCATTCATGCTCAGAGTCTCTACAACTGGTTTTCTGTCCCCAGATACCTTTTCTATAACGTATGACAAAACTTAGGAAGCCATCGTTAAAACTCCTGGAGGAGAGGTAAACATTATTGGCCTGTATTGCTCTATGTTGTACTTTCCCAAAAATTCAGACAGCAGATCTGTTGGTGAAATTGGGCGAGCATGCTTGTGCGCACGTTGAAGTACATGTGTGGGCTCCAAAGAGTGCACTTCTGCAGCATGACCTGAACCTCTGCCTAGAGGCTGTGTTCTTCACCAATTCCTTGCCATAGGTTGATGAGGTCGATAGTAGTAACTAAGAGGGGGAGGAGGAAGAGGAGAGTTGGTGAATGGGAGGCAGAATCCAGACTGGAGCATGTCCACAGTCCACAGTTCCATCGCGTGACACCATCTCCTCCTCTATCAGGGTTACAGGCATCCAACCATAGGTCACATCGAAGGAGGAATGCTGCCACTATACCTGCCATATGGTAAGTTGGCGGTGATGCCCCGCCCCTTGCTAAGCAAAGGTGGTAATTGGATTACAGCAACTATTCGTGTGGCTATTCATTTGAGTGTGTTGAAGGCGCTTGTAAGTACTAATTCAGGTTGTTTTTATTGTAGAAGCTAATTATACTCCTTAAAGAAAATGAAAATGTATGTTAAATAATGAAAATGTTAAAGAACTTTGAGAAAACTATGACTAAGTATAACTCAAATAGTGAAAGTCAAGGATTTTACACGATTTTGAATGCACTCTGATTCATTTATCTTCAATATCCCGTAAATATATAATAAAATTGGTCAAAATCATGTATATTGTAAAAGTCATTTGAATACGGAGATGCTATATACTGTAGTATGAATATAGTAGTCCACGTGTCAAATAACATAATTAATGCTTGGAAAACATGCGCCTTATCTATGGAGGCCGAATGATCATTAAAATAGCCAGTTACTGTAATTGGTGGGAATTTCAAACGCAGTTGTTAACCGAGCTAACATTGAATAAAGAGAAACCGCTGTCAGCAAAGTAACCATTCTGCGTTATACTATACATACACTGAAGTATAAAGGAGTGTAACTAGAATAACGGAGGATTGCTTAAAAAACTCAAAACGTATGGGATGGATAACGAGCCAGACAAGAATTGTCATAATTAAGGTCTGCAATTATCTTTGTGAGCAATATGATAAGGAAGCCGAAGATGATACCTTAAAGAGGACTGCTGCTGCAACAGGAATATCTGTTCGTTCCATTCAGCGGATAAAGGAACAACACAAGCGTGGAGAAATACACACTCCACCCTCTAGGTCAAGAGAGTCACCAGTAATGGGAGCCTTGGATGATTTTGATAAGGACTGTGTACGTCGGGAGATAATAGCTTTGTATGAAAGAGGTGAAATTCTAACAATAGAAAAACTGATGGATAAGGTGAAGAAGCCACCTCTGAATTTCCCTGGTGCTTATATGTCCCTTCTCAAACTTAAGGAACTCTGCTTTTGTTATAAAAAGGTTGAATGCGGTAGGAAGCTCTTGATGGAAAGGAATGATATTGTTCTTGCAAGAAATAAATATCTAAGGCTTATTGATGAAAACCGAAAATCCGATTCTCCAAGACCAGAAATATATCTGGATGAGACATGGGTGAATCAAAATGAGTGTGGAAAATGTTGAACTCTACCCGATGGAATTGTTGGTCTATGAGAGAAAATGGGTAAAGGAGCTAGATTTATCATAGTGCATGCTGGGGGAGAAAATGCATTCGTACCAGGAGGACTGCTATTTTTCCGATAGAACAAAGGTAATAAGGGTGAGTGCCATGATAGTATGAATCATACATGCTTCCTATCATGGTTTCAAACACTGCTCCTGGTAAACATTCCCGCTAGGTCGCTCATTGTCTTAGATAATGCGTCATATATTGAAGCAAAGCACTTGTCAGCAGTTCAAGGAAATCGGATACAATAATACCTTGAAATACGAGTGCCCCAACATACGAGAAATTTGATACAAGGAAAATTTTGAGCAAATTTTTCCCCTGAGATACGAGAAAAATTTGAGATACGAGGACACGAGATGGTTCCCTATGCCCTGAGATACGAGAAAAATTTGAGATACGAGGACACGAGATGGTTCCCTATGCGGCCGCTAGGTGGCCGAGTGTGCGAGAGGCTACTCACCAGGACAGCATCGCTCGGTCTTTCCCGTCGGATGTCCGTCGCGTAAAGTTATTTCCGAGCATAGGCCGTAGTGTTTGCATTTTTTACGTGTTTTTTGTGTTAATCAGTACAGAATTAAGTGAATAAGCAATTGGTCCAAAGCAAGCGAATGCAAACAAGGGTAGTGAAAAGAAAAAGTGTATGATGACACTCGAGATGAAGCATGAAATAATCGAAAAACATGAGTGGTGTAAGAGTGACTAAGCTGGCTCACCATTATCAGAGGAGTACATCAACAATATGTACCATCCTCAAGCAGAAGGATGCTATAAAGAGCACCAAGCCTTCCAAAGGAGTAACCATCCTTTCCAAGCTGTGCAGTGATATCCATGACAAGATGAAGACTTCTTTAAATATGGATAAAGAGAAACAGATGGCGGGAGATAGCGTGACCGAGACTATCATCTGTGAAAAGGCCAGCACAATCTACGATGACTTAAAAGGAAAGCAAGCAGCTGAGAGAGGGGAGACTTCGACGCCAGCGGACACCTTCAAAGCCAGTTGTGGCTCGTTAGATAATTTAAAAAAACGGACAGGGATACACTCGGTTGTGAGGCATGGGGCAGTAGCAAGTTCCGACTCGAAAGCTGCAGCGAACTTCGTCAAAACCTTGGCCTCAGTTATCGCAGAACAAGGATACATCCCCCAACAAGTGTTCAACTGCGATGAAACTGGCCTTTTCTGGAAGAAGATGCTCAGGACGACATTCATCACAGCAGAGGAGAAGAGACTAACGGGCCATAAACTCATGAAGGAGCGGTTAACTCTAGCCTTGTGTGCCAATGCAGCGGTGACTGTAAGGTCAAGCCACGGCTGGTGTACCACTCAGAAAACTCACATGCTTTCAAGAACCAAATGATCTGGAAAGAAAAACTGCAAGTGATGTGGCACGCTAATGCTAAGGCTTGGGTTACGCAGCATTTCTTCACAGAATGGGTTAATCTGTACTTTGGTCTGGCAGTCAAAAAATATTTGGCTGAGAAAAACCTGCCAATAAAATGTCTCCTGGTCCTCGACAATGGCCCCTGGTTACCCTCCTTGTCTCGAAAAGGACATTCTTGATGAATACAGGTTCAGCAATGTCCTTTATCTCCCGCCCTACACTACGCCACTCCTTCAGCCCATGGACAAAGTAATTTCCAACTTTAAAAAACTGTACACGAAGCATTTGTTCCAGAAATGCTTCGATATCACAGACAACACCAACACCAATCTCACCCTTCGTGAATTTTGGAAGGAACATTTCAATATCGTCCATTGCTTAAAAATTATTGACAATGCATGGCAGGGTGTCACACGATGAGCTCTTAATTCAGCATGGAAGAAATTGTGGCCAGCTTCCGTCGCTGAGAGGGACTTTGAAGGGTTCGATACGCCAGACCCTGATGACCCCGAACCTACTGTGGTGGATGAAATAGTGTCGCTTGGAAAGTCCATGGGGCTGGAGGTAGATGAGGCAGACGTGAACGACCTTGTCGAGGAGCATCAGGAAGAGCTCACGACAGAGGAATTGATCAAGCTCCAGGAGATGCAACATTCGGAGGTGTTGCAGGAGCTCAGTAGCGAGGAGGAGGTGGAAGACGAGGGATGCCTTTCTACAACAGAAATCAAAGACATGTTAACGAAGTGGCAGGAGTTTTCTAATTTTATGGAAAAAAGGCACCCAGACAAGTTGGCGTGTGGTCGTGCTTTACCCTTTTGTGACGACACTTGCATACGTCATTTTCGTAACATTTTGAAGGGGAGACAAAAGCAAACATCCCAATATAGGTTCCTTTAATAAGGCCGGCAAAAAGTGAAAGCGAAAGCAAGTAAAAAAGCGAGGCAAATAGAGCCAAACTGGAAGAAGAAAAGTAAAAAAAATGAAAATGAAAACAAAACTAGAATTAACTTTAGTGTAACATAAGATTAACATTTATTTTCAAATGTGTGTACAGTAAGCTAATTTCATTTAAGTTAAATTTAAAGTTTAAGTTATGTTATGTAGTGTTACAAAAGTGTAGCGTACCGAACGTGTTGCCGTCAAGTCTCTCTCCCTTCTCCTCCGCACACACCGTATATATTTAGCAATATCTATGCCTTAGAAATGGTGCTTTAAGGAGCATTTCACGGAGCGACACAGGTCGAGCCTGGAAAATTTTTTTTTAGTTATTTTATATGGGAAAAATTGATCCGAGATACAAGCAAATTGACATACGAGCTCGGGTCCCGGAACGCATTAAGCTGGTACTGTATCTCAAGGTATTACTGTATTGTCTCCTGGTCAACTAACCACAATATAGCTCATCACCCTTCTTATACCAAAACCAAACTTCTAGACGTGGTAAAGCAGATAAGTACCTCCAGGAGTATGAAATTGACAAAATCGCTAGAGATGCTGGCCATGAAGTACTCAGACTTTCTCCTTTTCACCGTGAGTTCAACGCAATAGAATTGACTTGGGCACAAGTTAAAAATGAGATTAATAAATGCAATTCAAATACCAATCACACTTTGACAAATGTTGAACGTATAACTAAACGTGCAATAGCCAGAGTAACAGCAGAGGACTGGAAGTCATGTATGCGTCATGCAAGAGAAGTGGAGGATATTTATAGAAAATGGGATATAGCACGTGACCATCTGAGAAATTGATTATAAACATCACCATTAAGTGAGGAGTCGGAAAGCGATGATGAATGAATTTGTTATGTCAAGTTATTGTTTGATGTAGCTTATCCAATGATGAATTAATGTGAATTAATTAAATGTTTACTGTATCAAGATGTATGTTTATTTCACCTAAGCTTGTTTACATATATTTAAAGCAAATTTCCATTCCTAAAAGTTTATTAGACCAGGTCATAACTTCAAGGTATCAGTAGCAAAATATAGTGGGTGGGGAGGGGGGAGAGTCTCTCTCTCTCTCTCTCTCTCTCTCTCTCTCTCTCTCTCTCTCTCTCTCTCTCTCTCTCTCTCTTTCATATTATTCCGGCACTCGAATTTTGCCCTAGGTTTCCTAAATTCATCTTCAGAACTAGCAAATTATAAAAATGGCAACACTGACTTAATTAGTCAAGTATTTTTGGGTGAGATAGCCATGTCGTCCTGATGGAAGGTTCCTATAAGTAGCTTCCTAAGGGATATTTGACTACAGTGATATTCCCAGAGAATTTACCTTTAGGTCTCCAGAATTCTAACTCCTGGCGTGAATATCCTTAAAATTTCTCTTAAGGATATCGCATAAATCAGGGGACGTATATCTTCATACGACACATAGCAATCTTCACCCCGAATAGCGTTTTCGCTTCGAGGGGGAAAGTGGCAAAAATAGAAGGGGAGCCGTTATCAAGGTACCCTTCCTCCCGAACTACTACTGAGTATCTAGATGGCGCTGTATGTCAACCCAGCACGCTATTCCTTGTAGCGTTGAGCATGGTGCTACAGATATAGTAATTTCGGGAGGGCTCCTGCCAAGGCCTTTTCTTGTAGAGAAGGAGGGCGAGTCCATCAGGACAACATGGCTATCTCACCCAAAAATAGATTTTTCACTTCGCTAAAAATCCGTTATTTGGGCTCAAGCCATGTCGTCCTGATGGAATCTTACCAGAGAATTATTAGAAAATACTGTATATGTGGATTTTTAAAGTGCCTTAACCTCTGGACACTTTTCATTGGTCATCCAGACCATTGAGACATATGACTACCGTTATACGTCCTTACTGCTTGGCAAAAACCATGTTAATGCTTCCTGCCCTCTACAGGGAAGAGTCATACTAGATGTAGGAAAGGAGTCTCAAGGTTTGCATATAACATATGAACAAACATAGCATCAACTACATACAGGTCTTGCTGTATGTATAACTTATTGGAACAAGCATTACCAGATAATGTTTGTAACACGTATGAGAACAAAGGTATTAGCTATACATATTGTTCGTAAGAAATATATGCAGTTTATTAAAGGGTAATAAAACTCTGATATATTTTTATTGAAAATTAAATGTAGGGCGAAATAGGACGCAAATACATATTGATAATTTTATTTGGTAATAAATGACCAACATAAAGTAACATGTATAACAATGTTAATAAATGTAATAAGAAACATATCAAGCAATCAAAGCACAGAAAATATTTGTTTTCACCTGAAAGCGAAAATCTGAAAATTTGATAAATTTTCTAATATGACAAATTCGTAGATAATTTTTGGGCTCAAGCCATGTCGTCCTGATGGAAGTTCCTAAAGGGTAGCTTCCTTGGGTATATATGACTACGGTGATATTTCCAGAGAATTTACCTTAAGGTACCCAGAATTCTAACTCCTGGAACGAAAATCCCTAAATAAAAGAACCAGGGATATCGCGAAATATCAGAGGACGTATTCTTGACACGCCACATAGCAATCTGCACCCCGAACAGAATTAACACTTCGAAGGGGTCAATTGGCAAGAAAACGAAAAACGAGAAAGAAAGGAGAGCCGCTCGCAAGGTACCTCTCCTCTCCCGTTTCGTAAGCGTGCATTGCGCCGCTCACGGCGCCATCTGTATTCCTTTTTGCGTAGCTCAACAACTTGGTGTTTTTCCCTGTGTTATCTCGCAATTCTTGGATTATTTTCAACATTATAATGCTTTCTCCAACTTCTTCTGCCTCTGATAAGTTGAGTATTATCTCTTTTATGTATAAATGTAAGCTCTTGGTGAATTTAAAATAATTTGATAGTGATATCTTCGTTACAAGAGCTGTTGCCTACCGGAGGCGTCCTGGATGCTGTCGCTCGCCATGCATAAGTCATTTAGTTAGCCAGAGCGACGTTCCCGGCTGTTTCGCTTTAATAATTTTAGCTATTCAGCTTTACATAGGATTTCTTTATATGATGTTTTTAGTATTTTCGTTTTGGCGAATGATTTTCCGATTCTGGCCTACGCTAAACCTTGTAGCCTAGTCGTTTGGCCCTAGTACTTTCCTGCATGGTATTCAGATTTCCGAGTGTTTTAAAATGTTATTGAACCTTTAGGCAGTTTTATACATTTAAGATTATGTTGATTTTCTTCCAATATAGTATACGAGTGAGTTTCGGTGATTTAGGTAATCGATTCTCTTCGCGCCTAGGCTAGTTGTCTATGGGGCCCTAGTATACTTTCTCACACTCCCCGGTTGCTTTCTTCTCCTCGGAGAATGTGTGCAATCCCTTTCCCTCTGTTTAAGCCTTGGGCTTAACCCTAATGGTTTATCTGAATTGACTTTAGATACTCTATATTAGGGTGTTTCTGTTCTTTCCTGTTTCCAGTAAGTCTGGCTTCAGGAAGGGGCAGGACATCAGAGTTCTTAGTCTGAGTCTGTTTCTGTCTAGCATTGTGGTTGAGATTCCCTTGCTAGGCTGACAGCAGACATAGGAGGCTTAGCCTCCTTAGTTCACTTTCGAAGGTTTCTGTACGAGATGATTCCTTCTTCTTGTGATCTAGCAGACTAGTCCTGTGTTGTTGTTCATGGTGTGGAGGATGAGATCCTCCTTTTCTGTGAATAACAATGCCTTCCTTGCTTTGGTTCCGAGGGAGTTGGCAAGTACTGCCGGCCTCCCTCCTCGGATCTCCCCTAGGCTAAGATGAGTTTTCTTGGCTGCGGGTGATTCATTATTAGAGCAAGGTTGGCAGGACCCTCTTTCCCCCTTCCCCCTCTTTCCTTAGTGATGGCCTAGCCATTGCATCCCTGTCCGTCATTCTACATCTGTACCTAGCATAGGTTAGGATGTGGGGTTGACTCAGTCCCTTGCCGGCCGGCAGTGTGTGCCAGCCGGCAAGGGTCATCTGCTTTGAGTGCTCTCCGGACCTCCCTTGGTCTCTCATCCATGTTTGTCAGTAGAGCCAGATGGCATTGGTCAAGGAAGCCTGAAGTTATATTCTCCCCTTCCTTATGTGCACTCTTTCGGGTTGTCGGGCTATGAGGCAGTACAGTCTCTTATCCCGGCATCCATTGTTTTTTCTTCTAGTGTTTGTACCCTAGCCCGACTGCCGGCCTAAGTGGCCGGCAGCCGGCCTAAGTGGCCGGCAGCCGGAAGTTCTCTGGTTCTTTTGCTGCCGGCCAGCATTGGTTGTATACCTTTGCCGGCCGGCTATATCATCACACCATAGTTCTGCCGGCCGCTACGATTAGTGGCCGGCAGCCGGGTGCTATCGTTGTTTGGTTGCCGGCCGGCAATAGAAACACACCAAGGTTCTGCCAGCCGCTACGTTTGGCGGCCGGCAGCCGGGTGCTATCTTGTTTGGTTGCCGGCCGGCACACGCATTTGAACCAGCGTTCTTCCGCCTTATAGTCTAAAAGTAGTATACTTTGGAACTAGTTAAGGTATGTGCCGGCCGGCACATTACCTTATATACTGTAGCCAGTATTTTTCAGTATAGAATATACTGCAGGGAGAAAACTATAGTATAGTATATGTTACAGCACTAAGTTTTTCTAACACTCTTGTGTTGTCTTGTACAGCCCTTTGGTGTAACCATACAGATAAAGAAAGTGAGTTCTTTCTTTTCTAATATCCAGAATTTTAAAATCACTTATTTTGGTGTGAGCTACACCTGTTTTCCTCTGGAAATTATTTATTGGTCACTCTAGTATAGAATAACCATACAATTTTATTATCTGGAAGGTTACAGCAATTGACTGTGCAGGAAATACAAGTGTGTGTCTTTCCTTTCTAGTTTAGTTACTCTAGGCTATGTATATCCAGTGATACGTAGTTCACTTGATACTCATGGAATTTTCTTCTCTTTACAGGAGGACCATCCGGAGTGTGGAAGCGTTTTCTGCAACGTCCGCAGCAAGAACTTCTGCGGACATGATTTGTGTAGGAGGCACGCAGCATGCGCAGTCTCCAAAGGTGATCTCCGGTATTGGGACCCGCAGGTATGTACCGTATGCACAAACCTGATTACTAAGGCATTTGATTCCCCTAAGACGGCGGAGTCAAGGGACGCAGCAAGGGAGAAGCTTCGTACCTGGGTAAGGGGCTTTCAGAAGAACACTTCTGGTCCCTATCTTCCAAGTGAGAAGATGAGGGCTTACCTTTTCCCCAAGGCATCAGCAGATGCAGTGATTCCCCAGCCTCAAGCGGAGATACCGTTAGTTCAGATCCCGGTGGATGCTGAAGTCGCGGACACCCTGCAGGACATTCAATTGGACGATAGGATGTCTGAGGTGTCCGAGTGCTTGGAAAAAGACCTTCTGGCAGAGGACCAGGAAGAGGAGCAGGCTCCAGACAATGAGGAGGAAGAATTCGACGAGGTGTCGGCTACCCCGGTTCAGGCCCCTGAACCTATTCCCTCAACATCGTCCTCTCTCCCAGAGGAGCTGGGAAAGACCCTTTCTTCCATCGTTGGGATGATCCAACAGATGCAGAAGGAAAATAATGAGAAGGCTGCTGCAATGAAGTTGGAGATGCGGAGACTTGCAGCATCACGTGGGCCCCAGAAGAAGCTCAGCGTGAAAGACCTTCCCTTGTGCTCAGATGCCAACCCTTGGAGGTATGCCGAGCACATGCCTATGACGACGGGAAAGATCGTCATTTTGGAAAAGTTGGGCTCAGTCCCCCTTGAGGAGGTGGAATTCTGGCCCAGCAAGGAGTCGTATCCGGACTGTTATGTCCGTCTAAGGAAGGAACCAGCCTCAAAGGAAGAAACGGAGCCGAAGGAGGTCATAGTTTTGGACCATGCTAAGGCTCAAGCTTTGTTGTCAAGCTCGATGAAAGAGAGGGGCTTCACAAACTCAAAGGTACCTGCTTTGAGTAAGAAGCACCCTTCCTTTGTGTCCTCTCCTTCTAGAGCCTTCCCCTTTATGCAGAAAGGGTTTACGGCCGTGCTGAAAGCAATCGAGGCAGGTAACCATGCCCCTCTTTGGAGGAGTGTAAACCTCTATCTTTGGCCTTACCCATGGACCACAAAGACTGGAAAGACGTCCATCTTACCTTCTCAGTCGGGAAGTTGGAGGCCGATATTGCCGGACGTCAGTTCGGTGAGAACCTCCCCAAGCTGTCTGACTTTCTTTTGCGAAGGGAGCTTGAGACAAAAGAAAGACTTGCTGCCTCAATGTCTCATCAAATGACTCTGGAGACAATGGCAAGTGACCCCAAGGTCCATGAAATGTTCATGGTAGTGGCTAAGACACACCTAGCCACAGTGACGAAGAACCTTTATAGCTTCGTCAAAGCTAGGAGGGCTTGTAGGGAGTTCGTGTTCGCCTCGGCTGCGGTGAGGCACGAGCCAAGGAAAATCTCCTCCAGCATTTGGGTCAAAGACCTCTTCCCTAGTGAAGCGGTCAAGGAGGTTGTAGATAAGGCCGCCACGGAGAATAGAAACCTTCTCCAGAAGTGGGGCCTATCTCTCAAGAGAAAGTCTTCCTCGGATGAGGGTCGCCAACCAAAGAGGAAGACTAAGAAGACTAGGCTACCCTCTCGGCCAGCCAAGCCATTCAGACAGCAGCAGCAACAACTTCCTTTGCCTACAGTGCCCCAGATGGTGGCACAAACCCCGGCCACGTACCAGTGGGTACCCCAAGCCGTGACTACGCAGTCTCCGGCATTTAACCCAGCGTTCGAAGGGAGGTCAACTACCTTTCGAGCAAAGCCTAGAGGAGCAGCCAGAGGTTCGTCTAGACGCCCCTCAAGGGGGAGGGGATTCAGGGGTGGTCGCGGTCAAGGAGGCAAGACCTCAGGGCAACAGCAGCCAAAGTGAAATGATACCGGTAGGAGGGAGACTTCAGATTTTTCGGGATCGGTGGACCTTCGATCCCTGGGCCCACAGCCTACTCAAGAATGGACTGGGTTGGAGCTGGTACAGCACTCCACCCCTGTGCCCTCGATTTTTCCAACACTCCACCCGTTCTGGAGAGTACATTCAAGAACTCTTGGAGAAAAGAGTAATCCGAAGGGTAAAGTCCATCAAATTCCAAGGGAGGCTGTTTTGTGTTCCCAAGAAGGACTCAGAAAAACTAGAGTCATTCTGGACTTGTCGCCACTCAACAAGTTCATAGTGAACTGCAAGTTCAAGATGCTAACACTGCAACACATAAGGACCTTACTGCCCAAGAGGGCATATACCGTCTCCATAGATTTGTCAGACGCCTATTGGCATGTTCCAATCAATCGCCAACTCTCCCCCTACCGAGGGTTCAAGCTACATCGAAGACTCTACGCCTTCAGAGCCATGCCATTCGGGCTAAACATAGCCCCAAGGATCTTCACAAAGCTTGCGAGCGCAGCTCTCAAACAATTACGCCTAAAGGGAATCCAGGTGGTAGCCTACCTGGACGACTGGCTGGTGTGGGCAGCACCCAAGACAGAATGTTTGCAAGCTTCCCTACAGGTGATCCAGTTCCTAGGGCATCTAGGCTTTAAGATCAACAGAAAAAAGTCTCAGCTTTCTCCATCTCAAAAGTTCCAGTGGCTGGGAATCCACTGTGACCTAGTGTCACACCAACTCTCCATCCCGGCGAAGAAGAGGAAGGAGATAGCTGGTTCTGTCAAGAGACTTCTGGATTCCGAAAGGATATCAAGACGCGAACAGGAGAGAGTGCTGGGTTCTCTCCAGTTTGCCTCAGTAACAGACCCTGTGCTAAGAGCACAGCTAAAGGATGCAACCGGAGTTTGGAGAAGTTATGCATCAAACATGCGAAGAGATCTGATAAGACCAGTACCGCTTCGTCTACGTACGCTTCTCAGGCCTTGGTCCCAAGTCAGGCAACTTAAGAAGTCGGTGCTTCTCCAGCCACCTCCCCCCTCGTTGACTATTCATACAGACGCCTCGAAGGAGGGGTGGGGAGGTCATTCTCATCGGAAGAAGGCCCAAGGAACTTGATCCAATCTATTCAAGAGATTTCACATAAACTTTCTGGAAGCTATGGCAGTACTCCTTACCTTGAAGAAAGTCTCCCCTCGCCGCTCGATCCACATAAGGTTGGTACTGGACAGCGAGGTGATTGTGAGATGCTTGAATCGACAAGGATCGAGGTCACCACCACTCAACCAGGTGATGTTGGCCATCTTTCGACTGGCGGAAAAGAAGAAGTGGTACCTGTCGGCAGTTCACCTTCAAGGAGTCCCCAACATGACAGCGGACGCTCTATCCAGGTTTACACCGATAGAGTCGGAATGGTCCCTGGACGCAGGATCATTCGCCTTCATCTTGAGTCAAGTCCCAGAACTGCAGATAGACCTCTTTGCGACGAAAGATAACAAGAAGTTACCCCTTTACGTGTCCCCGTACGAGGATCCCTTGGCGGAAGCAGTGGACGCGATGTCCCTCGACTGGAACAGATGGTCCAGGATTTACCTGTTCCCTCCTCACAACCTTCTATTGAGGGTCCTCAACAAACTGAGATCTTTCAAGGGAGTAGCGGCAATAGTGGCTCACAAGTGGCCGAACAGCGTGTGGTTCCCTCTGGCATTGGAACTACGACTGAAGTGTCTACCGTTACCAGATCCAGTTTTGACCCAGCGAGTTCAGAAGTCGACTGTCTGCGCTTTATCACAGAAAACCCGGAACCTGCAGCTCATGATTTTCTCTCCCTAGCGGTGAGAAAACGTTTCGGGATTTCGAAAGACAGTATAGACTTCCTAGAGGAATATAAGTGCAAATCCACTAGAGGGCAATATGAGTCATCATGGAGAAAATGGGTGGCCTTTGTCAAGGCGAAGAATCCGCAAAAGATCTCGACGGACTTCTGCTTATCTTTCTTCATCCACCTCCATGGTCAAAGGTTAGCAGCCAACACAATATCAACGTGTAAATCTGCTTTGACAAGACCCATTTTATATGCCTTCCAGGTCGACCTCTCTAACGACATTTTTAATAAAATTCCGAAAAACTGTGCTAGGCTCAGATCATCAGCACCTCCGAAGCCCATTTCATGGTCTCTGGATAAAGTTCTTCATTTCGCTTCGCTGTTGAACAATGAGGAGTGTGCTTTAAAGGATTTGACCCAAAAAGTTATTTTTCTGTTTGCACTCGCTTCGGGGGCCAGGGTTAGTGAAATTGTAGCCCTCTCGAGAGAGGAAGGTCGTGTTCAGTTCTTGGATGGGGGAGAACTGAACCTGTTTCCGGATCCTACGTTTCTCGCCAAGAACGAGTTACCCACCAACAGGTGGGGTTCCTGGAGAATCTGCCCTCTGAAAGAAGATGCATCTCTATGTCCAGCGGAATGCCTAAAGGTCTATCTTCGTAGAACTTCAGACTTCAGGGGTGGTCAACTATTCAGGGGAGAAACATCAGGCTCAAATTTATCACTGAAACAACTTAGGGCGAAAATAACCTATTTTATTCGCAGAGCGGATCCAGACAGTACACCCGCAGGTCACGATCCGAGGAAAGTTGCCTCATCCATAAATTTCTTCAATAGTATGGATTTCGAACATCTTTGCTCATACACTGGCTGGAAGTCTTCCAGAGTTTTCTTTCGTCACTATGCGAAGCAAGTGGAGCAACTGAAGAGGTCTGTGGTAGCAGTGGGTTGTGTTGTTAAACCTGCTGTTTAACTCTGCGAGGAACAGTGGATTTAATTTGGACGATTTATTACGGGGTGGGTGTGTAGTTACAAACTGTTCTACAAACTAAGTGTTATACAAACTAAGTGTTAGGGCACTAGGGTGCCCACATTGACTGTTCCATATTCAAAGGTGAACCTAGCATAAGTGCAGACATGTGTGCCAAGCGTTTCTAACGCTAATGTGACTGATTAGTAATACAGACTTTTATGATTTTGATACCTCGGTATGTTAAAAGTGGCGCTAATGTTTTTCTTTCAGATAAAAAAGTTTTCTGTTTACTATCATGCTTATGCTTATTTATTGGTTATCCTCCTCTTATATATGTATAACTGTTGTTTAACCTGTTTTATTTTACTGATTGTCAATAAACTAGTTCTTGTGAACCTTGCGTCTCCTTCGCCTGTGTCATTTTACTTGAAATGATTTAGCATTACGTTTATTATGTATATTTATCTGGGATAATTCTAATAGATTGTTCCTTTATGCAAGCATCTTTCATTGGTTTATGCTTTCCCCTAGCAGGAGGACTCCATGCCCTAAGGGGACGGTGGCGGATGTGCAAGTTTTCCTCCTACCCGGATATAAACCTTTGTCCAATCCGGTAATCGAACAGGGAACTGGTCGATATTTCATATTGACTCAGTGGTTCTTTTACAAACTATGCTTTACATGATATAGAGTGAGACCACTATATTGGCTTGTCTGTTATTCATACATAGGTATATGTACTCTTCGAGAATTTTCCAGAGTCTAGTATGACTCTTCCCTGTAACGGGCAGGAAGCACTAACATGGTCTATGGTTAGATGAAAAGATGTATGACGGTAACATCTTAGGTCTCTAGGTCTAGTTGGCCAGGAAATACCTTCTGAGAGTACGGCACGTTTTGAGAATCCACAGATACAGTAATGCTCTGGTATACTTCCATCAGGACGACATGGCTTGAGCCCAAAAAACGGATTTTGAGCGAAGCGAAAAATCTATTTTTGGGTGAGATGGCCATGTCGTCCTGATGGACCCGCCCTTCCTTTTTCCTCTAAAAAAGGGCTGTAGGACCCCTCCCTACATACAGTAACTGTAGCACCTCGTGTATCGCTACAAGGAATACAGATGGCGCCGTGAGCGGCGCAATGCACTCTTACGAAACGGGAGAGGAGAGGTACCTTGCGAGCGGCTCTCCTTTCTTTCTCGTTTTCGTTTTCTTGCCAATTGTCCCCTTCGAAGTTTTAATTCTGTTCGGGGTGCAGATTGCTATGTGGCGTGTCAAGAATACGTCCTCTGATATTTCGAGATATCCCTGGTTCTTTTATTTAGGGATATTTGCTCCAGGAGTTAGAATTCTGGGTACCTAAAGGTAAATTCTCTGGAAATATCACCGTGGTCATATATACCCAAGGAAGCTACCCTTTAGGAACTTGCATCAGGACGACATGGCCATCTCACCCAAAAACAGTCCGTTTTGTATTTTTCCTAACTATACAAACCTTAGCTATTCAATAGGGGTTATTACTTTCGGCGTAGCTGAAATGACGAGCCATTAGAATTTTAACGAGGGTTTACTACCCCACCGCAGTAAGCCCTCGTTTATCGCGGTAGATAGGTTCCAGACCCAACCGCGATAGGTGACAATCCGTGAAGTAGTGACACCATATTTACGTATTTATTTAACATGTTTATTCAGACTTTTAAAACCTTCCCTTGTACGTAGTACTGTTAACAAACTACCCTTTAATGTACAGAACACTTACTGCATGTACTACAGTACCCTAAACTAAAACAGGCACAAATATTAAAGGCGATTTTATATCATGCGTTTCCTAAACACGCCAAAAAGCACGATAAAAAATGGCAACCAATGTTTTGTTTACGTTTATCTCTGATCATAATGAAGAAACAAACTCATTTACACATCTGTGTATAGGTTAGTTTTTGCATGGATTATATTGATTATTCAGTACAGTATGTTGATTTTGTTATTACCAATGTTTTACTTAATTTTTCTTAGAACTTCCAAATGAAATGTTTTTCTTTATGATGCCGCCTGAAACGACGCCGTCATATAGTACGCTCAGTAAACAAACGAAGGCATTTAACGCGCATGATGAAAGTGATAAATAATGATATTACAGTAAAAGCTTTTAGAAAATGTTATTACAAATATTATTTACCGTATCTATATAAAATCATGCATACGTAGCAAAGCAGGAAAACAATTAAGTGAACCCTCGCTACTTCGCGGTTCGACAATCGCGGATTCACCACTTCGCGGGGGTTTTCCCATAACCCATATATATATACATATCGCGGATTTTCCGGAAAATTCGAAAATACCGCGAAATCTGAAGATAACCAAATACGATATTTTGTTACCTGTAATTCCATTAATACTGTAATTAGTAATATCTGCTCTTACTGATTGTTCATTGCATTACATATGATATATAATTCAGCACAGAAAGAAATAAAACACGAAAAGAGAATGTGATCATACGATAATTCAGTACGTAGTAAAATTAAATCGAACATGAAACGCAAATCAGATGCAGTCATACCATATTAGAATGGTGTGTACTGTAATGGATGTGCTTCTTTTCCATGAATCTTTTGTATGTATACGTACGTAGTACAGTACTGCATCCAATAATATTCTTTGTTGCAAAAATCACATTTCGAATAAGTACTGTAAGCGTACGAGAGAGAGAGAGAGAAAGAGAGAGAGAGAGAGAGAGAGAGAGAGGCGTAAAATAGCGTACGTACGTAAATTTTTATTATTATTGTTATTATTATTATTATTGTTGTTGTTGTTAATAAAATTATTATTGTTATTATTATTAATCGTTATTATTATTATTATTACTGTACAGTATTATTATCATTATTTATTATTATTACGGTATTGTACTTAATCTACGTACGTTCAGTATGCGCGGGGCATCTTCTATGAGTAACCAACGCACCATGTACTGTAAGACGGGTTGTGATTGGTTCAAGCGCTGATAGATGACGAATCAAAACTCTAGTTTTGTTATCTAGCCTGTGATTGGTGTTTTGCCCGCATCTTCTACCCGCAGCATCACAGTTCTCGCGGGGCTGCATCGTTCACTTTCTCTTTCCGCGTATTGCTGAGTAGACGTTCTTAACTTTGTGAAGTTTAATCTGTGCTGTGTGCGACTGTTTTAAGTTGAACTTTCTGTTAAACCCTACTGTACAATGCCTCCCAAGCCTTCTGCTTCTACTAAGGCTGGTAGTGAGCCTAAACAGCACCGAAAGATGATGACGATTGCTGAGAAGGTGACGCTTCTCGATACTATGTTAAAAGACAGTAGAAGTTACGCGGCCGCAGACCTCGAAGACCTGACGAAATCGGGCAGTGAAGACAGTGAAACACAGGAAGAGTTCCAAGAAAATGTCGAAGAAACGGTCTTAACATTAGAACGGCTTGCCAAGCTCTGCAAGCTTGCGAATGAGGTGAAAGAAATGTCGCAAGAGTGGGACGAGGATATGGTTCGTTCTGTACAATTCTGCACCAAGATCGATGAACACATGGCTCCCTACAGGATGCTCTTGCGAAAGAAGAAGCAGCGGCAGCAACTTCCGATCACAATGCCCTCAGAAGAAATTGAAGAAGTGTCTCAGGAAGAAGTTGAAGAGGTGTCCCAGGAAAAGACACCTCCGTCTGAAGAGACGTAAAATACTATTATTGGCTGCACAGTAGAAGACATCATCAGCTTCATCATCATCATTTCTACTGTGCAGCAAATTCATCGCCATCATCATTCAAGTTTTTCTTGAACTTCTTTCGTGGTGAGTACAGTAACAATCTTTATTTTTTACTTAAACATTTTAATATTTGTGTCTGTTTTATAGTTTAGTACTGTATGCATTAAGTTAAAGGGAAGGTTTTAAAAGCCTATCATATTTTTTTTGTTTAAAATTTACATTTACGTACGTAAAACAATCTCTCTCTCTCTCTCTCTCTCTCTCTCTCTCTCTCTCTCTCTCTCTCTCTCTCTCTCTCTCTCTCTCGTAAATTGTTTTCCTGCTTTGCTACGTACAGTATGTACTGTATGATTTTATATAGATACGGTAAATAATATTTGTAATAACATATTTTGTAAATGCTTTTACTGTAAATATCATTATTTATCACTTTCATCATGCGCGTTAAATGCCTTCTTTGTTCTGAGCGTGGTTGTTTACTGAGCGTACTTTATGACGCCGTCGTTTCAGGTGGCGTCATAAAGAAAAACATTTCATTTGGAAGTCCTAAGGAAAATTAAGTAAAACATTGGTAATAACAAAATCAACATACTGTATACATCAATATAATCGATGCAAAAACTAACCTATACATATATGTGTACAGTACACTAAATGAGTTTGTTTCTTCATTATGATCAGAGATAAACGTAAACAAAACATTGGTTGCCATTTTTTATCGTGCTTTTTAGGTGTTTAGGAAACGCATGATATAAAATCGCCTTTAATATTTGTGCCTGTTTTAGTTTAGGGTACTGTAGTACATGCATTAAGTGTTCTGTACATTAAAGGGTAGTTTGTTAACAGTACTACGTACAAGGGAAGGTTTTAAAAGTCCGAATATACATGTTAAATAAATAGGTAAATATGGTGTCAATATTTCGCGGATTTTCACCTATCGCGCCCGCGTCTGGAACCTATCTACCGCGATAAACGAGGGTTCACTGTACGAGAGAGAGTGAGAGAGAGAGAGAGAGAGAGAGAGAGAGAAGAGAGAGAGAGAGAGAGAGAGAGAGAGAGAGAGAGAGTTGTTTTACATACATAAATGTAAATTTTAAACAAAAAAAATAGCCCCATTTCATATAAAATAGGTTATTACAATTATTTTACTTTATCATATTACAGTAGTCTGTATAATACTGTAAAGTTCAGTACAGTATGTTGTTGTTATAGTCGTGGTGATGAAATTCTCACGAAACAAAAACACAGCATTTGATTACAACAGCTGATTCATTCTCCCTCTCTCTCTCTCTCTCTCTCTCTCTCTCTCTCTCTCTCTCTCTCTCCTCTCTCTCTCTCTTCGTGTTATACAATACTTACATATAGATGAAGAAACTAAAATTAGTTTTCTTAGTGTCAATTAAATACAAAACGAAAAAATTATGCCAAGTTTACATCCATTTCAATCGTTGCTAAAAATACGGCATCCGATATCATCAGCAAACCACTATTTTTTGGGAAACATCATTTTATTCTAGAAAATTGTTACTCTTTAAATAGTTAATTGCACATTAAGAAAGCGTGTACTTTTGTTTTTAAATTTCGGGTGTGTTTTAAAAATCGAGTATTGTTGACTTCTTTTTGTTTTACTTTTGGCTGTGATTAGACCAGTTGACGTCTAGCTGCCGCTCTTGAGAGTGTACGAATACACTAACAAAGTATCGTTTATACCATTTCTCAACTTATTCAAACCGTCTACAGTATACAGTTGATATTACATAAGCACCACTGTTTTATAACCTATCAAATTTTTTTGTTTTTTTACATTTAAAACAACACACACACACACACACACACACACACTCTCTCTCTCTCTCTCTCTCTCTCTCTCTCTCTCTCTCTCTGTGGGCTACTTTTTACTACCTCCCATTCCTTACCTCTCTCTATCTCTCTAACAAATGATATCTTTGTTGCTCCTCAAAGTTTCATTTATATTGAAAATCAATCATGATTCAATTTTCCTTACTTTCTCCAATCTCGCACCATCGGTCACTTCGCGGTATTTTCGAAATTTCCGGAAAATCCGCGATATATGTATATACATGCATTATGAAAAAAATCCGCGATATATGTATATACATGCGTTATGAAAAAAAATCCGCGATATATGTATATACATGCGTTATGAAAAAAATCCGCGAAGTGGTGAATCCGCGATGGTCGAACCGCAAAGTAGCGAGGGATCACTGTAGTTAGCGGGGGGTAGGGGAGGGTATCTTGCTACCCCCCTCACACACCTGTGCTTGAGCTCACTTTGCTTGGAGGTAGGACTTCACGGGGGATAGGGATGGCAGGCAAGTTTGATTAAACAGCTAAGGTTTGTATACTTAAGAATAATACAAATTATCTACGAATTTGTCATTTGTTCCGTAACTGACATACAAACCATGCTATTTAATAGGGGTGACTCACCCATTAGGAAGGGTGGTAAGTCCCAGCCAGTACTGACTTTTTGCTTTGCCCGGGGGCTCATTATTTAAGTGTGTCAGCACTCAACAATAAGGAGTCCCTGCACCTCGCTAGAACCTTGCTACGCAAGGACTGCGGCTTATGCAAGCTGTGTGTGAAGGTATAATAAAGTGTGACTCGTCCTAGGAAGTTGACCTGTAGTCCTTTAGATGGAAACTTTAGGCTAGGACTCTCCCAATACCACCTCGTCAGGGTATGGGGATGTGACAGTATTAGCTTAATACTGGGAACACAAGGAAACATGGTTTACCTGCAGTGGTTTGAGGTCAGCTGTGCAGAGAACCCAGGATGCTGCTTTCCCCAAGAGAGGGGAAGATGAAGAAAAGAATAAGGGCCAAACAAACCTTTTCATTCATGCAGACTAAGACCGGGTAACAATGCCCTCAACCTTCTGCTACTTGTCCAATAAGGAGCCTGAGGTTTTAACCCAGCTGTTGTGCAGCCACCACAGGGCCGATAGAGAATGTATCGAGCCTCCTGTGGGTCACGTCTTGCAGGTAGTGGGCTGTGAAGGTCGTCTGACGCTTCCACACCCCAGCCTGCAGAACCTGCGTCACTGAAAAATTCTTCTTGAAGGCCAGGGATGTAGCTACGCCCCTGACATCATGTGCTCTAGGGTGACGTGATGGACGAGGGTCTGGATTCAGGGACAGATGGATCACCCTACGAATCCATGCTGAGATGGTGTTCTCGGTGACCCTCCTCTTAGTCCTCCCAGTGCTAATGAACAATGCTTGCACCTGATGACGGACTGCAGCCGTTCTTTTGAGATACAGCCTCAAGCTCCTTACTGGGCACAGTAGGAGATGGTCTGGGTCATCTGTTACAGAACGGAGACTCGAAATCTGGAAGGAGTCGAACCTAGGGTCCGCCACCCCCGGATTCTGAGTCTTAGCAATAAAATCAGGGACGAATTTGAACGTTACCTCCCCCCATCCCCTTGAATGGGCGATGTCATACGAGAGACCATGAAGTTCACTAACTCGCTTGGCTGAAGCCAAAGCTAGTAGGAACACTGTCTTCCAAGTTAGGTGCCGATCTGAAGCCTGGCGTAATGGTTCATAGGGAGGTCTCTTAAGAGACCTGAGAACTCAAACCACATTCCATGGAGGAGGTCTCACTTCCGACTGAGGGCAGGTAAGTTCATAACTTCGTATGAGTAGGGATAGTTCCAGCGAGGAAGAAATGTCCATTCCTTTGAGCCTGAAGGCTAGACTTAAGGCTGAGCGATAGCCTTTCACCGCCGAGACTGAAAGGCACATTTCTTCCCGCAAATACACGAGGAACTCCGCTATTGCTAGAATAGTGGCATCGAGTGGAGAGATAGCCCTTCCACGACACCAACCACAGAAGACTTTCTACTTTTCCTGGTGGACAGATGCGGATGATTTTCGCAGATGTCCAGACATTCTGATCGCAACTTGTTGCGAAAATCCTCTCTCAGCGAGGAGATGCTGGATAGTCTCCAGGCGTGAAGTCGTAGCGAAGCCATGGCTTTGTGGAAGGTGTTGGCATGTGGCTGTCTGAGTAGATCATGTCGTGGAGGGAGTTCTCTCAAAAGTTCCGTTAGGAGTTGCAGAAGGTCCGGAAAACATTCTGCGTGATGCCATAGCGGAGCTATGAGGGTCATTGAAAGATTGACCGATATTCTGGTCTTGTTGAGCACCCTCCTCATCAGACAGAACGGGGGAAAGGCGTATACGTCGATGTTGTCCCACCGTTGTTGGAAGGCATCTTGCCAGAGCGCCTTGGGATCCGGGACTGGGGAGCAGTATAACGGGAGCTTGAAATTCAACCCTGTCGCGAACAGATCCACAGTCGGGGAACCCCACAAAGTCAGGACTTTGTTGGCTACTAGATGATCCAAAGACCACTCGGTACTCACTATGAGAAGCTCTGCTCAGATTGTCGGCGAGCACATTCCTCTTGCCTGGAATGAAACGTGCCGATGGTGGAATCGAGTGGACTTCGGTCCATCTCAGTATCTCTACTGCAAGATGGGATAGCTGCTTCGAAAAGGTACCTCCTTGCTTGTTGATGTAAGCCACTACTGTGGTGTTGTCGCTCATCACCACCACAGAGTGACCCGCCAGGAATTGTTGGAACTCTTGAAGGGCCAAGAAAACACCCTTCATCTCTAGAAGATTTATATGGAGGCACTTTGATTCTGACCACAGGCCTGAGGTCCTGTGGTGTAGAACGTGGGGCCCCCACCCTTTCTTTGAGGCGTCCGAAAACAGCATCAAATCCGGGGGGAGGACGAGAAGATCCACTCCTCTTCGTAGGTTCTCATCTGTCACCCACCACTGAAGGTCCGTTCGTTCCGCAGGTCCCATAGGGATCTGGACATCCGGGGAATCGTAACCTTGATTCCACTGGGACTGAGTCGCCATTGGAGGGATCTCATCCTGAGGCGACCGTTGGGAACTAGACGAGCCAAAGATGAGAGGTGACCGAGGAGACGTAACCACGATTGGGCTGGAAGCTCTTCTCGTCTGAGAAAAGAGCTTGCGACCTTCCTCAGCCTTGCTATCCTGTCGTCTGATGGGAAGGCTTTGTGGAGATTGGTGTCTATAATCATGCCAAGGTATACCAGTTTTTGAGTGGGAAGCAGAGAGGACTTCTCGAGATTTACCATGATCCCCAGATCCAGGCAAAGTCCCAGAAGTTTGTCTCAGTGTTGAAGAAGGGATGACTCTGAGTCTGCTAGGATCAGCCAGTCGTCCAGATAACGGAGGAGACGGATGCCGATCCTGTGTGCCCACGACGATATTAAGGTGAACACTCTGGTGAAAACCTGTGGTGCTGTGGAGAGACCGAAACACAGCACCTTGAACTGGTACTCCTTGTTGTCTAGGCTGAATCTTAAGTACTTGAGGACGGATGGACTGGGATCTGGAAGTACGCGTTCTTCAGATCCAGTGTACACATTTAGTCTTGCGATCTCACTGCAAGTCTGACCGTGTCTGCGGTCTCCATGCTGAATGGAGTTTGTTTGACAAACTTATTCAGAGCCGAGAGGTCGATGACTGGTCTCCAGCCTCCAGACGCCTTCTTTACAAGAAAGAGTCGACTGAAGAAGCCTGGGGACCCGTCGAGGACCTCTTGGAGAGCGCCCTTCTTCAACATGGTCTGGACTTCTGCCCGAAGGGCCTGCCCCCATGCTGATCCCATGGCAAGGGAGCTCAATGACACTGGATTCGTCGTCAGGGGAGGTAGAGATGTTGTGAACGGGACGCAATATCCCTGACTGATTACGGAAATCGTCCAGGAATCGGCCCCGAGTTGCTGCCACCTGTCAGCGCAACTTTGTAGGCATCCCCCCACTGGTGGACATGCAGGGGGACTGCCAATCCTAGCGTTTGCGGCCTCGGCTGCTCCCTCTAGGATTTTTCCCTCCCCCGGAGGACTGCTTGCCTTAGGACTTAGACACCACTGTCTTCGCTGCCGTTGTCGGTTTCGTGGTCTTGGTAGGACGGGGCTGCTAGGGTACTGGAGGCTTATAGGGCTTGGCTGTCAAAGCCCTATGTAGGAGGGAGTCTTGGTGGGACTTCCTCCAACTCTCAGCAGCATGCTTCACGTCTTTAGGCTCAAACAGATTCGTTCCCTCCACGCAAGAATGTCTGAGCCTGCTTATCTCGGTGCTAGGGATCTTCTGATGGAACCTCTCAGCCACCACATCCCAACGTTTCAGGATGGTGTTCGCCCACAAGTTCGAGACTTGGTGGGCCAGAAACTCGATCGTGCGAGTGCCTGAGAGTAGGAAGGTCTCCATAGCTTTCCTGGTACGTTCTTTGGAGAAATCCTCTGAACGTATCAGGATACCTAAGGTCCCTAACCAGATGTCAAGCCACGAAGTACTCTTAACCCCCTGAGACCAGGGCAGAGCCGCACTGGCCTTAGAGGGTTTTTGAGTCCCAAATACTCGGTCCAAGACCATGTCTTTGCCCTCTCGAGGGGGAATCTCTGGGTCAGCAAACCCATTGAGAGTCCTCATAAGGGTCCGAACTTGCCAAAATGCATGTTCTGACTCATGTAGCTCTCCTCCGGATGGACTCGCAGCGAAGTCTCCTGTCCCCAAAGGCTCTTCTTGGGGAGAATCGCGGACGTTCTCCGTTCTAAGTCTTGTCGAGGATTTCGGAATTGTTTTAGAGTCCTTTGACTCCCTCCTGGGAGGGATGCAGGACTCTAACAACGACGGAGGTAGACTCTTCTCCGTCCCTACCCGAGAAGACTTTCCAGCGCGAGGTGGGGTTTCCCCCATTGGTGCGATGGGGGAACGTCTCACCTCACGTGACTCCCCTGAGGACGGGAAGTCCTCGTCCGACCAGGAGGGAGAAAAAGTTGGGGGGGGGGGGGGCTCGAAGGCTTACGAGGAGACATCTTAGTCCTCGGAGAAGTTACCGCGTCCAAAACTCCTCTTTTTCCCTTCAGGGCGGTAGACGTAGCCAAGGATTTTTGGCCCAATTCAGAAAGAACAGGCTTGAAGGCCTGCGTAACCGCTCTGACTAATGCCCCAAGCCAAGGCTGCTGGCTGACAGCTGTGCTGTCAGACAATCCCTCTGGAGGGACAGGGATCGAACGATCCCTGGGAGGAGTTTCCATAGGGGGGTTTGCCTGTAAAGAAAAGGAAGAAGAAATGTCCCTGGACCTTTTTAGAACCTTCCCCCCACCGGCGAGCGCACTGTTCTGTGCTTGCGCGGGGGGGGGGGGGGGGGTTAGCGACTTTGCCGTGTGTTGTCCTGCAGCCTCATGCGCGGGAGGGTATTGACGATCGCGCGGGGGTGCGCGCTGACGATCGCGCAGGGGAGGGTATGGACGATCGCGCGGGGGAGCGCGCTGACGATCGCGCGGGGGGGCGCGCTGACGATGATCGTGCGGGGGAGCGCGCCGACGATCGCGCTGACGATGATCACGCGGGGGAGCGCGCTGACGATCGCGCGGGGGAGCGCGCTGACGATCGTGCGGGGGAGTGCGCTCGCGCGATGGGGAATACCCGGGGTCGCGCGCAGGGGACTGCTGATGCGTGCGCGTGGGCAATTGCGAGGGCGCGCGGGCGAGCGCTGGCGCGTAGAAGCATGCGCAGGAGACCCAAGAGAGTGCGCAGAAGGCTGATTGTGCGCTCGCGCGCGCGAGGGTGAATGTTCGCGCGGGCACGCAGGATCAGGATGAAGAGCCCGTAGGAGAGCGTTGGCGTGCAGTAGGTTGAAGGCGCGCAGTAGCGCTATCTAAAGAACACCAGTCGGTGAGCGCCTGTGCGCTATCTCAGGAACCTCAGCAGGTGAGCGCCTGTGTGCTATCTCAGTGAGGTTAGGTGATCGTTGGCGCACATGCTTACCATGGCGCGTAAGGGACGTATGCGCATGATGGCGCGTACGCCCTTGTTGCCCCGAAGGGACCGGTGCCTGACTTTGAAAGACAGGTTTAGTTGGCGCATAAAGCGCATCAGCTGCCAGGAACGGCGACGGCAGGTCAGCAGGTCTGTCGGGTGGAAGGTCGACGTGTCCTTTGAAAGGACGACCTTCCACCGAAGGGGATCGCGAACGATCCGCAGAGAGGTCCAGGGTCGTAGCAGGAACAGTCCGTGATCGATGACGAGGCTCCTCTGGGGCGGACTGCAACGACGATGATGAACCAAAGAGACGCCTCCTCACCGTCTTATAAGGTGAAGGAAGGCCTCTTCGGCGAAGAAGAAGGCGAGCCTTGCGACGTATCCACCCTCTGGGGGCCGTTGGATCAGCAAGCTGACCTTCAGCAGTCTCCTGTTCCTTTGACCAACGCTCTGAGATCTCTCTTTTTCCCAATGTTGCTCCCCACCCCGAATTTGAGGCGTCTGAAAACAACACGAGGTCTGGGTTCCTCTGCTCCAACGAGAGGCCCTCGTTGAGTTTGTGAGCGTTGTTCCATCATCAAAGATGTGCTCTGATCGTACTCGTAACAGGAATACTCTCCCTGTCGAGACTGTCTCCCCTCTTCCAATGAGCATTGAGGTGAAATTGAAGGGGACGTAGGTGCAGTCTCCTCAGAGATACAAACTTCTCTAGAGACGAGAGGGTTCCCAGAAGACTCAACCATTCTCTTACTGAAGTGACTTTCTTCTTCATAAAGGCCTCCAGCCTTAGAAGTGTTGACTGAACTCTTGCAGGTGACGGAAAAGCCTGAAAATCCTGACTCCGAATCTCCATCCCCAAATAAAGGATCTTCTGGGAAGGAGTCAGCTGTGACTTCTTTGGGCTCACTAGGAGTCCCAATTCTTTTGTCAAATCTAAAGCCAAGTGAAGATCCTTCAAACAGCGATCGACCGAGGGAGCTCTTATCAGCCAATCGTCCAAGTACAGGGAGGCTCTGATGCCTCTTGAGTGCAGCATGCTCGCCACATTCATCACAAGTTTCGTGAAAATCAGAGGAGCTGTGCAGAGGCCGAAACATAGGGCTCGAAACTGGAAGACTTCCTTCCCGTATACGAACCTCAGGTAACATCTGCAGCTTGGATGTATCGGAACATGGAAATAAGCGTCCTAGAGGTCTAATGATACCATCCAGTCGCCTTTCCTCACTTCACTGCTGCCAGCACAGTCTTCTGAGTCTCCATGGTGAATTTCGAGTTCTGGATGTAGCAGTTGAGTGCGCTTACATCCAGAACCGGTCTCCATTCCCCTGAACTCTTGGGAACTAGGAACAAGCGGTTGTAAAACCCTGGAGACTCGCACCCTCTCTATCGCTCTCTTTTCCAGCAGAAGCAACACCTGAAGCTGCATGGCTTGCCTCTTCGGTTCTCTCTTGTACTTGGGCGAAAGATCCACAGGATCTGCAGCTAAAGGAGGTTTTGATAAGAACGGAATCTTGTATCCTTCCTTTAGAAGATGTACAGACCAAGGGTCCACTCCCCTTTTCTCCCAGGCCTGCCAGAAGTAGTTTAGCCTGGCTCCCACTGCTGCTTGAAGGGGAGAGCAGTCAGACCCTGCCTCGACTCGGCTTGGCTCCTCTTTTCTTTGACTTCCTTGCCTCCGATTTGAAATTACTTCTCCCTGCAGGTTTGCCTCGAAAGGGCTGAGCAGAATGAGAATATGATGTCCCCTCCTTAGTTCTACGAGAAGAGAAGGACGTAGGCAAAACCTTACTGGCTGTTTTGGCAACCAAATCATGAGTAGCTTTCTGAGTCAAATTTGCAGCCATTTCCTTCACTAAGTCCTGCGGAAAAAGAGCCGAAGACATGGGCGGAAAAAGAGCCGAAGACATGGGCGCAAAAAGCAACTCCGATCTCTGACATGGAGTGACCCCCGCAGAGAGGAAGGAACACAAAGTTGCTCTCTTCTTTTTAACTCCTGCAGTAAACAGAGCATCCAGCTCGTTAGAACCATCCCTAACTGCCTTGTCCATACAAGACATAAGCTGGATAAGATTAATCATGTCCGTGTCCTTCATTTCGGTTACTTTTCTGCTTAAGGCTCCCAGTGACCAGTCAAAAAAATTAAATACCTCAAAAGCTCTGAACAATCCTTTCTAGAGATGTCAAACTCCGACACTGACCACCACACTTTAGTCTTCCTCATGGCCAGGCTACCGAAAAAGTCCACCAGGTTTGAGAAGTCTCCTTGCGCAGACGCAGGAACTCCCAAACCCAAAACTTACCCCGTCTCATACCAAACGCTCGACTTAGAAGCTAACTTGACTGGTGGAAAAGCGAAGCATGTCTTGCCGAGACCTTTCCTTGAATCCATCCATGCTCCCATTAATTTCAAAGTTCTCTTAGAAGAGCGGGAAAGCACCATTTTTGTATAAAAGGATGTCTTTGCTGCTTTACCTAAGGTAAATTCAGAAGGGGGAGATCGCGGAGCAACAGGTGTAAAATTGTCTGGAAATAATTCCGTGAAGAAGACTAGCATTAGCTTTTTGAGGTCCACCGAATGTTGAGGTGGTTTCTCCTCTTCTCCCTCAGAGATATCAACCAATTGTTCCTCTTGTGAGAGAACCTCATCTGGATCTTCCTCCAACAAATCAGTGATTGGAGCTGTGCTTTGATCAAAAAGTTGACCTTCCTGTGCAGGCGCATCAGTGGCGACATGGGCGCGCTTGCGTTGTTCCATATCCACATCCAATTGACAGCCACTCGCCTTGCGTTTGCTGTCACGATTGGTCTTACTATGGGAAGAATCTAGATGGCGCTGACGCTCCGCCGCGTCCTAGCGCGCCACGCTCACGCGATGCTCGCGCTGACGCTCCGCGGCGTCCTGGCGCACCGCGCTCACGCAATGCTCGCGCTGATGCTCCGCCAATTCATGACTCGACTGGTGTGGGTTGTCACGCTGACGCTTGGCGCCTGCCTGGCGCTGCCACTGACGCTCCGCGGCTTCCTCAATTAACTTCTGAACTTCGTCACGCTGCCGCCTAGGTTCTGCTTGCTGCTGCCGCTGACGCTCTGCCTCGCGCCTGCTCCCATCCTGCCGCTTCGCAGTTCGCTCCGCTATTTGGCGAGCGTCGTCATGCTTGGACTGACGATCGGCTGTATGCACTTTTAATAGATGTTGTGAAACAGGGCTCTGCACGCCAGCCCTAGAGACAACAGGCCACCTGTGCGACAACGGGTCTACCACGGAAGACTGACGCCCAGCCGCACTACCGCACTGTTTCATGTCCAACAACATAGGACATTTTGGATCACCTCGAGGCGATAATCGCGCAGCCTTTTCTACAGCGAATTCACTCTCTTCATTGCTATCCAACCATTCATCACTTTTGGGAGAGGAGTACCAGTCCGAAGGGAGAGGCGAAACATGAACCGTCAGGCCCGAACCAGTTATTACCTCTGCATCAGAATCAATTACTTTATCTCTATCGGAACTCACATTCGAGCACTTCGCAGGCAAACACTCGTCAAGGGACCGAGGACACTCAGGTGTATCCCAATGGCTACAGCCTGGCTGTTGCGGAGAGGAAACGTGCCGCTGTTCCACTGACTAAACTTTCCTCTTAATCCGTCTAGAGGCTTTACGCCACATATCGTCACATGACCCCTCATCTGAAGACGGGGACAAAGCACTAACCTCACTTCTTCTATGGTGAGGGTGAGCAACCTGAGCTACGGCAGCAGGATCACTCGAGGGAACGTCTGCATGATTGATGAAGCCTCTCGTTCCCTTTCGCCGTTCGTCATAACTTCTCCCCTGGGTCCGGGAGCTTGACAGAGGTCTTAGGCTAGGCGAACGACAGGATCGCGCAGGCGCGCCCTCCACAACACTGAACACATTTGTCGAACTTTTAATACCCGATTGATCACTAGTACGACCACCTTTAAGTAAATTAATTTCAGACATTATTTGCTTTTTGTCCGCCGCTAAAGATTCAACTCTCACAACGAGAGCTTGAATCGCGGACAAAATATCCCTCATCGTAGGTTCTTTTGGCTTTTGATCTACCACTATGGGGGAAGGAATAGGATTAATGATATCAGACACAGGTAAAACCACAGAACGGGAAGAACTACGTCTAATCCTATCTCTCTCTAATTTCTGAGTATAACGCTCATAAGCTACCCACTGACTTTCAGTTAACGAAGAACATTCTTCACACCGATCCCCAAAAGCACACGATTTTCCCCTACATTTAAAACATATTGTGTGCGGATCAACAGAACCTTTAGGAAGGCGAGTCTGACAACACTTACTACACTTCCTATAAACAGGGGAGGGGTTGACCATATTGAAAAGTGACAAGAGAGAGTTAAACAATAACAAAGGTCAAAATAACTAAATAACCCCAAAATAATAAAGATTTCAAGAAAAATTGAAAAGGAAATCACTAAAGTGAAAGCCAAAAACAAAAAGACAGAATACATCACCAAATAAACCGTCCAATTGAATGTAAATAGCGAGTGAATTTTCAACGTTCTGGCCAGTATGGCCGGCAGAGAAAATCTGAATAGGTTGAATTAGTTCTACCTGTAGTCAACCAGGGTGCTAGTGTACACCTGGCATATCTGCGATAGCCGCGAGTTTTGAATAGTTCTGCCGGAGCGTCAGAGACTTTAGCCATTCTTATATAACCAGCGGGTAAGTTTTATGTTTAAAAAATCAGGTTATCGCTGAGCAGGTGTTTCTCTCAATACTTCTCCCACCCTATTTCCAACATGCATATCTCGTGGTGTTTTATGATTCATATAATTATAGGGCATATTCAAAGGTATGCAATCAACAGCATATAAGTTATCATAAAACTTAGATTGTATTGTTTGATTCATTCAATTCATATTTAACATAATGCTCTGAAATAAAGCTTTGCTTACAATCGAAAAAGATTTTTTATCTTTGGTTTTGATTTCCTGTATTTCATAAAACTTCTGGTTTTCCTACTCCGAATAGCCTTTTAATATGAAAATATTTCTAACTCTAGTTCTCCAATGATTAACACTTAATAAGGTAACAGAAAGAGGATTCTATCATATCATACTATTTTCTGTGAATATACAAGAAAGGACTCGAACTATCAAAGTGGGCGGACCATCACCGCCAACTTAGCGTATGGCAGGTATAGTGTATTCAGTCGTCCTTTTATGTAATAAAGTGATACATTTCAACTATGAATCACTTTCAAACAATAAATTTTGGGTTACATATATACCAAAAAACTTTCATGCAATGTATATTAGGTTCTCGGTTTACAACATAGAATTTTGACGAAAACTGGAACATCCATAAATACTATACAATAAGTCCTTGGGTTAAGACAGTCTCATCATACAACGATTTATGGATATGACGCTTCTCCCATGAGAAGTTTGGGACGTCCCTCTTGGACAAAGTTTGTCAAAACTCCTTCATGCTTAGAATGTCTACAACTGATTTCCCGTCCCCAGACACCATCTCTAAGAGAAAGAGTCATATGACAAAACTTAGGGAACCATCGTTAAACTCCTGGAGGAGAGGTAAACATTATTGGCCAATATTGCTTAATGTTGTACTTTATAAAAACATTCAAACAGTGGATATCCTGGTGAAATCGGGCAGGTATGCTTGTGCGCACGTTAAGGTACACGTGTGCACTCCAGAAAGTTCACTTCTGCAGCATGACCTGAACCTCTCCCTGGAGGTAATGTTGTTCGCCAATGCCTGGCAGTAGGCTGATGAGGTCAATAGTATTAAGTTAGAGGAGGAGGAGGAAGAGAAGAATTGGTGAATGAAAGACTGAATCCAGATTGGAGCATGTCCACAGTCCAAAGCTCCATCGTATGACACCATCTCCTCCTCTATTTGGGTTACAGGCATCCACCTTTAGGTCCCATTGTAGGAGGAATGCTGCCCCTAGTGGCGGCAAAAATTGTGGAACACTTTGGTATTTCACATGCCGTCATTGTTACGGGATTATGCTAAGCTTGCATGTACTGCTACAATTTTCTTATGTATATTTGCCAATAGCATCTGGTGTTTCCAGGCAGTCTCCCATCAAAGTACCGACGCAACCCAACGTTGCTTAAAGCGGTGTTCTCAACATGATATGTCCGTTGACTTTTGAAGTAGGTGCCTGGCACTTACTTCTGCCATATGTCGGTTGTGCCTTTGACCCTGTCTGCCCTGTCCTAGTTGTTTGTCCAGCATCCTTTGGTCCGAGGTCAGCATTTGTCTTTGCACATAGCTTCATTATCCATTCGGAACACATTCAGTAGTGAAAAAAGGGGAAGGGGAGCAATGGGATTGGGGCTCATAAGTCAAACAGTAAGGGGCGACATGCCAAAGGCTTGGAGGGCACCTGTAGGAGACCCCTGTGAGTTAAGTGTTAAAGCCCATGTGAAGTAACTGCATTCCTCTTAACTATACAAACCTGACTACTTTGCTCAAGTTTGTGTAGGAGTCATTTACATTCTTTCCACTGTCTATCCTGCTTTCTTACTCGGGTTGTATTCTTGTAGGAACAAATGAGAGGATTAGAAGTGCTACTCTCCTGGAATAGCAATCTAGCAGGCAGGCAAGAGGATGTACAACCGCTCACGAGTACAGTAGATGAAAAGGTATGCGATCAATTGCGAGTAGTTGAGAAGGTAAACAATCGGTCACATTTTATTCTTGTAGGAACAAATGAGAGGATTAGAAGTGGTACTCTCCTGGAATAGCAATCTAGCAGGCAGGCGAGAGGATGTACAACCGCTCACGAGTACAGTAGATGAAAAGGTATGCGATCAACTGCGAGTAGTTGAGAAGGTAAACAATCGGTCACATGCAGCAACTTGAGCACTTTGAGTTAGGACTTGCAATCATGCACTTACGCCATGTCGCTCTCTTAATAATAAGTAAACCTCTTGTTGCATATTTAGTAAAGCTTTGATGAAAGAGAAAACTAGAGAGATGATACTACTGTAAAGGCGAGCAATCACTATATAGGTTAGCAATAATGAGCAAAAGAGGCAATGTTCCAAAGATAGTTCTATCGCAAGGATGAGTTGTAACATTCCAAAGCTGCTCCCATGTGTCTTTCTAACATTTGCTCGCCATAGCGGAATGGTACCAAAGATAATCACAGTTGTGGACTGCTAAAGTGAAAACACAATAGGGTATCATTCAAACCCTTGTTGTTTTCTTCATCCTCGGTAGAGAACTAGCTAACCCTATTTCTTCCATTGAAAGGGAAAAACCATAGGAGTGACCTATATGAGACTTCCACCGGTTGGTCTTTAAAAGACTACTGGTTCAAAAAGAAAACAGAAAGGTAGCAGTCAAATTTTCTTTCCTTTATATGCAGTCAGCTGACTGACTACATTTCCGAGGTAGAAATAATTTAATGTACAGTAGACCCCCGGGGTACGGCGTCCCCAGCTTACGTTTTTTTCACATTACGGTGTGGAATACGATGTTTTTTCGTCCCCTCATTACGACATTTTCCCCACTTTACGGCATCGAATTCCAAAATTCAAACTTGGCGTTTTCTACACGTAAGACTGTGCGAGTCACTCTCCTACCACCACGCTCATATGTCACTGCATACGTCACTAAGAAGCTGGTCTGCTATTTTTCGGCTTTCACGGCGTCACTAAGATGACGATACGCTACTGGCCGAAATACCTCCTACAATGACTAAGAGAGATGCTGCCTCTCTCTCTCTCTTTGTTAATCGCGCGTTCAGTTCAGATTCTCGTGTGCGTTTCGTAAAGACTTGATCTCGTGTGAGTGCTTGCGATATCATATTTTTTGGGCATTTTAGTGCTTAATTCCAACTTGTAATTTGTTAGCCATGGGTCCCAAGATTGCTAGTGATGTTAAAGGGAAAAGTGAGATGATTACTATGGAGACAAAGCTGGAGATATTAAAGAAATACAAAGAAGGCATGTGCATGGGGCTTGTTGTCGATGAGGCTGATGTCGATAACCTTATCGAGGAGCACAGGGAAGAGCTTACGACTGAAGACTTGAAGGAGTTGGAGGCAATGCAGTTGACCATCATTCAAGAAGAGCACAGCTCTAGTGGTGGCGAGGAGGGGGGGGAGAGAGAGAGAGAGAGAGAGAGAGAGAGAGAGAGAGAGAGAGAGAGAGAGAGAGAGAGAGAGAGAGAGAGAGAGAGACTGAAGAAACGACATCGGCAGGAATAAGGGAAGCTATCAGTTGGTATGAAAACCTTAAGAGATTCAATGGAAAAAAAACACCCAGAAAAACTTCACACAGGTCGTCTTCTGGAGAGTGTTAATGACAAGTGTATGAGTCATTTTAGAAATATTTTTAGGAGTCATCAGAAACAGGCTTCTTTGAATAAATATTTCTCCAAAAGAGAAGTGTCAGAAAGCAAAGATGATAAGTGATTCTATTAAAAAATCTAAAAAAAGAGTAATTTTTTTAAGTTCTAAAAAAAAAAAATCCTAAACAAAATTTGAAAAGACCAAAATAATAAAAAAAAGCATTTTTAATTTTAAGTGTTTAATAGTAAGAATAAATTTATTATTAGGTGTACATAACATAATTAGCATTGATACATTTTTATATCTACGGCCTCCTCCCCCCTCTGCCTCCACCCACTACCAGCTCAAGTCACGTCACTCCAAAGGCAAATAAAATTAAATTTTTTCTTCACAGTACGGTACATAATATTTATTTATACGTGCAATGTTATTTAATTATATACTGTACAGTACATGTATATTATATATAAGTATACTGTAGTACAGTGCTTACTATACTATTTTGTTACGTACTAACTTTCAAGGTTTTTACCTGGGGTTTTGCACGCATTAGCTATTCTATTGCCCGCCATACGACATTTTCACCATACGATACCAACTCCAGAACGGATTAATGTCGTATGGCGGAGGTCTACTGTATGAAGAAGTGCTCACAAAAGTTTGCCTCTATGCATAAAGCTTCCAATAAAACTGAATGCGAGTAAAGAAAACAGCTTCAACTCACAGTCCTGGGCTGAAATCGATCTGCTGCCCAGCGAATGCTAGGCGAACGCATCACTACTGTCCTAGACTAAGTCCTTTATTCAGGGAAGGCAAATACTTCAAAAGAGCATACCTGATATTCTTGTTTGTTGATTTCTTCATTGTTGAAATGCATGATCATATCGTGCACCCACAGTATGGCATATGGAATGTTACAAATCTGAGAGTAATTTGTATTTTCACAAATAAACCAGCTGAGTCTAGATCCCCCCCCCCCCTCATCATGTTTATTCAGACAACTTGAGAAACCTTTACTAATATACACAAGGTTTTTCTATTATCATCATCAATAACTAAGCTACAGTTCTAGTTGGAAAAGCAGGATGCACTAAGCCAAGGAAAATAGCTCATTAAGAAAAGGAAACAGATGGAATTGTGTGTCTGAGTATACCCTCAAGCAAGAGAACCCTAACCAAAAACAATGCAAAAGCATGGTGCTGAGGATATGGCCCTACCAAAGATTAGAGAACAATGGTTGGATTTTGAAGTGTTCTAGAAGAGCTGCTTACCATAGCTAAAGTCTCTTCTAACCTTACCAAGAGGAAAGTAGTCACATATGCAAAGAAGAATTTTGGTGATTTCAGTGTTGTCAGGTTTATGAGGGCATAGGAGAATGTGTAAAGAATAGGCCAGACTATTCAGTGTATGTGTAGGCAAAGGAAATATAAATCATAATGAGAGAGGTATCCAATGTAGTACTGTCTGGCCAGGCAAAGGACCCAACAACCCCCTCATGGTAGTATCTCAGTGGATGGCCAACCTACGACCTGAGCATAAATCTTCAGAGGGAGAGGAGAGAGGGATCAGGCAACATCTTATCTTCCATTAATCCTATTTCTTACAATGTAGAGACACACAGGATCTGGACAGAATTTGTTTACACCTATGATTTATTGAAGCTCGATCAAAATTCAACCGTTGGCGAAAGGAAACTACTCTGGGTGATCTTGATCTGTCATGGGATTGAATGTGAATCACCTCCATGAATGCACAAACTGTAAGTCAGCGGTCACAACTCCTGAGGTCTAATTGTCTGAGTACCAGAGAACACATGCTTTAGAGCATGCACTTAGCACTTGCAGATGCTAATCTCTCTTGTCAAAGATAACTTACACTTGAACTTTAGGGTGATGTAAGTAATGTTGAGATGGAGCAAACTACCTACTGTATTCTGAACCCCTAACGGCATGCGCACAATCCAGGATTTTAGTAAGGTTAGTCCTTCTACATATGCGTTCAAAAACACTGTTTACATTCATGGCCATTCCCGCACATCTGAAGGAAAATCAAATGCTGTGAAGAGCTAGCATGCTCTGGTGAAAAGTGAGTGAGTTCTCAGGGGAGTCCTACATTCACCTTGAGCGTACACGTACCCGGGATGAGTCACATCTGGATGAGGTACATCTGTGTTTGACATGTGTTTGGTGTAAGTGTCTGGTAGAAGACTGACTGTCCATCCGGATGATGAAGGGTCAGGCAAAGGTTAAGAACGTTGAATCTACAGTAATCGCTAGGATAATGTGGGTTGAGTGCATAAACAAAGAATGAAACAGAATTCCTTCAGGAAGGAACCTGATCTTTCTACTTCAGAAAAGTCTAACTCAAAGGCAGCAAAGGTGAGAATCCTGCATTCACTTTGTCCATCCTAGAGAGTTGTGGGAGCCATGATAGTATTAATCTTGTCTATGACTCAAGGACATTATCCCAATACACAATAGCGTCAAGCCGGGAGCAAAGTCCAAGAGTGCCGATGAAAATGATGGAAAAGCTTGATAAATCTGCCAGAGTCTCCAACCAGTTGAACCTCTGTCTCCACTGATGGCTGCTATCAAAGTGACAACAAAATGAGCAAGTAACCCCACCCATAACTGCAGGTCAACTACCTACTCCTCGTTATAAAATTTTGACAACCCCATTCGAGCTGCGCTGTTATAATTCTCCTATATAAAGGACGAGGGTTTGTCTCTGTGCTGGAACAAGTAACTAATAAGCACGAAAAATCAGTATGTGACTAATGGCACTATGAACTCATAAAAGTTAACATTATTGGTCGGTCTCTGACAGTTGACGATGCATTAGTAAGTTAAATAGACCACACATACCTTAAGTATTTCACTCTAATACTTTACCACAAAACACTGTACAGAGTACTGTACACATCCCCCAAACCAGCACTAATGACTAATTCCAAGCCCAAAGGAAGAATATCCAAAAATTTGCCTACTAACTTGACAATGAAAAGCTATATGGCACTGAAAGTACATAATACAGTATACTAAACAACCCTCACAGCTGCTCTATGACATATAGCCTTGGATTCCAATAAGATCCTGCAAACCAATACCTTCATCTAATCAAATACAGTAAACTTACCTTTTAAAAAATACATCCGTACACAAGAATCGCATAATGGATGACCACAAACATTGACCATGAGCTTCATCTGAGGATTTCGATATTTTGTTCCCTTACAAGCCGGGCATTGGATTTCATATGATGCATCATAATAGTATTCTGTCATCTTTTATTCTGCAAAAGATAATTAATTACAGCATTGCAGCAGAGAGCTATATTCAATATAAAAATTACCATTTTTTAAAGTAATTTGTATTTTGTCTAAGTGTACAAACCTGAGTCCTTTAACTGTTATGATATCAGCGAAGCTGAAGCTTGGCAGTTAAAATTTAAAATGAAGTGTTGGTAGTTGATGGTGGGAAAGCCCAGCCCTTTGCAGCAGAGTGAGTAGCCACTTTGACCTTCACTTATGAACTGCAGGGTGAATGAGGTGGGAAGTGTAACTTGAGGGACTTAGGTTTGCATAGTTAGGAAAAATTACAAACTTATAACAAAGTTTGTATTTTTCCAAACATACAAACCTGAATTCTTTACTATAGGAAATATTCTAGCGCGAGCTGGTAAATACGGCAGAAAAACCTTAACAAGGTTGTTAACGACCGGGCAGGTAGTTACCCACCTGTTAGTGGTGGGGGGACCGCCAGTCGGTAGCTGCTGTTTACCTTCAATCGGATTCTAGTTAGGACTATCCTAGGGGGCGGTGATGGAGGGAAGATTTGTGTAAAGAAATCGGGTTTGTATGTTAGGAAAAATATAAACTCTGTTATAAGTTTGTCATTTGTTCCTACATTTGATACAACCCTCATTCTTTACTATAGGAGACTTAGTCTTGAGGGCAGGGTGGCCAAGGAGTTCCCTATTCCTAGGGAGGATAGTCCTCAGACTAGACTCTTTTGAAGCAACAATCTTCCGTTAATCTTCTTTCCTTGTAGATCCCCATAATCTCAGCACGGCTGAAGGTTTGCAGCTTCGTGGAAACAAATGTTTCAGGATGAAGTGGGTCAGGAACATTCGACTCGTACCCCTTCCAACTTAAGATTCCCGCGACCTTGAAAAGGGGAAACCTCGTGACCATGAGTATAACTTATACCCTGTGTGAGGAATCAGTTGAGTATCATACCTTATTTCCATTGGTGAGTCCAGCTGAAACTGGATACAGACTAGGATCCCCAGATGGGAGGGAGAAGGAGACAAAGAAGATAGATGGATGTCCTTAAAACCTACTGTAACCCAGTATCCTCAGCCAATGGTTACTGTCCCCTGAAAGGGCGTAAGGTAGCTACAGCACCCGTTAACCTGTCACAATAGGCCCTATAGAAATGGTGTCTAGAGACCTATGTGTCACGTCGCTCAAATAGTGAGCGGTGAATGTAGATTAGCGTTTCCAGACCCCAGCACTTAAGACTTGGGAGACTGAGAAATTTCTCTCAAACACCAGTGAGGCAGCCACTCCCCTAACTTGATGGGCTCTGGGTTGTTCTGCCTCTGGGTCTCCGTGAAAAGACCTCGCAATAACTTCCTTGAGCCAGAAAGGGACAGTGTTGCAAGAGGTTCTCTTCTTTACCTTGTGGGTACTAAGGAAGAGATGACGGAGACATGGTCTGAAAGGTCTGGTGCGCTTCAGGTATTTCTTTAGCGCCCTGATAGGGCATAGTAACGACTGGTCTGTATCCTGTGTTACCTTATTGAGGCTGGAAAACTAGAATCCTCGAAATTTCTCATCGGTAGATGAAGGATTATGAGTCTAGCCACCAAGCCCGGTACGAAGTTGCGAGACACTTCCTCCCCCCCCCCCCCATCCCTTAGAATGGGTGACGACGTAAGACAGACCATGTAGCTCACTGACCCTTTTAGCCGAGGACAGAGGTACGAGGAAGACGGTCTTAAGGTTCAGAAAGTAGCCTGAGGCCCATAAGGGCTCATAGGGCAGACCCTTCAGGGAACGTAAGACACGTCTCACGGTGATGGTCTAATCTCAAATGGGAGGCAAGATCACTCAAAACCCCGAATCAACCAAGGTGATGTCTTCTGAGGCGGAGGGGTCAACCCCTTCTCAGTCTACAGATGAGGCTTAAGGCTGAGCGATAGCCCTTAATCGCCGAGACTGAGAGGAGCTTTTCCTCACTGGGAACTACTGATTCCTTCCTTTTAAGAACCCAATTGCTCCACATGATTACTGTTGTAGCAGTTAAGAAGTCCATTGTCTTGGCCCCAGCAGTTAGGACTTCCTGTAGGGACTGCATGGAGTCTTGGTTTGACAAGTCCTCGTGGCTCGCGAGGTTGCCGACTGTACCAGACCGCGTGTCAAGCCAAGAAGGAGCCTCAAGAAGGGACATTGAAGCCGCTTCCATTGCCGAGGCTTCTGTGACTGAGAAGAGCCTGGAAGAGTCAAGTGTCTCTTCGAGGATTAGCCCGGTGTGAGCCTCGCTGTGAGGGGATCCAAGATCAGAGAAGGGTTGACATCTCTGATCTCGTAATGGGCTTTTGTCTCTTAAAAGGAAATTTATTGGATTCCTGAGACTTCAGGGAACCCGTTTCTCCCGCGACCACCTGCGATATCTCCTCAGACGGCCTGCAGGGCGAACAGACCCGGTTTATAGGTCGTTCATGAATGGCAGAGGCAAGGGACAGTGACATTGCACTAGTAGTTATGACAATGCCCTAGAGACTGAACATATATTATATGGTCAACGACCAAGCCTCCTCTCCATCCAAGCTGGGACCAGGGAGGGCCAGGCAGTGGCTGCTGATGACTCAACAGATAGACCTATAGGCTCCCCCAAACCCCCCAACCTTAGCTCACAAGGATGGTAAGGTTGTAGACACTAATGACACTAACGAGTCTGAGCGGGACTCGAACCCCAAACTGTCAAACACCAGTCAGAGACGTAACCAATCAGGCCACAGCCAGAAGATAAATTCTAGTCTTAGGGTTTGGGGTGGACGACATAGCCTGTCTAAGGCTGGAGCGTCAAGAGGTCGAGGAGACAGATGCAAATTGACGAGGCATGAGGCATGAGATATTACACATAGTTTTTAGAGTCCTTAAATAGGAAGATTCTAAGTCCTTCGACAGCAGCTCTTCCGAGGAATCCTCAGGCTGCGCTAATTCCTCGCGTGTTATTACAGGAAAAGTGGAGACTTGAGTAACAGACAAACTTTATGACTTACCCCTCGCATCTTTCTTATCAAAAGGGGAAGAACGAAGGAAGTCAGTGTCTGGAGGTAATGGCGAAGACCTTTGACGAGAGTCGAAAGACTCTCTGTCATAAGAGTAAAACTCTTGATGAAGATGGTCGTGGGCATAGCGCTAATTGTGTGCGTGCGCGGGGACACTGTGCAAATTGTTATAAGAGCACGACAACTCAGTGTGACTGAAACTCGAAGGTTCCAAGTCGTGTGAACTCAAAAGTCCAGCGCGACAGAAGCCCGAAGGACTTCCAAGGTCATGAGAACCCGTAAGATCAACATGACGAGAGTTCAAAGGCTCCCAATCACGCCCGCCGAAAGGGTGATCGTCACAAGACCAGTAGGTTCAAAAAGACGTCTCCTTACAGCACGAGGGGGAGAACGTCAGGGATGAAGATAACTCCTCTGACCTTCTCCTGGTTAAGGATCTCGTTTGCCGAGAAAGAGACCTGTCGGTTGGAGTCTCTTTCTAGAGAGACTCCCTTAGAGAGCTCTTCCAAGGAGTGATGGAGAGGAGGAGCTGGACGAGGCTCATCCAGAATCTCAAAATACAGTACCTCCTCTGTTGGACACAAGGAAGTGGGAGAAGCTTATTGGTCGAGCCGGAACGTTGGGAGGAGACAAGTTCGGAGAGCTGTAGGGCAATCTTAGCCCTGGCACCCTTCAGCCCCTGAGACCAGGGTAGGGCTGCACTGGTCTTTGAGGGTTTCTGGGTGCCAAACTAGACCGTGTCCTTGCCCTCTTGTGGGGGTTATCTCTGGGTTGGTAAACCCACTGAGAACCCTTATGAGAGTCAGAACCTGCCAAAATGCATGTTCTGACTCTTTTTGCTCTCCTTCCGACGTTGGACTTGAAGCGAAGTCTCCCTCTTCCATCCCCAAGAGGTTTTCTCGGGGTGGGTCACTGACGTCCCAGGAGTGACCGGCTGTCTCTGTAGACTTAGAAGTCCTAGAGAGGACTTTGAAAAAGTCTTGGAGTCCTTCCGAGGATGGAGGTAGGACTCCAGCATCGAAGGTCAAGATGTCGTGTCCATCTTGATTTCCATTGGTGGGGGGGGGAACTCTCCACGTGAGGGGAGGTTTCCTCCAAAGGTGGAAGGGAGGGGGTCCTTTCCTCACGCGACTCCCTCGGCAGAGGTGGGGTAGGAGAGTATCAGGAGGAAGATGCAGAAGGAGCTGGCCTTGAAGGTCTAACCGGAGCCAGCTTTACCCTCGAAGAAGTGACCACATCTGAGACTCCTCTTTTCCTTTTCAGAGGAGGAGAAGGAGAAATTATGGTTCCTTGCAGAGGATCTGCTGGAGCTGTAGGATGATCCGAAGAGTGGCCAAACACAGCAGGATTGAGGACCTGTACCACTGCCCTGATCATAGCACTGAATCACGGCTGCTAAGTGACTGACGCACTGTCAGACAGATCCCCTGAAAGGAAAGGGACTGAAGGTTCCCTACGAGGAGTCTCTGCTGTAGGTGGGTCAGCCTTAGAGGAAGGCAGTTTCGGAATCCTGAACCCTTCTGTAGAGGCCTCTTCCCTTTTCCCCGGCGGACGCACTGAAAGGCTTTTGTGGATAGAGGAACGAGGCGATGGTGACCTGTCAATATGATATTCCTGTTGCTGGTCACTGCGCGAGTGCGCAGGTGAGCGCTGGTGCATTGGCGAGAGCTGAAACTTTGAGCATAAGTGCGCAGAAGAGCGCTGGTGTGCCGGAGAGCGTTGGCGCGCACTAAGGCACTGTGCAGCTTCTTTAGAATGCGCAGGAGAGCGTTGGTACGCAGTCAGACCATGCGCAGGGTGTTGTGCAGTCCCCTTAGACTGTGCAGGAGAGCGCTCAGTATGACGCTGCACAGGAGGTTGCTGGAGCAGCTGGAAGCTTCGGCATTGGAGAGCGCTGGCGCACAGGAGAACGCTGGCACGCAGGAGATCACTAGCGCACAGGAGAGCGCTGGCACCCATGGTTTCGGCAAGCGCTGTTACACCAGCGATCGTAAGTAGGCTGGTGAACTGGCAAATGTTGCTCTCTATGGCGAGGTTGCACTGAGGACAAGCAGGTAAAGGCTGTTTGTCTAACGAACGCCGAACTGTAGAGCGCTGACGAGCTGGAGAGTGCGGGCGCTCTGTAAAGCGTGACGGAGAAGGCGGACGCTGACGAGATGTTGGTGAGCGCTGGTGCACTGCAGGGCGCTGGCAAGCTGGAGAGCGTTGACGTGCAGCTGCAGGCTTAGGTAGGGCCTCAGGAGGCTGTACGGAGACAGGAACGGTGATGGTAGGTCGGCAGGTCGACTAGTAGGAAGCATAGGAACAGGGATGAGCCCTTTGTAAGAGCAATCATCCACCAATGGAGATCGCGAACGTTCTACAGAAGAGTCTAGGACTGAAGTCCGAGGACTAGCAGCAGCGTCGTCGGGAGAAGGTCCAGGGCCAGGAGATGACTGAAGTGGAGACTCCTCTGCGGGGGACGGTTGCGATGACGAGGCTGAAGTGCCGAAGAGGCACCTTTTCACCGAAGGTGAAGGACGACCTCTAAGGCGAAGCAGAGGTCGAACTCTTTGACGGAGACGCCCCCTAGGGGCCACTGGATCTGCAAGCTGACCATGAGCAGCAGCAGTCCTCCGAAGAGGAGTCTCTATTAGAGAACTCCTCCCTCCACTCGCAGGAGAGTCAGACGTAGGACTAAGTTTCCCCCTCGAAGGATGATCAGGAATGGGGGAAACTAAGTCAGCAGCAACAGCTGGAGAGTCTGGAGGGGGAGGGGGAGGGGCATTGGCAGAAACCACAGAAGACACCTCTAACACCCCGACGTCGACGAGCGCAAGAGGATCTACCTCCTAAGACAACGATGAAGGCTGCAAACTTGCACCACTGAGGATAAGCTGCAGCAAGGAGTCCTTGGAGGGCAGACCCGGAATCCCCAAGGATGACCATACCAGTAAAACCGAAGCCATAGATAAGGCCTCACCCGGGGGGAGAGGTGGGGCAGCTTCGCTAGGGGAAGCAACACCATCTTTCAAGGACTGGGATTGGCCGCAATTAAAAGGGTCTAGGCTACTACTCGACGATCTCTCGGAAGAGGCCAAATGAGTAGGAGCTTCGGAGGAAGGTTGGGAGACGGAAGAAGAGGCCTTGGAATTTTCCCCCTTCGAAGGAGAAATATTCAGCTTTTTCTTCTTCCGTTGTTGCCCAAACCTCTCCCACTGAGAGGCAGACCACTCCCGACACTCACTACACTGGTTGTTACTATCACACTGTTGACCTCTGCAGGCGGGACAAAGGGTGTGGCGATCGGTCTCCACAGCCGACATATAGGTTCTGCAGGGCCGGCCATCAAGTCCAGGGCAGGTGTGCATGGTCGCAGAAATCAACATACACACACTAACACAAAGAAAAAGCACAAAAGAATTAATGGCAGTCCAATAATAACCCATACACCATCCGAGCCAAAAGCAAAATGAGTTAAATCACCGGTGTGTAAGTGGGAGCGGTAGCAAGCTACCCCCCATACCCCCGCTAACTAGCGGTACGGGTTCTTAACCCTCGCTAAATTTTGATGGCTCGTCATTTCAGCTTCGCCGAAAGTAATACCCCTAAATAAATAGAGTAGGTTTGTATTCCAGTTACGGAACAAATAAATAAGGCCGAAGTACATTCAGCAGGACATGTACTGATGGCGGCATATTCAGGTGACACTCCAACAGGACACGTATAGGTGGCGCACGTTCATGTGGATGCACTAGTGGACACTTCTCTAAAGCTTTGTGAGAGAGCATAATCGGGGGTTGTTTGTTGGTCTGCGGACGCACCAATAAGTTAGCAGTACCAACTGGATAATAAGATGTAATCTGTTGATCTTTTTGAGCAAAAGATTTTCTAGGGGAATGATGAGTCACTACTTCCCTCTTAGGAGAAGCTAAACCTGTAGAGCCCTGTGATGTAACCAGAAGAGCTGAGGATTTTCTAGCGCACAGCCATATCATCATGAGGAGTACGTTTCGGGATATGTTGGGGAGATACTGTATGTGCATTACCTATACCTGTATGGGGAAAACTTCTGGAACCGAAGAGAAGTCTTCCTGGTCACCCACACCTGAAATAAATGACTGCTCCTCCAAGCTTAACACATTTGTTGGATTGATTTGATTGATTGATTGAGAGTTTTCTGGCATCCTGACATCTAAGGTCATTGATGCCAGTATCATTTGTTATAAATAAAGAATAAAAGGAAATTCAATATAAAACAATAAAAGTAAACTATAACCAGTGGCCTATCCTAAAATAAGACTACTCAATACTCCCTTGCCTATAATGAACTTTAGGATAATGACCTCAAGGGAAAACTTCAAACACACTGAAAAAGAAAAAGCAAAAACGGATTAAATATGGCAGTCAAAGCGAGGGAGAGAGCAGACAGGTCTGTTCTCCGCCCGAGCCAAAAGTAAAGTGAAGCATTCACCGGTGTGTGTGTGGGGGGGGGGGGGTTACCTAGCTACCTCTCCCTGCCCCCCGCTAACTAGCGGCAGGGTAGTAAACCTTCGTTGAAACTTTTATGGCTCGTCATTCAGCTACGCCGAAGTAATTACCCCATGTAAATAGCATGGTTTGTATTTCAGTTACGGAACAAAGACAATTATACGACTGGTAACTAAGAAGATTTCTGTGCGGTCAAGAATCATGGGGTTATTTTACTTATCTAATTCATTACTTAGTTCAATTGGTTTTCACTTTGCCATGGCTTGCTTTGATCACTATTTAAAAGTATCTCTTTACTCCTCCAGTATGTTCTGGTAAATTGTACATACTGCAATATGCACATAAGCCACATAGATGAGTATTTTGACATTCTAATTATCCAACAGATCAACAAGTTTCATTCATAAATATACTGTACATACAGTGTAAGGATATTCTAGTGAGACAGGACACTCAAATCTGGTAGACACATACTACACCAGAATCAAAGCAGTAAACCACATATTGTAACGGCACCTAACTGTCTATCATTCTAGTCCTGACCTAGTACTAGAACAACAAACCTCAAATTCTTATTTCAAGAACAAAATAAGGTAGAATAACCAACTTGTCCTAGATTACATTAGGTTACAGTTTTGAGGTAGACTTCAAAATATGAATTCATTATTAGCCTAAGCTTAGTGTTGGATCATTTTTGTCCTGATAAGGTGAGTCCTTGCATCCCACCTTGGTTAGGTTGTGGAAAATGGGCTTCCTGAGGAAAAAAATGGTAACCATTTGCCATAACCAGCGAAGGTAAACATAAAAACCTCAAGTTTCTTCCTAACCCAACAAAGGATGCCCTGTCCTAACTCATAAGGGGAACTTCCCCCCCCCCCCATGAACCCCCTTATCAAAAGTGACTTAGGATATTGTATGCTTAACCCTCGGCATGTCAGGCCAAAGTAGTAAAGCATAAAACAGGGTTTCCTGTGTATTTCCAGGTGTTTTATTCATATTCTGTCAAGAAATACAAAGTTTTTAATATTCATTTTATTTCTTGAGGTTATTGCTTTAATCTCCAAAGGAAGTGATTTTAAACAGACAGAGCCTTTGTATATCAGCAGCCAGTTCCTCACGTGTTCATCAACTAACCTAACCTAACCTACAAGCTGTGTCCTTACCTACTTACCTAATGGGGGGGGGGGGGTTTAACGGCCCCCTGCGACCCCCCTTACACTGCTGTATTCTAAGTTGGACATGATAATACATACAGGTGGCCATTATCATACATGCACCCCAAACAGACAATCAGCATAAACCAAAAATAATTTTGAATACAATCACCAGATAAGTCTGCTGTAGCCTTATTGAATGACAAAGAGAGAAAGGTAGACTAACCCAAGTCTACCTTTGACCTACAGACTACGACAAAGGGTTATTAAAATCTAATGAATTGAGTGGGACATCTTGACTACAAGAAAAACCAGTTTTTGGTTAGGATACCAAAAGCTGAAGACATAATGAAATAAACTACGCGACGTCAATGAATAAAACGTGCAATCCAGTATCAACAATTGATGTTTGATACTTATACCTTTACATTCACTTACACTTGATTTAACTTTACGATAAGAGGGTAGCAAATCTTGCCGTTCACAAGTCACGACCGATGTTGTTTACGTTAGCGTACGTCGACACAGGTTGTGACATCCAATTTAAGGTACAGTACTCAGATCAGTTCAGATTTGCGTTGAGGCTTCGCCTTTGCAACGGCGCCTCTGTGTCTTTTAGTTTTGTGTGTTCCTCATTTTCACTAGTTTTCCCTTTTCATCCACATTTGTTTAGTACACTTTTCTTATCCTCGCTATTTTCTTCACAAAAAGGAATTTTCCAACTGTTTGTGCACTATCTGGCTTCGATTAAGAAAATATCATGTAATCTAATAAATATACAATCCATTGGCAATAAAACTCATATCATTAAGGAAGTCGTGAGTGATCAAGATGTGGATATTTGCTTATCAACTGAAACTTGGTTGAGTGGTAATGTGAGTGACAGATCGAAAATAAATGAAATGACACCTAAATCTTATAACTTTTATCATGAACCAAGAGAAGACAAAAGAGGTGGTGGCATTGGAATCTTAATTAAGAAATCATATAAAGTTACAGTAAGAAATCATCTCATAGTTAATTCATTTGAATATATGAATATTAAAATTTTATCTCTAAATGTAAATCTACAAATAGTTACGCTATAGACCACCGAGTAAAAGCAAAAGAATGTTCTTAGATGAATTTAATAACTTACTAGATACATAGAACGATAATCGAAATATAGTTATATGTGGTGATTTCAACCTACATCTTGATAACAGAATAGACCCATATGTCAATGAATTTAGAGAATTGATTGACAACCATGACCTTGAAAACATAGTGTCTGAACCAACAGCTCAGTCTAATCATATACTAGATCTAGTTATAGTAAACAAAAACAACTACACCATACTAAATATGGAGATTGAACCTGACTGCTCTATATCCCCAATACACAAGTTAATGTCTTTTGAAATAGATGTTAGAAAAAATAATGCAATACAGAAGGAAATCACATACAGAATTAAGACTAACTTTGATCCAAGAGAGTTCATTGAACAAAGCCTAGAGGATATAAAAGGGATAACACCAGTCTGTAACTGTGAAGAGAATCACGCCCTCGTAGAGAGACAATCCTGTATAAACTGCATTACTGATAGAAGTAAAACTATACTTGCAACTAATTATAATAATAGGTGCCCGGAAATAACAAAAATAATCACAATTAAAGAAAAATCGAACTAGTTTGATAATGAATTACACGAAGAGAAAAAGATAGAAAGAAAAATGGAGGATAAATGGAAAAGAAATAAAAATAATGAAAACTGGCAATATTACAAAGCAATTACCTTATCTTAGTTAAAAAAAGGGCCTATTATAAAAAAAAAGTGTGCAATGAAAATAACCCACGGAAAATACATAAGATCCTAAAGAAACTATTAGGTCTGAAGACAGAAATAGTATTGCCTGACATAACTAATGATCATAAATGCCTAGCAGATAATTTTATTGATTATTTTGAAGAAAAAATAAATCAAATCTGCTCCAGTTTTCACAACATCGGCACAACAGAACGAAGGAATACATCAGCAACAGGGGTAAGTAAGCTAAGGGTATTCAAAGAGTTAAGTCAGAGTGATTATATGAGAATAATAAAGAAAGTAAAAAAAAAAAACCTACTGCGGAAATGACCCATTTCCCATTAACGATGAAGTAAAAGATTCAGAAAATTTCACCAGACTACAATAGACCTACCGAAACATGGTAAATATGAGTCTAGCACAGGCAGTTTTTCCCTGATTGTGAAAAAGTTGCATGTATCAAGCCTGTGTATAAAGGAAAAGGTGATGCAGACAATTTAAGTTCATATAGGCCAATATCAAATCTGTCATATTTTTCGAAAATTATTGAAACTGCTGTACACGAACAAACCTGGAAACATCTGAAAAAATCTAATGCCATACCTGATGATCAATCTGCATACAGAGAAAATTACTCCACATAAACAACAGTGTTAGCGATTAAAAATGACATAGCAGAAATTATAACAAATGGCAAGTGTTGCATTTTTGTGATGCTTGATCTAAGTGCAGCATTTGATACTGTAGAACATACATATCTGATGGAAGACCTTAAAGCTGTGGGCATCGTAGAACGAGCATATGACTGGTTTGTGAGTCATCTTGAAAACTGCAAAGTTAAAGTAGTAATATCAAATGTTGAATCTGAGACAAGAAAACTAACCAAAGGGGTGCCTCAATGCAGTGTACTACGTCCTCTCCTGTTTGAAATTTACACGTTGAACTGGCAAATATACTTGAAACTCACAGAGTTAAATTTAAAATATATGCTGATGATACACAATTCTATTTCCCAATACAATCAGTTGATAAAGCTAACAGAAAGATACATGAAATACTGAATGACATTAAGGCTTGGATGTTAACAAAAAAGCTCAAGCTCAATGAAGATAAAAGTGAATGTATTATTTTTGGAAATGAAAAAGATATAAAAAGAATCGAATGCTTCCAAAGAATTGAAATAGGTCAATCGATCATTAACCTAAAGAAATCTGTCAGAAATCTTGGAGTAATCATGGATGATAGACTAACAATGAATGAACATATAAATAATATGGTAAGAAATTGTAACTATCATATTAGAAACATAGCATTTATTAGTAAATACTTAGATGAAAAATCTATGGCCATACTCATTAATCACCACATATTTTCAAGAATTGATTACTGCAACTCACTGTTCTATGGCTTACCAAATTATCAGCTGAAGAAAATTCAGAGAGTACAAAACAGAGCCGCTAGATTAATAAAAGGACTACACAATAGGGAAAGAGTTACCCCTGCACTAATTAAATTACACTGGCTGCCGGTAAAAGCGAGAATTGAATACAAGCTACTCTTACTAACGTTTAAGATACTGAACCAAAATGAACCAAAATATATAAAAGAATGTCTGAACAAACTAGAACTAGAAAAAATGTTAACATAAGACACATGAGTGACAAACATAGGCTATCTTAAACCAAGAACAAATAGTAAATTTGGTGAAAGGGCTTTTAGCTACTGTGCGCCTAGACATTATAAAAACTGCCAACTGAAATGAAGGACCTAAAGGGAGCAATTGAATTTAAGACGAAACTAAAGACATTAATTTTCACAAGATCATATGATTTGGAAGATGCTACAATCAAAGAATTGTATAAGTCATAATGAAAATGTTTCTTTAGATGATTAATATGGACCCGCCCGACTTCAGTGGAGGGTTGGATTTAAACCCAAAACAAGTCACAAGTAAGTAACAAGTAAGTATGGCTGTTGGAGCTCAATTGCTTTTATTCTTATATCACTATCCAATTTAAGGTACTTTGAAAACCTTAAGAAAAAACTCCTGTGTTGGTTCGTTGATGAGTTAAACTAGGGGAAAAGAAAATCTTTCATTATAATCATGTCATTATTCATAATCTGTCTAAAACAAGACTGGAGTCAAAGGGAGTAAAACTCATTCTTATGGTTGAATCTGGTTTCGAAGTTACGTAATAAAAATGCTAAGTATGATTACGTTAACCACTAATGCAAGTGTTTTATTAGCTGTTTGCTGTTCCATAACATCTTGCATATTTCAACAAATAAAGTAATCTCATTTCATTTCAATGAGAGAGAGAGAGAGAGAGAGAGAGAGAGAGAGAGAGAGAGAGAGAGAGAGAGAGAGAGAGAGAGAGAGAGAGAGAGTGTGTGTGTGTGTGTATTACGTCTGTCATTTCAGAAAGCAAATCCATGTGGAAATATTTCCCTGAATTTATTAACTTGCCAGACAACGCATGGCCCACCCAAGACAAACTTACTTCAGTTAATTATTGGTTACTCGGTTACAAGCAATTAATTGTTCAATGATATGACGGTTTGCTTTCGTCTTTAGCAAGGATTCCTTTATCAAGAAGGATGTCTCATAGAACAGGCCCAAATTTTAAAAATGTTAATGTATAAAGCATATTTGAGGAAAATTAATTTGCCAATTGATTCTGTGATATTTTGGCATACTTAATATGAATCTTCTGTATGGCGGGATCAATTGTGAGTAATTACCGTACAAAAAAAAAAAAAAAAAAAAAAAAAAAAAAACATGTCAATAGGTGAAATCACACATTTTCGTAATTATAATAAAAATATTCATATTTTTAGTGGCTATCTATATAAATAAAGTCTAGTATCAAATTAAAGTTATCAAACAAGTCATTGCGACAGAAAGATTTGAAAAAAATGAAGATTGTGAATGAAACCTGTATAAAAATGGAAAATATCTCTATGTTCGTTTTATTGTCTAAACATATACTATATTGACATGGGAAATAGTCTTTCAGTGAATGGTCTACAAGAAGCCAGAGTCTAACGCTTAATTAACCATTACCTCAGTTCGGATATGATCATACATTAATATTAATATATTGTTAGTCCACTCTGAAACAATAGTTTATATACATAAGTCTAAAGGCAACACATAATATTAGAATCTATATCTAGGTAGGCTTCTAACGATCTTTGATGGACGAGGGTCAATTCTGTTGTTGAAATGAATAGTCGAACTTTGATATATGATAATTAAACTAGACGAGAGTTCATCTCCATATAACATTAGAGATGAATCACCGACGTAAATAGCTGAATTGACCATCGCCTAGGCATCACTTGTTCTTATACACTTTGATGTCGTCTATACAATTGAATGTGCCAGAGCATTTTAACTACTGCTCTTACATACATCCTGTCTTGCAACTATATTGGATAATTTCCTTACAGGGGTTAAGAGATTGGTGGTATTCTGTTTCCCCGGACGATACTATACAGTATCGTCCGTGGAAACAGAATATTGCACCGGCACCCTGACTCGTGCCTATTGTTATTCTATTTCCTCAATGTTGAGTCTCACTGACATCCATGAGAACCTCTGCCATCCTGGCGTCACTCGCCTTTTGTACTTTGTGCGATCCAAAAACCTCCCATTTTCAACAGATGACGTGAAAAGAGTGTGTGCTTCTTGTAGAATTTGTGCCCAACAAAAACCAAAATTCCATAGTCCAGGAAAAGGAGTCCTCATAAAGGCCACCCAGCCAATGGAACGTCTTAGCATTGATTTCAAGGGGCCTCTGCCCTCTACCACGAGCAATAAGTACATTCTTACGGTTGCTGACGAGTATTCACGTTTCTCTTTTGTGTTTCCCTGTCCAAACATGCATTCGAAAACAGTGATCAAATGTCTTGAATCTATCTTTATCCTTTGTGGAATGCCTAGTTTCATTAATTCAGATCAAGGCGCTTCTTTCATGTCCCAAGAACTGAAAATGTACCTTTCTCAGAAGGGGGTTACAACGGCCACGTGGAGAGATACAATGGTATTATTTGGAAATCTATTTGTTTAGTACTCGAAAGTCGTGGCTTGAAGACTCAACACTGGGAGATAGTACTTCCTGTGGTTTTGCACTCAGTGTGGAGAATTTTTATCTAAATGTTTAAATGGGAACTTAGTCCAGGAAAGTCTCCCTACGGCAATTACACAAAGATCAACAGGGAAGGATAATGAGCACTTACACTCGGGGCACAAACACCCTGCTAATAACTTTACTGCCACAGTTTACTAACCGTCACTCTTAAATACAAAAGGGGAAATTTTACTGTCCAGAGGTCGGAGAACTCCACACGTGAAAATAAAATTAATTTATGGCCTACTCTAGCTTTGTCAGGTCTATAGTCATCTCACTCTTAGGCTCTGTTCCGACTCCGTCCCAGTGACCCCAGTGAGATGCTGGACAGATATCTTACGTTAATGCAATTAGAAACAATAAAAAAATGGGAGCAGTGGAGTATAAAAGTATAAAGTTAAATGGGGATCTTCACCTTCAAAGCACTAATTTAAAGAGCGTACACTCGCTGATACTAACTTACCTATATCTACAGTGGGTTACTCTCAAAATCTCAGGTGCTTCTGACCCGTCCCATAGTATAAATTGGTAAAATTCATATAATGGGGTTAAAGATACCAAAGTTTGTAATCTATTCCAAATAATTTATTACAGTAAAAAGGAATCGGAGTAACTCATTAATGATTTATACACGTAGCAAAATTGATAATTGAAAAGAGTATCAGTAACTCAATTATGATTTATTCACATGGCAAAATGAATAAGTGAAAAGAGAATCAGTTTACAACACAAAATATTGAAAATATTAAACGGAATCAACTCGTGGGATTAACCCTCAAACGGAATAAATAGAATCAAAATGTTCTGATAAACAATTTGTGCGGTAGGCTGCTGTGAGGTCCCAACATGTGGTCAGTGACCTCAAGCAATTACCAAGACCAAAAATTATAAGTACATTAATTTCCATGCACGCAGCCCGAAAGATGAAATGCCAGGATAATACCTAAACTTAACTTATGAGACAAATAGAAGCTTATCTAAAGGGGGAATGGCCATTAATTGAACTCACAAGATTTTATATGTTGTGGGCATCCGTGTCCTGAAAGTGGCGGTCTTCAGTTTTTGCTTCACTAGGCCTACAGTACTTACTTTGCATAGTCAATGGCCCCTTCCAACTAGCCCCCAAACTGGAACAGACGTTTCTGTGGAATTAGCTGCTTTTCACTAACACTCCAGTTATCTGCTTGACCTCGTCCTTCGTGAATCTTGGTTCGTTATTGTGCAAGGGGACAGGCTGGTGGTGGAGAGTAGGAGCACTAGGTTGACCCTGGGGCCTGGCTTGGCAGTTCCGCTTAGTACCGTGGCCTGTAAGTTTGTGAGGTCGAGTTCAGGTCAGCCACGTCCTCCTTCCTTCCCCCAAAAAAGTGCATCTCAATGCATAGGCCAGTGGTCTTGAGGTGCCAACTCTCATTTAGGACAGGCTTGAAATACTTGTGACTTGTGAGTTTTAAGCAATACACTTATTTAGAATACAAGGAGATATCTTGCAACTCCAGGGGACAAAGAAAATCCTAACTCTAAATATCTGGCATACAAAACAAAAATGAAACTAAAATGTAATTTAGCAAGTCGGGCTTACGTGTGTGGACAACCATACCTCATAGACTAGCAGACTTGAGTTGTATTTAAGATTTAAACTACCTAAATACTTAATGTAAAATAATGAATACAAAATTAACACAAAAGTATTAATCTTGAGACACTCACTTATGAAAGAATCATCACTCACATTTCCCCTGCCGTGACATCACGAACAATAACAAAGTCTACGTATAAACTGTGAAGAAGAAGAGTAGTGAAGAAAATTCTTCACGCTTAGTTAGGTTGCTTTTATGTACAGCAACCAATGAGACACCTCATGAACGTTTTTTCAGGTTTCAGCGACGCTCTAGTCTTGGAAGTACATTACCGTCATGGTTTTTGACACCTGGACCCGTACTATTGTGACGACATGTTAGGTCTAGCAAACATGAACTGTTAACTGAAGAGGTTCAACTCATGGATGCAAACTCAATGTATGCAAATGTCAAATACCCAGACGGTAGAGAATCAACTGTGTCTACCCGTGACTTAGCCCCAAGTCCTGAAGGTGCAACGTCTCCTGTAGCCTACACCATGTTGAGCTATCAGGAGAGACGGAGTCCCCAGATACAATTGAAGTGCAGAATGCACAAACTCCGGATAGTTTCACAAATTCATGATAACTGTGATTGTCATGAATCCAGTGAGCCCACTGAGATAAGAAGATCCACTCGTGTGTCAAGGCTTCCTGATCGCTACGGATGGGATCAAACCAATACATTTGTTTTGATTAAAGTTGAATTTTCTAGGAGGGGAGAATGTGATAATATTTTTGGGCTCAAGCCATGTGGTCCTCAAAGAAGGTTCATATAAGTAGCTTCCTAAGGGATATTTGACTACAGTGATATTCCCAGAGAATTTACCTTTAGGTCTCCAGAATTCTAACTCCTGGCGCGAATATCCTTAAAATTTCTCCTAAGGATATCGCATAAATCAGCAGACATATATCTTGATACGACACATAGCAATCTTCACCCCGAATAGCGTTTTCGCTTCGAGGGGGAGAGTGGCAAAAATAGAAGGGGAACCGTTATCAAGGTTACCCTTCCTCCCATACTACTACGAGTATCTAGATGGCGCTGTATGTCAACCCAGCGCGCTATTCCTATAGTTGTAGCGGTCTCGTACGGTGATTTTCCCTGTTGCTCTTTCGTTCCGCTTTGGATTTTTGGTTTTATCATGCAATCTCCAGCCTCTTCTGCCTTTGGAAAGTTGAGTATTCGATCTTTACAGTGTATAAATTTTAGCTCCTGCCTCACAGTGAAATTAGATTAATTTTAAGAGTTGGAGCTTTGCCGATCACCGGAGGCGCCATGGGTGCTGTCGTTCATAACACATGTGTTATTTAGTTAGTCTGAACGACTTTCCCGGTTTTAATAGCATGAATATTTACGAAGCTATTCAGTTATAAAATTCTAGGAAGTTATATACTATGTCGATTGTATTCTTTAGAGTTTCGGCGATTTAGGTAACCGAACCTCGCCCGCGCTTGGCTTCCTAACCTACGCGCTTTAGTTTACCTTCATGCATGATATAAAACGACATTCCTAGTTTTAATAGCACTTAATTATGAAGCTATTTAGGCAATTTATACTTGTAAGATATATTGATTGCATATATTTCCTCTTCCTCATCGATCGTATACAAAAGAGTTTCGGCGATTAAGGTAACCAAATATCGCCTGGCACTAGGCTACTAGCCTAGGTGCTTTAGTATACTTTCATACATGCTCCCGGTTTACCCTCGTGTATCGTTTTATCAATTCAGGCGGAGATAGATATCTCCTAGAATTATTATGTAAATCGATACATATCTCCAGTGGAGATTTAAGGATAATCCCTTCTTCCCTCTGAGTGCAGCCATAGGCTTCAACCCTATCTTGGTCTTGCCATTGAGTCGACACTCCGGCTAGTGTTTTCTGTCTCTTTCCTTGGCCGGCAGATAGCCGATTTTGTGTTTTTGACAGAACCTCAGAGTATTCAGTCTTTTGCCCGTGGTAGGCCGGCAGGGTGAGTAGTCACTCCCCTATCGGCCTCAGCCGCCGGCATAGGAGGCTAGACCTCCCTAGGCCGCACTTGAAGTGGTTGTATGATGCCGCCACCTTCTCCCCTGAGGTCTAGAAGACTAGTCCTGTGCTCGCAGACCCTAGGCTGAAGAATAGACATTCTTCTGCCGCCTAGGATGGCGCCGGCACTGAAACGATGTTTCTCCTATGTTGAGAGGGGGCGGCAAGCCTGCCGCCTTACCCTTAACTCTATTGGCAGACCCTAGGTTGAAGAATAGATATTCTTCTGCCGCTTAGAACGGCGCAGATATTGAAACAGAGTTTCTTCGTTGTGTGGTAGGACCGGCAACCCTGCCGCCTACTTCCACACTTCATACAGGACACTTTTCCCTACCCCCTCTGTCCTTTAGCGATGGCCTAACCATCACAACCCTTTGGCCGTTGTCCTACAATCTCGCCGCTTGCCGGTGGGTTGTGGTGCTGGCCGGGGCTCCTACATAACAGCTGTTCAGTCGCTCAGCCTTCCCTTATGGACGCAAGGCTCCAGGAAAAGCTGGGTGGGAGACCCCTATTCTGTAGAGTGTTCTTCAGTCCTCTCTTGGACTGCCATCCACATACCAGTGGCCAGCAATGACCGGCAACGGTTTGTGTTTGGATGGAAGCCTGAATGATACATTCTCCCCTTCCATTTGAACCCTCCTTCTGGAGGAAGGCAGTAAGATTAAGTACTTACACCCTTATTTATTGTTAACACACATTTAATAAGGTACCCTTCACTCCATGCTTTCTCTCTCTCTCTCAGCTAGTGCGGGCAGGTACTAACCTACCCGGCAGATGCCGGCCGGGACGGTGCCACCGGACACTACCGCCGGCTGGGCCGGTGCCGCCGGGTACTACCCCAGCCGGCGTCTGGTGCTAGCCCTACAGTATATGATTATACAGTAGCCAGTATATTTGCAGTATAAATCATACTGCAGACAGAAAACTATAGTATATAGTATACAGTAGTTATTTTCCAACATACCCTGTGTATTCTTGCACAATCTATTGTTGAGACCAATCATATATTGAAAGAAAAGATTTCTTTCAACATACTGATAGATGATCAGTTACAATTTACCCACATTACTAAAACCATGGGAAAAGTCAGTGTTAAGTTACACTTATCTATCCATACAGGTTAGAATTCTTCCCTTGGGTTTTCTGAATAGGAAAACTCTAGGTTTTAATTTTGGGGGAGGTCACAGCAATTGGCTGGACAGGATACACAAGTATGTGTCTTTCCTAATTTCTTTCTAGCTTGTCTATCCTAAGCTATAATGCAAAAATATTAATGATAATATTTTATATAGTTTACCAGGTGAGATGAACTACCGCATACTCATTTAATTTTCCTCTCTTTACAGGAGGATCATCCCAAGTGCCTTCGAGTCTTTTGCAACGTGAGGAGCAAGGACTTCTGTGGCCATGAAGAGTGCAGGGCTCATGCTCCCTGTGCCATTTCCAAGGGACCTTTCAAGTACTGGGACCCCCAGGACTACAAAATTTGCAAGGCCTTGGTTACCGAAGCTTTTTGATGACCCCAAGACAGCGGAGTCAAGGGATACAGCACGAAGTAAACTGCGCAGATGGGTTCGTGGCTTTCAAAAGAACGCCACGGGACCTTACCTTCCTAGTGAACGGATGTGCTCCTTGCTGTTCCTAAAAGCGGATGTGGAAGCTGTCATACCCAAGCCTCAACCTGAGATCCCTTGCGTCCAGATTTAAGTAGATACGGACGTCTCCGACGCGATTAAGGACATCCACCTAGACGAGAGGATGTCGGAGGTGTCTGAGGACACCGAGAAGGACCTTCTAGCAGAAGGTCTCGAAGAGGAGTCCACCTTGGTTCCTGAAGAAGAGGAGGATGATGTCGAATCGGAGTCCGTTTCGTCAGTTCCGGCCCCAGAACCATTACCCTCTACGTCTTCTGCTCCTCCATCAGATGACATGAGACAGGCAATGGCCAGTCTTATGGCAATGATGGAGTCTTCGTAAGCAAAACGAAGAAAGGGACACTGAATGGCAAAGAAGAATGGACCATCTCATCGCGTCCCGTGGGTCTCAGAAGGGACTCAAAGTTAAAGATATTCCACATTGCTCTGATGTTAATCCCTGGAGGTATGCAGAATACATGCCTATTACCAGCGGCAAGATCTTCATTTCAGAGAAGTTGGGAGCTGTCCTTATTGAGGAAGTCGAATTCTGGCCCAGCTTTCAGTCTTACCCAGACTGCTTCGTCTGTCTGAAGACGGAACCAACATCCAAGGAGGAGACAGAACCGAAGGAGGTCATAGTACTTGACCACGAGAAAGCTCAGGCTCTTTTATCAAGTAGCCTGAAGGAGAAGGGCTTCACTAACGCGAAAGTGTCAGCCCTTAGCAAGAAACATCCCACCTTTCTTGCTCCAGCTTCGCTAACCTTTCTCTTTACATCAAAGGGTTTTAAGGCAGTCATGAAGGCAATAGAGGCAGGCAAACCTTGCCCTGCCCACGGAAGATAAGGACTGGAAGGAAGTCCACCTTACCTTCTCAGTTAGGAAGTTGGAGGCAGATATTGCTGGACGTCAGTTCAGCAAAAATCTCCCTAAGCTGTCTGAGTTTCTCTTGCGTAGGGAGCAAGAGACAAAGGAAAGACTTGCCGCATCTCTATCTCTCCAGATTTGTCTAGAGGCGACGGCAAGCAATAGTAGAACCCCGGATATGAACATGGTCATGGCCAAAATGCATTTGGCTACTGTGGTCAAGGACCTGTATGGCTTTGTCAGAGCCAGACGTGCATGTTTGCTTCTGCTTCAGCTTCAGTAAAGCACAAACCCAGGAAGCTGATAGCTTCCAATATCTGGGGAAAAGACCTCTTCCCGAGTGAAGTGGTCAAGGAAGTGGTAGACAAGGCTGCCACGGGGAATAGAAACCTTCTCCAGAAGTGGGGCATGTCGGCGAAGAGGAAGTCTTCCCCAGATGAGGTTCCCCAGCCTAAGAAGAAGACTAAAAGAGCCAGGTTGCCCTCTCGCCCTACCAGACAGCAGCAACAACAAAAACTTCCCACAGTTCCCATGACAGCGGTGCCCCATATGGTGGCTCAACCCCAACCAACTTATCAGATGGTGCCTCAGCAGCTGGTTGCCCAGTCACCAGCGTTTAACCCTGCGTTCAAGGGGCAGACCACTACCTTTCGTCCCAAGGGTAGAGGGTCTAAACGGGGCTCCTCTATATACCCCCCAAGAGGTAAAGGGGGTAAGGGAAGACGCGGTCAAAGAGATAAGTCTTCCGGACAATCGAAGCAATAAGATGCTTCCGGTAGGAGGAAGACTCCAACAATTTCAGGATCGTTGGACCTTCGATCCTTGGGCCCACAGCCTAATCAAGAACGGACTTGGATGGAGCTAAAGGGAGGCTCCACCACCATATCCTCAATTCTTTCAACACTCAACCCCCGTACTGGAAGAATACACCCTAGAACTTTTCAGAAAGCGGGTGATAAGGAGGGCAAAGTCCATCAAATTCCAAGGAAGGCTGTTTTGTGTTCCCAAGAAGGACTCAGACATACTCAGAGTCATTCTAGACTTGTCGCCACTCAACAAGTTCATAGACAACAACAAGTTAAGGATGTTAACCCTTCAACACATAAGGACCCTGTTACCAAAAGGGGCGTACACAGTCTCGATAGACCTGGCAGATGCCTACTGGCATATTCCAATCAACCGCCCCCTTTCCTCCTACCTAGGATTCAGGCTACAGAAGAAGAAGTACGTCTTCAGAGCCATGCCCTTTGGACTAAACAAAGCTTTACAAAGCTTGCAGACGCAGTCGTTCAACAACTACGCCTAGAAGGTGTCCAGGTAGTAGCGTACCTGGACGACTGGCTGGTGTGGGCAGCATCCAGAACGGAGTGTATGCAAGCATCCAAGAAAGTGATCCAATTCCTGGAACATCTGGGACTCAAGATCAACGTCAAGAGTCTCGATTATCTCCAGCTCAAGAGTTTCAATGGCTAGGAATACATTGGAACTTAAAGTCACACCGTCTCTCCATTCCCCCTGGGAAGAGGGGAGAGATAGCAGGATCTGTCAAGAGACTACTGAAATCTGACAGGATCTCAAGACGCTAACAGGAAAGAGTACTGGGCTCTCTCCAGTTTGCATCAGTGACAGACCCAGTGCTAAGAGCACAGCTAAAAGATGCGTCAGGAGTCTGGAGAAGATACGCATCAAACGCTCGAAAAGATCTAACAAGACCGATACCGACCTTACTACGATCACTTCTCAAGCCATGGTTGAAGGCCAAGAACCTAAAGAGGACCGTACCCTTGCAACCACCTCTACCTTCAGTCATCATTCATACGGATGCCTCAAAGGAAGGATGGGGAGGTCACTCCCATCAATGGAAAGTCCAAGGGACTTGGTCTTCTCTATTCAAGACCTTCTACATCAACATTTTGGAGGCCATGGCAGTCTTTCTGACGCTGAAGAAACTGTCCCCTCGCAAATCAGCCCATATAAGGCTGATCCTGGACAGCGAGGTGATAGTGAGATGTCTGAATCGTCAAGGCTCGAGATCGCCCCAAATCAACCAAGTGATGTTGTCCATCTTCCGCCTGGTGGAAAAGAAGAGATGGCATTTATCAGCAGTTCACCTTCACGGGTTCCCCAATGTGACAGCGGACGCTCTATCCAGGCTAAAGCCGATAGAGTCAGAATAGTCCCTAGATACAGGCTCATTCTCCTTCATCTTACGTCAAGTCCCAAAACTGCAGATTGACCTCTTCGCGACGAGCTACAACAAGAAGCTATCTCGTTATGTGGCCCCATACGAAGACCCTCTAGCGGAAGCGACTGACGCCATGTCCCTCGACTGGAACAGATGGAACCGGATCTACCTGTTCCCTCCAACCAATCTCTCAATGAAGGTCCTCAACAAGCTGAGATCCTTTCGGGGAACGGCAGCTCTAGTGGCTCCCAAGTGGCCAAAGAGCAACTGGTTCCCTCTACTATTGGAACTGAAGCTGAGGCTGGTCACTCTGCCAGACCCAGTACTGTCTCAACAGGTACAGAAGTCGACTGTCTTCGCTTCATCACAGAGAACCCAAAGCCTTCATCTCATGATTTTCTCTCCTTAGCAGTAAAGAAAAGATTTGGGATCTCGAAAGGCAGTACAGACTTCTTAGAAGAATATAAGTCTAAGTCAACCAGAAGATAATATGAATCATCTTGGAAAAAGTGGGTTGCTTTCATCAAAGCAAAAGGACCGAAAGAAATCTCAATGGACTTCTGTTTGTCCTTCTTTATCCACCTTCATAAACAAGGTCTGGCAGCCAATACGATAACCACGTGTAAATCAGCTCTGACTAGACCTCTCCTATATGCCTTCCAAGTAGACTTGTCAAACGAAATCTTTAACAAGATCCCTAAGGCTTATGCTAGACTCAGGCCTGCAGCCCCTCCGAAGCCTATTTCATGGTCCTTGGACAAGGTCCTACACTTTGCTTCAACAGTGAACAATGAGGATTGCTCTCTGAAAGACTTGACTCAAAAAGTTATTTTCTTGTTTGCTATAGCCTCGGGGGCCAGAGTTAGTGAAATAATGGCCCTATCCAGAGATGAGGGCCATATTCAGTTCACAGAAGTGGGAGAACTGAATCTTTTTCCTGATCCAACCTTTCTCTCTAAGAACGAGCTACCCACCAAAAGATGGGGTCCCTGGAGAATCTGCCCTCTGAAGGAAGATATTTCGCTGTGTCCAGTGGAGTGTCTAAAGGTCTATCTTTGAAGAACTCCAGACTTCAGGGGTGGACAGCTCTTTAAAGGAGAAACCTCAGAATCAAACCTATCCCTAAAACAACTAAGGGCGAAAATCAACTATCTTATTCACAGAGTGGATCCTGACAGTACACCCACAGGTCATGATTCAAGAAAAATCGCTTCTTCACTGAACTTCTTTCAGTAAATGGATTTCGAGCGTCTTCGCTCATACACTGGATGGAAGTCATCCAGAGTGTTCTACAAGCATTATGCGAAGCAAGTGCAGGAACTCAAGCAATTTGTGGTAGCGACAGGTAGTGTACTAAAACCTGTCGTCTAGTCCTGCGATGAACAGTGAATTGATTGGGACCATCAATGAAAAGGGTGAGGGTGTTGACACCTCTCAGTGCAATACTTTGAAAAAGGTGTCACCAAGGTGACACTAAGGACTGTTCTATTTAATTGAGGTGAAGAAACATAGATAACACTTGTGTCGTGTGAAGTTACACAGTGTGAATAGACATTCAATATCACAGAAATGCATATTAGAAAATTTAGCAAATTTTCAGATTTACAGTGGCATTAATATCTTTTCCCTTTCAGGTGAAACAAATATTTTCTGTGCTTTGATTGTTGGACATGTTTCTTATTGCATTTATTAACATTATGTTATACATGTTACTTTATGTTGGTCATTTATTACCAATAAATTATCAATGTGTATTTGCGTCTTATTTCGCCCTACAATTGATTTTCAATAAAAATATATCAGAGTTTTATTATCCTTTAATAAACTGCATATATTTCTACGAACAATATGTATAGCTAATACCTTTGTTCTTATACGTGTTACAAACATTATCTGGTAATGCTTGTTCCAATTAGTCATACATACAGCGAGACCTGTATGTAGTTGATGTTATGTTTGTTCATATGTTATATGCAAACCTTGAGACTCCTTTCCTACGTCTAGTATGATTTCCCTGCAGGGGGCGGGAAGCACTAACATGGTTTATGCTTAGCAGTAATGACGTATAACGGTAACGTCATATGTCTCAATGGTCTGGATGACCAAGGAAAAACTGTCCCGAGGTTAAGGCACTTTAAAAATCCATAGATACAGTACTTTCTAATAATTCTCTGGTAACCTTCCATCAGGACGACATGGCTTGAGCCCAAAAAACGGATTTTGAGTGAAGATAGCCATGTCGTCCTGATGGACCCGGCCTCCTTTTCTACAAGAAAAGGCCTTGGCAGGATCCCTCCCGAAATTACTACAAGGAATAGCACGCTGGGTTGACATACAGTGCCATCTAGATACTCGTAGTAGTACGGGAGGAAGGGTAACCTTGATAACAGCTCCCCTTCTATTTTTGCCACTTTCCCCCTCGAAGCGAAAACTCTATTCGGGGTGAAGATTGCTATGTGTCGTATCAAGATATACGTCCCCTGATTTATGCGATATCCTTAGGAGAAATTTAAGGATATTCGCACCAGGAGTTAGAATTCTGGAGACCTAAAGATAAATTCTCTGGGAATATTACTGTAGTTAAATATCCCTTAGGAAGCTACTATTAGGAACCTTCCATCAGGATGATATGGCTAACTCACCCAAAAATAGATTTTTCGCTTCACTCAAAATCCGTTTAGTTGGCCACACTGCTTATTACTAATGTTTTCACTTTGGCAACACTACACTTATCGTTTACATTAGCGCCACGGGTTGTCCTAGCTATCAGTTGGTCCTAGCTGTTTCTTACTGTCAATGTTTGAGTATTTCTTTATATTGTTTTGTTTATTGTTATGTTCTTCTTATGTTAATGTTTTATAGCATGATTATCATAAGTTATGTGCTTGTGTTAATGTGTGTATTTATGTTGCTATTTGTTGTTGTCTTTCTTTATATTACAGATGTGATAGTTTGCTAATGTGTTGAATAAAGCTTGGAAATTATCACCAAGTATTACTTTCATTACAGGGACATCAGTTTCGGACGAAGCTGACCACTCGGCAATTCCCAACCCAGTGTAGTTGGCGAGGGAAGGTCTGGCTATGAATATATGGCCTGTCTTCATATCATACTCTGGTAGTGAGCCCTCTGGATGTGGCATTTCACAACATCCGAACCCGAAGTGTGAGGCAGTGCTTCATATGCTTTGCCTTTACAGATCAATTTGACTCAACCCTTGTCACAGCTTGATGCTGTAAGAATATTGTAGATTTTACATATAAAAAAATTCTGCATCATTTAGTATGTCTCCTGTAAGTTCTCCTGCGCCCAGACCTGTAATTAGAAGATTGCCTGCAAGAAACACTTCCCACGCTGTCTTCTTACTGTGACCAGAGAGTTATGACACAGTATTCTCTACTTATTAGGCACCGGAACTTCTCTGTTTTCAATAATCTTCCTAATAAGACGAGACTTCTTTGTTATCCATTCCCTAGTGCCAGTTTTATAGATGCAAATATGACATCAATCCAGTCAAAGAGTTTGCCTGCATTGGCAATATGTTCAATGAATGAACCGGCAAGTTGGGCAAAGTTTGTTACCGTAACTGGTTTGTTAAGTGCTATTACTGTAGCTTGACCAACTATGACTCGACACGATGATGCTTCAAGTGTAATTTGAGGAGGACATGGTACACATTTAGCCAACACATCGACTAGGATACTTTACCTCCTGTCCTCAAACTGCTGTCTGTCTTTGCAAGACTAATGGGTACCTCCGTGAGCTCATGTTGTAAGACCGGTTTGAGATTCACCTTTCTACCAGCTTGGTAAGCAGTAATGAGCCTCGGTAGCATATTCCTGTCTTCCTTCAGAGTTTGTTCCTTTGCTGTCTTTAGATTCGTCTTTACATCATACAGGGTATTGGATCTTTTAGAGTCTGGGTACGGGCAATGAATCTATCTGTCCCAAATGCATTGAGCTGTCCTCTGACCAAGCTTCTCGACATTGAATCTCGGGAGTTGTGACATCTTTCGTTGCAATGTTTAGCAAGCTGCCACTGTTTGTGTTATCGAATGAGAATACCTTGAATTGTTTAAGCACTTCTATGATATTGCTTCCATCATTATTGTCTCTTTTTGTTTGAGCTGGAATTGTCTCGTTGTGAACTATCTGGTCATCATGTTTAAAGTTTAAAGCTCATGAATGGCAGAAGCAGGGGACAGTGACATTGCCCTAGCAGGCAGGACAATGCCCTAGAGACTGATTATATATACATATGATCAGTGCCCTATCCATCCAAGGTAAGACCAGGGAGGGCCAGACAATGGCTACTGATGACTCAGCAGGTCCACAACCTGGCCCCCCTTCCTTAGCTCACAAGAATGGTGAGATTGCAAACTTTAAAGCAATAACGAATTTTAGTGGGACTTGGACCCCAGTCTGGCGATCACCAAGCAGAGACGTTACCAATAGGCCACCATAACCCAACATGCACATTTGTTTTGTTTGAACTAAAATGCAGTGCCGCAGATTGTATGACAGAGCCCACCCACTCAATGCTCAGGGAGTCTTTGTGATCACTATAATGCCGCCTCCTTTCTTTCCTGTGACATTCAACCATTCCTGGCTGTGGTCAGGATCAACTTGCTTAAACGGCTGCATGGATCCCTTCACCGCAAAGTTACTTTCCTTCAGCTCTTATATATGGTTCTACATGACAAGATTTCCCTAGGCTTATGTTACTTGATTTCTATGAGTATATGGGATTAACATTTACAATATTCCATAACCTTCCTAATATGGAGATATGTTGTTCTTTATTGGAACATTCTTCTTGTTTTCCTATTATCTGATATATTATTTGCATCAGTACTTTCTTAATTTTCCTTGATAGTGTTCAAATTTGTCAGAGTTAGGTATCAATGTAAAATGGAACATTTTTTGGAACATTCAAAGTTTTGACGAACTTTGACCTGCTGATCTGGTTTTCTGACCTAATTACTGAAAATTGAGCCTGGCAGATGAAAGATTCATAATCAGCACAAAAATCTGTTTAAAGACAGCCTGTCTATCAGATTTTCCTAAAAAATGCTTCATAAACCTTAACTAGACACCTTTTTCAAATCTGGATCTAGTCTAAAGTTGTAAAACATTGAAATGGGAGTTTTTGTGGTGCAGAATATAAAAATGTACGGCAAGTAATCTGTTCAATAGAAGAAAGCTGGATATCTTGGCAATCAGTGAAACAAAGGTAAAATAACTGTGTGTCTGGGGATAATGAAGTATATGAAGGTGCTTCTGATGTATTGCTGTATTGTTCGGTGCGGTAGTAGAAATGGATGTTTACTTTCTGTTACTTTTGTGTGTATAGTTATGCGTACAAGAATTTGCATATCTGTCATATACATACATACATACATACATACATACACACACACAAACACACACACACACACATATATATATATATATATATATATATATATATACATATATATATATATTATATATATATATATATATATATATGTGTGTGTGTGTCTGTGTGTGTGTGTGCGCGCAGGGGCGTCATTTGAGGGGCTAGGGGGCAATTACCCCCAAAGCTTCGACTTGTTACCTCAACTTGGTCCTAAGGCAAGGTTTAGGCTTCCGGGGCAATGATGAAAGTGAAACTTCAGAAAATAAAGGAAAATTGTATGAGACGTTCGATATGTTAGCAGATGCAAATGAAATATTGCTTGAAAGGGTGGTAGTAAAGTATGACCATTACGTTCCCCGAGTATCAAAATGATCGAATAACCTACAGGTGTTAGGCAATAAAGTTCTCAAAAATGTATCTACACAAATTAAGAAGGCAAAGTATTTTTCAATATTAGTAGATGAAACATGAGATCAGCCAAGAAAAGAGCATTTAAGCATAATAATCAAGCTCTTTGATGGCGAAATAATCCAAGAGAGATGTTGTAGTACTTATCAAATGAAAAAAACTAGATGCCAAATCCCTTGCAAATTTTATTCTGAAGAAGTTAAATGAGTTAAGATTAGAACTATCAAATTGCATAGCACAGTGCTATGATGGGGCGAACGTTATGAGTGGATGGGCTTCAGGAGTTCTGGCTCGTATAGCAGAGAAAGTTCCCCATGCCATCTACATATATTGCTATGCACATAGGCTCAATCTAGTCGCCATTGACTGAGTGATGAACTTTGATGACTTTGCAGAGTTTTTCTCAACCATATAGACTTTGTATAACTATGTTTCAAATAGCAACTCAAGACACACTTTTTGTTAAATCACTGACGGAGCTGGGACAAAATGTACTATTATTATAGAGAACAATTACAACTAGATAGTTCTATTAGTACAGGGGTATTTACAAAATTAGTGTATGATATGAACATATTCTTGCAGAACCTATTCTTGGAGATTCAATGTTTGTCCGTTTTTTTTTCTTTTTTTTTGGGGGGGGGGGGGGCAGAAAAATTGTTAATGCAAACAATTTGTCTGTCAGAGAAACTTCAAGAAAAATGTTATATCCATGGGTAAGTCTGTAGATCTAATCACATCAACAAAAACAAATTTCTAAATATAAGAACTAACAGAGAATATGAGTTGTATAATGAAGCACAAGAGTTTTCTTAAAAAAAGAAAAAAAAAAAGAAAAAAAAAATTTGGAATTGATGTACAAGTGGTAAGTGCCACTGTGGGATTAACTAGCAGCAAGAGAATACAACAAACATTGAACAGACTTGACTTGAAGAGTATCTTACAAGTGCAAATGGGAAGTGGCATGGGCATCTGGGATCTTCTCAGTACATGATTCTGAAGCAACATTTGAAGACAAATTTGTATTTAGCAGTAATAGATAAGTGCAATTCTGAATTTGACCGCCGTTTCAGCAATAACATTGATTTATTTCAATCTCTCCCTAGATTTGACTACCAATCTAAGCAGTTCTTTGATTAACAAAAGGAACTATTCGATGCGTACTCTTCTCTAAGTACCTTATTAGTTGCCTTTCTTTTTTTTTATTTGCTAGCCATCCTCAAAATCTTGTTAACCATTCGAGTCAATACTGCTGGTAAAGAGAGATTTTTTTCTATGTTAAAATATGTGAATAGCTATTTCCGAACTAAAACTGGAGATGACCGGCAGTCTTCTTCTTGTTGATGGCCACAGAAATACATATGGTTAAATCATTTGATTTAGAAGAGCTAGTGAATGATTTTGCTTGCATGAGACACTGCCGGTACCCATTGGTGTAAGTCTATCTAAGAATATAATAAAAAAATATATATATATAACTTTATTTGTATTAGGGCATTAAAATTATCAACACTATTGCTTTTATATTATTCTATTTTCATTGGTTCAAATTATCAAATCACTAATTCTATTTCATAATCTTAATAAAATTTCTATTAGGCTATAGTTATGATGCAGTTGTTCTATAATTGTATTTTCATTAAAATGCAAAGATGAAGAAAAAAGATAATGCTTTCTTTTCAAATTTATTGTGTTATTGTACGTACTGGTATTATATAAATCTTTGTAACTGACTCTGTGAGATTTATTTGAAAATCTGAAGTGTAATTGTATTGCTATCTGGTCGAAAACTTCGTGTGAGCTAAAAACTCACAATTGCATCAGTTACTTTTATGCATATCTCAATAAGAGTTTAATCATTAGAGTGTGAAAGGTTAACTACTCCCATTAATTATCAAGGTTAAATATTTGTGTAAAATTTAATTCTAGTGAAACAAGTGATCATATAATTTTCAGAGTGCAATATTCTCTTGTCTTAGTCTAAGGTTTTGTACAGATTTAATATTTCGAGTCAAGTGATCATATAATTTGCAGAGTGTAACATTTTCTTGTCATAGTCTAAGTATTTTGTTCAGATTTAATATTTCGAGTGATTTATTTTTAGTGTAAAATCTTTCAAAGGTTTGTAATTTCTATAGAATATATTTATTTTTATAAAGAGTGTATTTTTCGATCACCAGTACTTCTTAGAGAACACTCTCATATCCCTGTTTAAGAATCAAAGTAATAGGTTGTTTTCAATAGCTCTTAATAATAATTACCCAGTTTGTTTTGACACATTTGGATATTTTTGTATATTGCCATCTGGGAGTTATATAATTTCTCAGAGCTCGGGTATTATTTAAGTGTAACAGATTTATGTAGAAAAAAAAAACGGTGAGTTTGGAACTTGGGAAGTTGTGAAACTTGTCAGCCATAATATATATATATATATATATATATATATATATATATATATATATATATACATATACACACATATACACAGGTAGTAGGTTGGCCAGGGCATCAGCCGCCCGTTGAGATACTACCACTAGAGAGGTATTGGATCCTTTGACTGGCCAGACAGTAATGCATTGGATCCCTCTCTCTGGTTACGGCTTATTTTTTCTTTGCCTACACTTACACAGAATAGTCTGGCCTATTCTTTACATATTCTCGTCTTTCCTCATACACCTTACAACAATGAGATACTAAACACTCCTTCACCCAAGGGGTTAATTACTGTACTGCAATTTGTTAAGTGTACTTTCCTCTTGGTAAGGGTAGAAGAGACTCTCTAGCTATGGTAAGCAGCTCTTCTAGGAGAAGGACACTCCAAAATTAAACCATTGTTCTCTAGTCTTGGGTAGTGCCATAGCCTCTGTACCATGGTCTTCCACTGTCTTGGGTTAGAGTTCTCTTGCTTGAGGGTACACTCGGGCACACTATTCTATTTTATTATTTTTGTTTTCTTCCTCTTGTTTTTTTGAAATGGTGTGTTGAGCAGGCTTAATAGAAGGGCCATGGATGCCTGGTGGTTTATCAAGAGGTTGTCTTTTCCTTTTTCTGACTCTTTTTCTTCTCAAAACCATCCTTACTGTCCTCCCTTCAGTTGAAGTGGCTATCCTGGAGGGTATTTAGCCTTGCATGGTGTATCGGCTCCTCCATGTTGACCAGTTTTTCCGACTTTTTACTATAGTCTATGGGTATCATCAATCACTTTATATATAATTCTGTACATATTGCTTTTGTTATAATTCTTGTTAATCTAGTTTTTAAGTATGATGTCTCTTTTTTATTTCTAGTAATTCATATGCTGTCTGGAGACATTGAGCGAAATCCGGGACCAGTACGTCCTAGATTTCGTCAATGTCGTCTTCTGTATTGCAACATTCGTGGTCTTCATGCAAATATCCAAGACCTTACAGTTGCATCCAGACAGTATGATATTCTTTTGTGCTCAGAAACTTTGGTTTCTAATATGAGGCACTCATCTGAGCTCCTTATAAGTGGTTTTGAGAAGCCAATAATGTTGAAACGCAATGCCATCCCTAGGGCCAGGGGAATGGCGGTGTATATTAGGACCTAGTACCCTGCTTCTCATAAGTCCTGCTATCAATGTGGATGTCATGAGATTCAGGTAATAAAAGTTTGTGGCAGGCATAACAACTTTTATTTGTGTTCGATCTACCGGAATCCAGACATAGATGATTCTATCTTCGATTGTCTTCTTACCATTATGGCTAAGGTACAAGAAGATGATAGAAAGGCTTCTTTTGTCTTTGTTGGTGATTTTAATGCTCACCATAGGGAGTGGTTAAGTTCTATCTCTCCTACCGATCGCCATGGCTTAAGAGCTTTAGACTTTGCCTCTGAATCAGGCTGTGAGCAAATCATAAATGAAGCTACTCACAGGTCTGGTAATTGCTTGGATCTCGTATACACTGACTCCCCTGGTGTTATAACTAGTAAGGTTGGTTCTCCAGTCGGGACATCTGATCATGCCTTGATTTCATTATTAGTGAACACTGAGCAACCTGTCCCTGATATGTCATATTCTTGTAAAATTTATATGAAATCCCAAGCAGACTGGAATGGGATTTTACATGATCTTTTGTGCTTGAATTGGTCACAATTATATAATAGTGTAGATCCTGTTGTCCCTTTGAATGAGAATCTAGTCAACATAATCGATAGGCGTATCCCTTCTCGTGTGCTAAGGTACCGAGTGAAAGACAAACCGTGGTTCAATGATGATTGTAGACGTGCTTATTTGGAGAAGCAGGAGGCCTATCACCTTTGGAAGGGTAACAGATCAGATATGACCTGGAATAACTATACTCAGCTTCGAGCTTTTGCTCAGAGAGTTTATGCCTCAACTGAAAAGGAGTAATATTTAACCATAAAAGAAACCCTTTCTGGTACAACTCAGGAACATAAATGGTAGTCTACCCTTAAATCTGCACTCTTTGGTGTAGATGCAACAGTTCCTCCTTTACTTAAACCTGATGGCTCAGTCACTCACTGTCCAAAGGAAAAGGCAACCCTTTTCGCCGATGTTTTTGACAGTAAACAGAGTAATGAAAAACTTGAACTTCCTCATTCCTGTTTTCCTGAGGCTAAACTAACTAGTTTAGCTTTTCGATCTTGTGAGATTAAAGCTCTGTTGATGGACCTTGATGCTTATGGAGGTGTAGACCCAAATGGTATTTTTCCTTTGTTTTTTATAAAGACAGCAGATTTCTTAGCTCCAAAGTTATCTGTTATTTTGCGCAAGTTAGCAAGAAGAGGAGCTTTTAGCACTTGTTGGAGAATTGGTAATGTTACTCCTCTATGTAAATGTGTTTGTGGTAGCTCAAGTCCCACTGATTACCGCCCAATTTCCATAACTCCCATATTATTTAAAGTTTTTGAACGTCTTCTGGCAAAACGTCTTAATAGGTTTGCTGAAGGTAATCATCTACTCCTTAGTTTGCAATTTGGTTTTCCTAAAGGCCTTGGAGCATGTGATGCCCTTCTTACAATATCCAATGCTGTACAGAAGTCCCTTGATTGTGGTCAGGAAGTGCGTATGATTGGCCTTGGTTTTAGTGCTGCCTTTGACCGTGTAAATCATGAGGCCCTTGTTTTCAAACTCAAATAGTTGGGAATGGGTGGGTCGTTTCTTGGCATTATTATTGATTTTTTAAGTAATAGATCTCAGAGAGTTGTTGTTGACGGGCACCATAGTGAGTATAGGAATGTGATATCCGGTGTTCCACAGGGTAGTGTTCTTGGCCCATTACTTTTCATACTATATACACATGACATGTGGTTTGCCCTAGAAAACAAGCTTGTTGCATATGCAGATGATGCTACTCTCTTTGCATCAATTCCATCCCCTGAATGTAGATCTGGGGTTGGTGAATCCCTTAATAGAGATTTAGCTAAAATTAGTGCATGGTGCAAATTATGGGGTATGAAGTTGAATCTTAACAAAACTCAAAGTATGATTGTAAGTAGGTCAAGGACGGTGGCTCCACAACATCCGGATCTCAATATTGATAATGTTTCTTTAAATTTGTATGACTCTTTCAAAATTTTAGGTGTGATTCTCGACAGCAAATTTACTTTTGAGAAACATTTAAGGTCTGTGTCTTCTTCAATTGCACAAAAAATTGGCCTATTGAGAAAGTCTTTTAAGATTTTCGGTGATCAATCTATTATGAAGAAGTGTTTTAATTCTTTCATTCTACCTTGTTTTGAGTATTGTTCTCCTGTCTGGTGTTCAGCTGCTGATTCTCATCTTAATTTGTTGGACAGAAACTCACGGTCTATTAAATTTCTTATTCCTGATCTAGATATTAATCTCTGGCACCGTCGTTCAATTAGTTCATTATGCATGCTGCATAAGATTTTTATAACTCTGACCATCCTTTACATTCAGATCTCCCTGGACAATTCTATCCTGTTCGTAATACTAGGCAAGCAGTTAATTCTAATAGCCAGGCCTTCTCCATCATGAGGCTCAATACTACGCAGTACTCTAGAAGTTTTATTCCAGCTGTTACCAAGTTGTGGAATGATCTTCCTAATCGGGTAGTTGAATCAGTAGAACTTCAAAAGTTCAAAGTTGGAGCAAATGCTTTTTTGTTGATCTGGCGGACATGAATCTTTTTATAGTTTATATATGACATATTTGTTTTTAACATTGTTAATAATTTATATATGACACATCTGTTTTGACGTTATTGCCTTTTTTAGAATGATTTATTGTTAATTTGTTCTCTTTATTTATTTATTTCCTTATTTCCTTTCCTCACTGGGCTATTTTTCCCTATTGGGGCCCCTGGGCTTATAGCATCTTGCTTTTCCAACTAGGGTTGTAGCTTGGATAGTAATAATAATAATAATAATAATAATAATAATATACATATATATACATATATATATATATATGTATATATACACACACATATATATATATATATATATATATATATATATATATATATATATACAAACACACACACATTATATATATATATATACATATATATACATATATATATATATATATATATATATATATACTGTTCTAGGCAGTATATCTTAGTAATCTGTTTGCCAACGGTTATACTCGTATAATCGGATGAGCAACTTGGTGGAGTAATGAGAGTTTTGGGTGTGGAGGAAATGCCACCCCCACCCCCCACCCCCCCTAAATCTCGATGAAGTCACTGGCAGCATGGTGACGGACAAAGGTGATGGACAAACTGTCTCTTCGGCTTTTACCCATGATGCCTGGTGGTTGATCTTACTAGAATTAGTATGGCCTGACAGGGGTCACTTGCCTTAGTTAGATAGGCACTGCGCACCACAAGGAACTGGCTATACTTTGATGTATCTAGCCAATGAATCCTCTATGGATTTAGTAAGTCATGCAAAGATAAGATGACAGAATGGTTCCCATTCCAGGGCGTAGCTGGATGCTGAGAATCTCCCGGTTTATAAATACTAAATAAAAATTGAAAATAGGTAATTGGAATGTTAGAACCATGAATCAGATTGGGAAATTACAGCAAGTGGAGATTGAATTTATGAAATATAGTTTGGATATCTTGCCATAAGTGAAACAAGTTGTAAGGAAACTTTAGACAAAGGCAATGTATCTTCTTCTTCTTCTTCTTTGTCTACATCTTTTCCCACTTCTATGCGGGGTCCATGTTTCTGGTCAGCTTTCTCCATCTACCTCTGTCCCACAGCTCATCACCGGTTAATCCCTTTGATCGAAGGTCTTCCTTGATACAGTCCACCCAACTTCGCTTTGGTCTCCCTCTCCTTCTAGTTCCTTGTACCTCCATTTCCATTACTCTCCTCCCAATATACTGTTCATCTCTTCTCATGACATGACCATACCACCTCAGTCTACTTTCTTGGATCTTATCTGATAGTTTTCTAACTCCTGTGGTACCCCTAATTACCTCATTCCGTATCTTATGTCTTCTTGTCACCCCACACATCCATCTCAACATTCTCATCTCTGCCACATCCAATTTCTTCTCTTCTGTCTTCTTCATTGCCCGCGTCTCCGCTCCATACATACCCAGTCTCACAACTGTCCTGCGTACTTTACCTTTCAACTTGACCCCTATTTTCCTGTCGCATAGTACTCCACGCACTTTTTTCCAATTCTTCCATCCTGCTTGTATTCTGTGGTTCATTTCTGCCCCCAGATCACCATCCTCTGCAACTGTTGATCCTAAATATCTGAAATTTTCAACTCTTTTCAATCTCTCTCCTTGTAAACTAACTCCCCCATTCTTGCCATTTTTCAATCTCAAATACTCTGTCTTTTTCTTGCTGATCTTCAATCCCCTATTTTCCATTTCTTTTCTCCACTCCTCCAGTTTCTCTTCAACTACCTCTCGCCTAGTGCTACACAGTATAACATCATCAGCAAAAAGCATACACCAAGGAGACTGATCTCTAATACCTTGTATTACTACATCCATGACCAGATCAAATTGGTAAGGGCTCAATGCAGACCCCTGATGTAGTCCCACATTTACTGGGAAACTTTCTGTTAGGCCTATAGTGCTCTTAACATTTGCTTCTGCCCTTTCATACATATCTTGGGTGATTCTTATGTATTTCTCAGGGATTCTCTTTTCTCTCACACATCTCCACAGCTCCTAACGTGGTACTCGATCGTATGCCTTCTCCATGTCTATTAAGACCATATGTAATCCTTTCTGTTTCTCCCAAAGTTTTTCTATCGTCTGCCTCAAAGCAAATATTGCCTCTACAGTCCCTCTTCGAGACATGAATCCAAATTGTTCCTCACCAATTGTTGCTTCATCTCTCAGTCTCTTCTCAATGATCTTCTCCCATATTTTCATAGTATGGCTTATCAGCTTTATGCCTCTGTAGTTGCCATATTCCTGAATGTTTTCCTTCCCCTTACAGATGGGAATGATTAGGCTTCTTCTTCATTCCTCTGGCATCTTTTCCTGATTGAATATCTTTTGCGTCAGGTCCCACAAGATATCTATTCCTTCCTCTCCAAGACTCTTCCATAGCTTTACTGGTATATTATCCGGTCCTGCAGCTTTACTATTTTCATCTTCTTTACTGCTTGTTCTACTTCTCTTCTGGTCACTCCTATGGTAACTGTCTCATTTCAAGGCAATATATATATATATATATATATATATATATATATATATATATATATATATATATATATATATCCTCAGGAAGATTAGAGGAAGTTGGGAGACAAGGGGTAGAATGATGATGACACCATGAACAGAAAAGGCATTAACCGAGTGGAGAGCTGTAAATAGTAGATTGTTACTAGCAAAGTTCAAATCAAAGCAGTGCAATATGAGTATTATAGTTTGCTATACCCCAACAAATGATTCCCCCCAAAGAAAGAAAAGATGAATACTACGAAGAACTGCAGAGTGTAATAGATGATATCCCAGAGAGAGAGATATGAAAATAATGATTGGTGACTTCAATGCTAAAGTTGGAAGAAATAATCAAGGGATACAGAATGTGATGGGTGACAAGGGTCTTGGCGAAGTTGCAAATGAAAATGGAGCACATTTCATAAGATTCTATTCAGCAAAAAATCTTGTCATTGGAGGTACTCTTTTTCAACACAAGAACAATCACAAGTATACATGGACTTTACCATGTGTCAATTACAAAAATCAGATAGATCACATTGCCATTAATAAAGAGAGAAGGAGGACTCAGAGGAATGTAAGAAACTATAGAGGTGCAGATATTGATAGTAATCACCAGCTCCTCATTGCCACACTGAAATTAAAACTGAAAGCACCCGACAGAAAAATAGATAGAATAACTACGTTTGATACAGCTAAGCTTTTAGAAGATGAGCACAGAGAAACAATTGCATTTAACTGTAGGAAACGATTTGCAGTATTAGATACTTTAAGAGACGAAGATCAGACAATTAATGAAGAATGGTGTGACATTAAGAACATATATCAGTCAGTTAGTAGGGAAGTCTTGGAAGATGCAGTTACAAGGAGAAAGCCATGGATGTCAAATGATGCTTGGGATACTATAAAAAGGAAACAAAGAGAAATTGATTGTTGAAAGTGAGGTCAAAACAAAAGCCAGGAATGACTGGAGAGAGTACTTAGACAGCACAGCAGATGAGACTGACAAAGCTATGAGTTCAGGAACTGGCTAATGAAATCTCGATTGGGGCAAAGAAGAAGAAGCATATACCCATCAAAAAGAGGGATGGCTCTGTTATAGCAACGGAAGATTAAGAAAGGCAACGGACAACGTTGGATGGATCACTTTAGTGGGGTTATGAATAGGAGATATGAAGGGAATAATTTGATTGATATACCTGTAGCTGATGAAGACGTTAATGTGTCCATGAATGAATTGAGTGTGTTTGAAGTCAAACCTATCCTAAAAAACTAGAGATGAAAAGCCCCGGGATACAATGGAATAATTGCCGAGATAATACTGGCTGAAAATGAATTGACTCCCAGACTACTTACAAGATTATTTTGTAGAATGTGGCATGAAGAGGCAAAACCTGATGAATGGGAGTTAGGAGTGTTGGTGAAAATAACAGGAAAAAAAGATCTGACTGATTGCAATAATTACAGAGCCATAACACTTATGTCAGTTGTTATGAAAATATATAATATGCTTATTCTAAAGAGACTGGTGAGAAAGATTGATGAAAAGCTGAGAGATGAACAAGCAGTATTTAAAAAAGGTAGAAGTTGCACTGAACAAATTCTAATTTTGAGACATGTTGTACAGCAATGCGTAGAATATAGAGATCCACTTTTAATGGCATTTGTGGACTATGAAAAAGCTTTTGATAGGGTGCACCAGTCAATTTTGTGGGGTCCTGCGTTATTGTGGAATTCCTCATGATTATGTAAATTTGATTAAGTCTGTTCATGAGCATAACAAGTGCAAAGTTAATGTTAATGGAGTTCTATCAAATTAATTTCGAGTGAACAGTGGAGTACTCAAAGGAAATGTGTTGTCATCTATGTTGTTTATCCTCCTCATGGATTTTGTAATGCGTAGAACAGTCAAGAGATGGTGGAGAAGGGTTGGACTTGATTGGTGATAGGAATTTAGCAGACCTAGAGTATGCTGATAATGCTGTCCTTGTTAGCAGAACACCGCAGGATTTGCAATGCTTGCTTACCAGAATGCAAGAAATATCACACGAGGTTGGGCCGAAGATAAATAAAGAAAAACAAAGATGATAAGAATGGAGTATGCGATGGAAGATGAATTATCATTGGAAGGAGAAAGGATTAATGACGTAGAATCATTTAAGAATTTAGGCGCTATGATCTCCAATACAGGGTCTTTAGAATTGAAAAAAGCAAATCAGACAATGGCTAGATTAAGTAAAATTTGGAAATTAAATTACCTGAAATTACATATAAAAATCAGACTATATATCAGTTTAGTGAGATCGGTGTTACAATATGGACATGAGTCGTGGTATGGCAATGAAACAATCTCCAATAGATTTAGTAGAT
>NC_090746.1:35487099-35499599 GCF_036898095.1 Palaemon carinicauda | reverse complement strand
TACTGACGTCACAGAGGAGGGTGGTGTTGGAGTCTTCGAGGGGAAAGTCTTCCTAACGGAGGGACGTGCAGGATGTCCTACAAGCTTGATACTCTGGATCCTGTCGTTGGGCTTCAGCCAGGGCGTTGTAATCCAATCCCAGTTGAACGGCAGCCAACATGTTTCTTGACAGGGCATCGGCAACGGGATTCATTTTCCCAGGGACGTATTGGAGGGTGCAATTGTATTCAGCCACGGCGGAGAGATGTCGACGTTGACGGGCGGACCAGGCGTCAGACTGTCGAGTGAAGGCATGCACCAGAGGCATGTGGTCTGTGCGAATGACGAAGGGCGTACCTTCTAAGAAATGGCAAAAGTGACGGACAGCCAAGTGCACCGCCAGCAATTCTCGATCGAAGGTAGAATAACCCGATTCTGCCTTGGACAGTTTTCTGCTGAAGAAGGCCAATGGGCGGGGCAAGCCTTTGACCACCTGCTCGAGTACTGCACCAATAGCGACGTCGCTGGCATCGGTGGAGAGAAGGAGAGGGGCGTGTGGGATAGGAAAAGTGAGAGCCGCAGCAGTTGATAGGGCCTTCTTTGCATTGCAGAAGGCTGCTTCTTGAAGGGGACCCCACTTCAGGTCATTTGGCTTGCCCTTGAGGGAGGCGTAGAGGGGAGCAAGAGTGGCGGTAATGGCTGGCAGAAAACGGTGATAATAGTTGATCATGCCCAAGAATTCCTGCAGAGCTTTGACGGTCGAGGGCGCGGGGAAGTTCTGAACGGCTGCTACCTTCTCAGGGAGGGGATGGACTCCTTCAGGAGTGATACGGTGCCCTAAGAACGACACTTCGTTGGCGCCAAAGGTACACTTGTCATACCGGACTACAAGGCCGTTTTGTTGCAGGCGGTCGAGCACGATGCGCAGGTGACGGAGGTGTTCCTCTTTTGAGGAAGAGAACACAAGTATGTCGTCCACATAACATACACAGAAAGGGAGGTCCCCTAAGATGCCATCCATGAGACGTTGAAACGTTGCCCCAGCATTACGAAGGCCAAAACAGGAGTAATTGAAGGTGTATGTACCAAACGGAGAGGTGATGGCGGTCTTGGGGATGTCTTCTGGGTTCATAGGCACCTGATAATACCCCTTCAGGAGGTCGAGCGTAGAGAAAACCTTCGCTTTGTGCAGGTAGGAGGTCACGTCAGCAATGTTTGGGAGGGGGTAGTGATCCGGTTCTGTTTGCATGTTCAGGCGCCTGTAATCCCTGCACGGACGGAGGGAGCCGTCTTTCTTCAGAACGATGTGTAAGGGTGACGACCATGGGCTGGAGGCCTTTTGGCAAAGGCCCATTTCCTCCATTTCGGCGAATGTCTGTTTGGCGGCTGCCAATCGTTCCGGTGCCAGACGTCTGAATTTTGCGAAGACTGGGGGTCCCGTCGTCTTGATATGGTGATAAATACCGTGCTTGGCAGGAACCGTGGGCGTTTGGCGAAGTTCTGGACGGAAAACTTCCGGGTACGACGAGAGGAGGTGGGCGTAGACATCCGTGGGTGCGCTGATGTGGAGAGCGAGGTTAGAGGGGGCGGGTTGAAGAGGTGTCGACAAGTACGAGTCTGCGTTGACCAATCGTCGGTGGGCGACATCGACCAGAAGGTGGAAATGAGAGAGGAAATCCGCACCGAGGATTAGCATTGTGACGTCAGCAACGAGAAACTTCCAATTGAATTTACCGTTTCCGAACGATAATGTGAGGTTCTCGTAACCGTAGGTGGGTATCGCAGATCCGTTGGCAGCTACCAAGCGGACGTCAGCAGATGTAGACAGACTACGTCGTGCCTTGAAGAGTTTCCTTGGCAAAAGAGAACGACAAGCACCCATGTCTACCAAAAATCGCACGCCCGTTCCTGCATCCTGTAAAAAGAAAAGATTAGAAACACGGGAGGCCACCGCCACAAGCGATGGCCTACTTACACGTTTTTTGGCCACTGACAATCCTTGGCACATTTCTTCGCGGTTGCCCCCTAATCTGAAGTGGTAGTAGCAAAACTGCGGCGGATGGGAGGTAGTAAGTGGCTGTAGAAGTCGTTCGCTGGGGCGCAAGCGATTGGTGGGTGGTGGGCGGCTTTGTCGCCGCTTCGGCACGTCACGGGGTAGGCGTGTATGTCCTACGGCATTCATGTCAGCTTCGGTTGACGTTGAATAGGCATCCTTGTCGTCAGGGGTGGAGGCGTTGATGGAGGTCTTGAAGTGGCTGTCCATAAGGGCGTTGGCTTTGGTCATCAAGTCCTTTATGGGTAAACTATCGACATCGGGTATGGCAGCGCGTACAGGTTCGGGTAAACGGCGTATCCAAAGGGCACGAAGTAGGTTCACCTCACGAGGAGAGCCGTCTGCGGCAGGTTGAAGGCGAGCGATACTGGTCATTTCCCTGAGGGCAAGCGAAGCCCTTTGGTCCCCCAACGGTTGTTGCGAGAGCTGAAAAAGCTTTGCTATACAGGCGGCTGGCGACGGCGAGTACTGCTGCAGAAGGTATGTTTTGAGGGCGTCATATGCTATTGGGGTGTCTCCTTGTTCACAAAGCCAGTCGGATATTTCTGGGAAGGTGTCCTCGGGTATCGCCGCGAGAACCTAATCCGCTTTGGTGGTTGAGCGAGTCACGCCCCTGATACGAAACTGGACTTCTGCACGTTGAAACAAAGCAAACGCCTCTCCGCTGGCAAATGATGAAAGTTTGAATGGAGCGGCCGCAGCACCAACCGCCGTAGAGTCCGCCATAGTACCAACGATGAAGGGGCGATGGGGGTGGGGGTGGAAGGCGGTGGGAGCGAGTCGACTTCCGGGGTCACCAATGTGACGGGCCGAGAGAGGGTTGTGAACTCAAAGGCAGGATGCAATCAACAGAGTTGTTTATTAAGGAACATTCTCCTTTATATACAAAACCTCAAGGCAACAGGACATAACATGTTCGAGAGACAGACAATGTTACAGAGCAAAACCGGAGACATGATCATTCAGGTTCTTTTTAGTGCGAAGGAAGAGCGCAGATACAAGCATAATATATACAAAATAATTATGTACAATTATGTGACACACGGTTGGTACAGTATCAATTATCATTCAAAACTTTAAAACTATATTTTCCTAAGAATGCGCTGACATTAATTCCAACGACTTGAAATGGAAATGTGAAAGGTCTAAAAATGAATGTGCTAAAAACACAGAAATATGTCTTTAACGTTAAAAAGATCTTATGAGATAGATATTAATTAAGGCATTTGATAGCAGAGAGTGAATAAATTTTGCAAGAATCCTAAGTGTATTTTGTCTAAAGAATAACATTCCAGTAGCAGATATAGATAGGCCTAAACATCAAAGTAGAAAGTTGGAGCTTGTATTACAAAGAGTTTTAGAAAATTACATCAGGGTACAAGAGTATGGTTTCATTTAAAGATATAGGCTACTTGATATCAATAACACGGATGATAAGCTTTGAGAATTTCAGTATACAAAAATACTGGAAAATATGTTCATCATTACATCTTTTTTTTAATGGGGAGGAGCATTGTAACTTTTCATGGACGTCTTTTAAAGGACTTTGCCACAACTACACATCTGCTAAATCAATTTCTTAGCAAGAATTCAATGACACTAAGTCAGGACAAAGAATAGCAAAACATGCAAAACTACTTTTTTTTTCTTTTTTTTTGGGTATTGTAAACTTTTTTATGGATTCTTAAAGGACTTAGCCAAAACTGCACATGTGCTATACAACCTGCTTAGCAGAAACGCATTGACACTTCATGGTCAGACATTTCAGAGAAGTTTTGAGAGACCGACTATTTTAATACAGCTTCAATTTGGATTACCATTCAAGTTAATATGTGATGCATTGCAAATAAGTATTGGAGGAGTTTTAGCACATGGTATGTATGGTGGTCAAGCATAACAAATTGCAACATAATAACGCTTCTTATTCTACAAGTTTGAAAATAATTACTGGCAAATTGAAACGGAGACATTAGATCTCAAGACTTTACACCTTACAGTTTACTGACTAAAATTCGGCGTTTTGGTTACAATGGAAACGTCGGAGATTTGCAGTTTTTGGGTCCAACGTTGGATCCGTGCTCACAGCCTCATATTCTTTATTTGTGAACGCAGCCTTACCGTCCTTGTGGTCTGGGGATGGGGCCACTACCTGGTCCTCCCTGGTCCTAGCTCATGTGTAGAAGGGTCCTGGACTCTCATTATATGTGTATACGTTCACTCTCTAAGGACAGTGCACGGTAGCATAATAGCTTGTCCACTTTTTCTGCCATTTTCCAGTATCCTTTAGACTAGTTGCAGCTAACCTTACAAGATAGGCCTTAGGGAGCATCTAAGTATTCTATTAAGTATTGGCCCGTCTCTAAAATCAGTAAGACGGATGCGTTACGTAGACTGTTATTATTGGTACCCGGACTAAAGAATAAGACAACATTATTTGAATTGAGGCTTTAAAAGCACAAATACAGTAAAGGATAAAGCTCAAAATACTTTCCTTTAGATTTTAAAACTCCTCAAAAATTAAAAAAGAAGTAATCTTGTTAGCCTGATTAAATTTTCAAATTCTATAAAAAATAAACCATGATCCTTAGTTTCCTGGTTGTTTTAAGGATTTCAATTAGCCCCAAAATAATAAATTACTGCTCTAGTATAGTGCAGTCTATAACAAGTTTAATTCTTTGAAGGGTTTGGTATGCCACGTGTTTTTTTTTTATTTATTTATTTATCTATTTATTTATTTATCTATTTTTTTTTTTTAAAAGATACGCTTTGGAAAAGTTAATAAGTTATACTGTTCTAAGCCCCAAATGGGTAATATAAATGAATAGAGGAAAAGACCCCGTCGAATTGTAGGCTACTAAATTGTCAGTCATTTCTACACTGCAAAAATAGTCCAACACCTCCTTTCTAAGCTTAAGGTATCCTCTAATATTCTTAGGCGACGGCAGACGGGTCCAGAATGGAAATGAACAAAATAAGAGATCTTGGAAAATTGGTACACAGCGAATTTGGCCCCTTGTGCCATTTCGATGTACATTATTTTGTAACATGTAAAATTCACCTATTACCATACCTATTATTATATCTGAAAGCAGTCTAAGTAGACTGCGGAGAAGAGACCGGAGATTTGCGATAGTCTTTAACTTAAGAAGTCTAATAGGCTACAGCTTGCATGGATATATTCATTGATTAATCTTTGGTTATTGGAGAAGCCACAAAAGCTTGTGTGCAGCACATAGTAATTCTAGCGAATTTTTCAACAGTTTGATGGGATAAAAACCCACAAAATAGATTACCATCTATTTCTTTTTCAAGTGTACATACAGCAGTTCAACGAACTTTTAAGGAAGTTTACACATAAAATTTTTACTATTGGTGTATTCTTTCGAGTTTAGGATAATATAAGACTTCATTTGTGAAATAAAACAATGCACGTTCAATTTTGTTTCTTGTAATTCGATCCAATAGCATAAAAAGTTACCGCAGCTACAGTAAGTTCACATTTATTGTTATCACAATCACTTTTCCTATTCCCCACTAATAATATGTCATAATTCTTAGTCTCTTTATGTTTACATTGTCAACATTCCCAATAAATCCAGAATGATTACGCAACGCCCAATGCTTCGGAGTTATAGGTAACTTTTCTATTTTCTCTGTTAAGTTGCAACGAAGAAAACGTTATAACGTATCTTTCCACACATCAACTTCTGTAATAATTTCTGCCATTATTCCTTTGGCGCTCGAAAATGACAACCATAAATATCGTTGCAGTTTGTTCGTTGAAAATTATGCTCATAATAAAAATGAAAAATTTGATATAAATTTTCTAGTCTTTACGTAAAATAAGTGCGGCCATTCTATCAATTCATCGATAGGTGAAAAGCTTCAAAGATTATACTCACTATTGTAATAGAGCTTTGTCCTACAACCATAAACAGCTGTCTTAATGAAAATCTTAAGTTTTAATTTTATCCCTTTATACCTTGAAATCAATTGGGATAATACTTTGTTACATTATCTATGAGTTTTCCCCTGAAAGTTGCTTTCAGTATAATTATTGCCTTATCCATGTAAATTTCTCTGTGGGCCACTCCCCTCTATGAATCTCAACTTTTTCATCCCTTTCTTCTTCTATTTGATTGCATCTTTCATCTTTTCCATAATCCTTTTCTTAATTTTTTTTTTTTCGGGATTCTTTTCTGCAACTTCTTATTTCTCATATTTTAATTCTATATTTGCAAAATGAAGTTGCAAGATTATTTTGTAGAATGTGACATGAAGAGGCACAACCTGATGAATGGGAGTTAAGTGTGTTGGTGAAAATGGCAAAAAAAGGAGACCTGACTGATTGTAATAATTACAGAGCCATCACACTTCGTCAGTTGTTATGAAAATATATTGTATGCTTATTCTAAAGAGACTAGAAAGAACGATTCATGCAAAACTGAGAGATGAACAAGCAGAATTTAGAAAAGGTAGAAGTTGTACCGAACAAATTTTCATTTCGAGACATGTTGTACAGCAATGCGTAGAATACATGAATCCACTTTTGATGGCATTTGTGGACAATGAAAAACCTTTGATAGGGTGCAGAGGTCAATTTTGTGGGAAGTCTTGCGTTATCATGGAATTCCTCTTGAATATGTGAATTTGATTAAATCTGTTCATGAGTTCAGCAAGTGCAAAGTAAATGTTAGTGGAGTCCTATCAAATAAATTTCCAGCAAAATCGAAGTACTCTAAGGGAATATGTTGTCACCTATGTTGTTTATCCTCTTCATGGATTTTGTAATGCGTAGAACAGTAGGAGATGGCGGAGAAGGATGGGAATGGATTGGTAATAGGACATTAGCAAACCTAGAGCATGCTGATCATGCTGTCCTTATCAGCAGAACGCCAATGGATTTTCAATGCTTGCTAAGCAGAATGCATGAAATATCACACGAGGTTAGGGTCAAGATAAGTAGAAGCAGTTGCTAATGGCTCTTTCTACTTTGTATCGATTGTTGCTAGGGAACAAGATATCACCTACATAAAATAGGGCTTCTATTCTAATGTTTCTAATCAGGGTTATCGTCTTCTCACTTACTGAATGAATTTTGTCAGTGACTATTGAGCATAACTTTGGTCCAAATACTGTTCTCTGTTTTACGTTTCCTCCTATCTTAATTTCCTCTGTATATCCAACGGGACTCTTGATGATTGCTTTAGCTTTCTCATTTAATTTATATATCATCTTCGCATCATGTTTCCCTACAATCATACTTAATTCTTTGATACAATCTTTCAAGCAAAGTTTATCAAAACACTTTACTGCATCCCCAAACCATATATATATTGAGGTTTCTAATTAATGATTATAGTCGAAGACAACCATGTTACCCCATACGAATGGAAAAAAATGCACGCTAATAGATGATGATGACAACATTTAGTCTGATGATGATCTACCGTCTGTCCCACCACACTGGAATCTGCTAATTTTGTCATTAATTTTACCCTTAATTTTCATTAGCATAAATTTCTCAAACATTTTACTACTCGTATTCGTCATAAATAGCCCAATTCTGTTGTCTATATCTAATGAGCTGCTTTTGGACTTACCCACTGATAATATCTCAAGTTCATCCCTTCATCAGTTATTTTTATTCTCTATTCAATTTCATTTATAATTTCTCTCATGCTATTCTTCATGTCTTGGCCCATGTTTTTCAACATTTTATTGCTCATTTCTTGTCTGTCTCCTGTATTTTTATCTTTCAGGGAAAGTATTACAGAATCTACTTCTTGTCGAGTTGGGTTTATTACTGTTATCTATTTAACTTTTATTTTTCCCATTACCCACCTGAAAGCTACTTCATTAACTTTGTCGGCTTGTTTCTCCACTTCTGTATTACTCTTTTGCAATTTAAATAGGTTAATATAATAAAATTCAAATTCTCTTTTGATATCCCCAATATTTTCTCTTGTTACTCCATCTTTGTTTCTGATGGCAGTCATAGGAATTGTCTTATGTCCATCAATCATTTTTTTGAAATCCCAAAAAAGCTGCTCCATTGACCTTACCTTTTCTTTTAACTTCATCTTCTGTTTGGATTACATTCTTTGCATTTTCTCTGGCATTTTATTTTATTATGAACTTATCTATAAGTTTTTCTTGAACTTCACGGAGTTGTCTGTTTTCTAAGTTCTTTTCCTTCAATCTGATATTCTGTATTATCCTTTTCATTGACATTAAACCTCTTATTCTTTTGGTTTTGTGTTGAACCTTTCTACTGACTTTCCTACTGCATTTCTCTTTTATCCTATTAACCTTTTCTTGCCCTATCTTATACTTTTCATTTATCGTCCTCCTCCCTTTGATGATTTTCAGTAGTCCTGCAGCTAGATTTCGTCAATGTCATCTTCTGTATTGCAACATTCGTGGTCTTCATGCAAATATTAAAGACCTTACAGCTCTTAAGATGAGTATTTCTCGTGTAGATTTAAGTTTATTATGTAAATTATGTAAGACTTTCGTCGTTAATTTCATTGTATTCCTTATGAATACAATGTATGTAAATTTACGTTATTTTTAAGAATTAACTTTTTATTTCACATATGTTTGTTACGAAGTCTTGCGTAACTGTTTGAGAGTGTTATGTAACCCATACGAGATAGGAACTAGGGCTTATGTAAAGTTCTTTTATATTTTTATGAAGTATTGCGTCATGTTTAAGAGGAAATACGCAACTCTTTTGTCTGCCATATGCTTTGGAAAATTCTTGAAAAACCTAGTGATAGATGTTATCTTTTTTTTTGTTTTGGGGACAAAGGGTGGAATCTTCTGGAAGTAGCTAAGTTTCATATATAAAGGCGACCCCAGGGTTGCATAAATAGATAGAGGATTCCAGCCTTAAAACATAGCTATCTCCACCTCTCTTTCACTCTCACACGCAACTCAGTGTATTGTTTTAAAAGTGTTCAGTGAAATATTGAAGTTTTGGTCTGACAGGTTTTTGTAAACATACTGAGTATTTATCCAAATTCTCTTAGAGTTTTTGTAAACGGCCCTGTAGTAAGGAGAAAGATACTTGTATCGTGACCTGATTATCTATTTTAATCAAGTATCAAACTTAAATATTGTATTCAGATTTAATTTCAAGTGAAACAAGTGATTGTATAACTCTTCTAAATATTATTTCTTTGGTCTTAGTTTTATTCAGATTTAATATTACAAGTCAAGTAATTATATAATTTTCAGAATGTAATATTTTTGTCTTAATCTAAGTCTTGTTCAGACTTAATCTTTTGACTGATTTATTTGTTTTATGTAAATTCTTTTCAAAGCGTTGTAATTTATATAGATTATATCTATTTTGTAAAGAGTGTATTATTTCAATGATCAGTGTTTATTACAACCTCGCTCGTATCCTGTAAAGAATCGTAGTAAGTTTGTTTGAAGAATTCTTAAGAATAATTACCTAGTTTTGTTTTGAATATTCAGTGTTTTATGTATTGCTGTCTGAGAGATATTTAACTGTCTCAGAGTTCGGGTATTAATATTTCCAAGTGAAACAGATTCAATGTAAAAAAAAATAGGTAAGTTTGGAATTTGAGAGGTTGTTTAGCATGCCAGCCATAATACATATAATATTATATGTTTGGTTAACACACACGAGCCATCGTATAATATATTTTTGGTGCCCAGACCCGGGAGCCATTATCATATAATATCTATATATCTACTAATTATTTAGCCGCCAATATTTAAGGGTCGTGACACTAGTGTGTGTGTGTATATATATATATATATATATATATATATGTACATATATATATGTGTATATATATATTCATATATGTATATATATATATATATATATATATATATATTCATATATGTGTATATATATATGTATATATGTATAGATATATATTTATGTATTATGTATGTATATATATATGTATGTACATACTGTATATATATATATATATATATATATATATTCATATATGTATATATATATGTATATATATGCATATTTAAATATATATATATATATATATATATATATATATATATATATATATATATATACATATAAGTGGTAGAGTGCGTTGTGGGGTGCGGCATGTTGCCGGTGACCTTTGTGTGTTAGAATGTGTAATAACAAATATTGTGAAAAAAATTTTCCTCTAAGAATTAAAAGCTGAAGCGTGAAAGTCACAATGATTGTTTTCAGTTTTTTTAAGAGCTGCCCCATGCCAGAAGAAAGAGTTTCAATTTGAATCCAATATATATTTTCACCATGCACCATTGGTCCCTTTGAAGGAATAGACGCCTGAGGTACAGTATAAGTCTTCTAGATTCTTTGGAAATCTTTTTATTTGAAGTTACAGTCCCTAAGCAGACGTCTGTATCTTTTTTACGGTAGGGTGGACAGATGATCCGCAGGCCTAGCAAATGTGTGCCTCTTATTACAACATTCAGTCATGGCGCCCACTTTGGTAGATTACACCTTCCAAAAACAATACTGCCAATACTAAATCAATTATGGATGTACAATACACAGGTATAGTTCAAATAAAAATATTGCACGACACAAGCGTGACCTCTGCGTCTAATGGGATGTATCCCTCAAGGGTATAATGACATCCACGCAACTCCAGCTCTTTTAAAGAGAGTCTCAGCTTCCCTGAACACAAGAGCGACCTGCACCTTTCATTATCAATCCTTAATGGCAGGTAATTACAGCTTGCTCTCTCTCCCTCGCAAGCGACCCAGTAACTACCAATCAATAAGCCCCCACCAACACCAGCTAATTTCGGAACTTCGTAAGCCGTCAAGCAATTAGCAATATCTCAAATTAATGACCCATTAAGCAACCTGGTGGAATATGTTGCCAATTTCTTATCAAAAAGGTAATGTAGCTGAAAGGAAGTCTCGGTGTGAGCTTGGAGCATAGGGTTTAGCGGGGGTGGGGGGTGGGGGGTGGGGTGGGATCCAGGAGATATATATATATATATACTGTATATATATATATATATATATATATATATATATATACACACATATATATATATATATATATATATATATATATATATATATATATATATATATATATATATATATATATATATATATATATATATATATATATATATATATATATATGTATATATATACTGTATATATATATATATATATATATATATATATATATGTATGTATATATATATATATATATATATATATATATATATATATATATATATGTATGTGTGTGTGTGTGTGTATCTCTCAGACTCATGTGGATAACTCACACAATTGTGGAATAGCACATTTCTGCAGTGACATCTGTTCGTTGTATTTCTCAAACTGATTATGAAAAAAATCCAGAATTATGACCATCAATACATTCACATATAATTGCTTCAATATACATTTGTCCATAAGATATATTACTACTACTTATACCCGAGATAATAATAATAATGGTGCACTAAAATAAAAACCCGGGCAATTTTGTATTTCATCAATGAAAAAAAAAAAAAAAGTAAACGAGGCTTAAGGTGGTAGTTGGGTCTAAAAATGATTAATTACCTGAGGTAATAATTATATTGGCTATAATAATAACAAAAATGATGATGATAATAATATAATACTTGACAGAAGTGAAATTTCCGCGACGCCATAGTGGGTAACAGATCAACACGAAATTAGACGACGGGAAGTCTGAATGAATAACGGAAAAGGATTTCACATTCTTCAACTCATTATACGAGCTCTAATTATACAGATTTTCTCTGCTAATTACTTTACATTAACAACAATGTAGCAATTTGGGAATGACTGGCTTTGTTGTCGGGCAAATAATGTCGGGGGAAAATGCGCATCAGTAACCTGGAAGGATAAGTTATTCATTTCCATTGGCCGGATTGTAATTTCAGAGTAAAATAATATATCGGTGACACATTGCATTGGAGAGAGAGAGAGAGAGAGAGAGAGAGAGAGAGAGAGAGAGAGAGAGAGAGAGAGAGAGAGAGAGAAATCGTAGTTTCACGTATAATTACCCATCAAATTTGAATTTTGTACTTTAACTTCTAAATCCTGCTGGAAATAACCACGCGCTTTAAATCTACTTTAGTGTTTTTTTTTTTTTTGCTCGTATATTTCATTAAACCAATTACCAGCAATGAAAAAAAAAGAGGGAAAATCTAAACTGTCCCCCGAGAAGTATATAGATCCATGGACAGTGCAGCAGCTGCTTTTGGTAAAGCCGAAACAGTTAAGGTTTACAGTAAAAAGTTGTTTAGTAATAGGGAATGACAAGTTAGGACCCTAGCCATGAGCATAGTGCTCTAAAACAATTCCAAAAACTTTGCTAATATCTCGGTAAGCTTCTCAAAATAGGAAGAATGTCTAAAATAGCATAAAGCAGTTTTTTGATACATTTCTCTTCATGACATTCTGCTTTTTACGA
>NC_090746.1:35477099-35482099 GCF_036898095.1 Palaemon carinicauda | reverse complement strand
TGGGTATTGTTATGTGCATGATCATCATAATTCTGTAAGTCCGTAATTTTTGCACTTTGAATTCAAAATTTATAGGATAAGGTTGGGCGATTTTTTTTTTCAAATACCTAATAGCGGTAGAATGGTCATCTTATTTTATTATATGAAACTATGTTACAGTGATATAGCACGCGAAATCTGTTAACTTTTTATATTAGCTTCAAAACTTTAAGAACCATTTGAAAACAGTACCATTTAGAGTGGGCAAGATTTACTCGTCTAACAAAACGCCATACCACTCCCCATAAAAAACAGAAAACTGGAAACAGACTAATTAAGCAGTCTATGAATCCAGCAACGCATAGGTCTTATCAATTATTATTTCAAATCAGAACATGAATATATTTTACATCTTTCATTTCATGACGTAAAAGCTTAAAACGTTTTTCAGTTGGGTAATATATTTTGTAAATGTTATGATTGCAAATGCTTTTAATCTTCATTTCTCTACAATAGGCGTTACTCTAAGGGATGCTTTACCTCAAAATATTAACTTAGATTTCCATACCTATTTGCCTCCCTCAAATCAGCAGTCTTTTTTTTTTACCCCTTCATCTCCATTTGAAGTGATAAACATTATAAAAAAACTGAAAAACAAAAAAGCAAATATTCATCCTCCTCCTACAAGATTATATAAAAACAATGCTAACCTACTTGCCTTTCCTATATATATGCTATTCAACCGTTGTTTAGATGCTGGTATTTATCCTGACATTTTGAAAATTGCGTGTGTGACTGTGTTACACAAATCTGGTGACATATCAGATGTTAATAACTATAGACCAATTAGCTGCCTTCCTTTGTTGAATAAAATATTTGAAAAGCTATTGTATAGTCGACTTTACTCTTTCTTCAATAGTTGTAACATCTTCTCTACGGCGTAAGTACTAGTGATGCCGTTCATGACCTTCTTGAAAATATCTATAATGCAATGAATAAAAATGAATACCTTGGTGCGTTTTTTTTGGATTTGAGCAAAGCCTTTGATACTGTGTCTCATGATATACTACTTCAAAAGCTGGAACATTATGGTATACGAGGCAATGCACTACTCCTACTCCAATCCTACCTAACAAATCGAAAACAATTTGTCACGCTCGATGGTCATCTTTCAGAGATTATGGATGTCAAAATAGGTGTCCCTCAGGGATCAGTCTTAGGACCGTTATTTTTCCTCATCTATATTAATGATTTGCCTCGTTCAGTTGGCAGATTAAACTCCATACTTTTTGCCGATGACACCACGCTCCATCTTTATCATAAAAATATTTATTCTCTTTGTAATTCTTTAACTGCTAACTTAAATAATGTTAAAAATTGGTTACTATCGAATAAATTGACCCTAAATGAGAGAAAAACATATTTCATAACATTTTCTTTGCGCAAAGTTCCCGGTAACATAAGAGTTGCAATAGGAAATCACACTCTTGACCAGAAGTCCAGCGGAAAATTTTTAGGAGTAATGTTTGACAATAAATTAACCTTCAGTAAGCATGTGGATATGATAGTCAATAAAATTTCCAAAGTTACAGGTATCATATATAGGATAAAGGATTATTTTCCGCTATATATATTAAAACAACTTTACCACTCTTTATTATCCCCTCATCTAAATTACTGCATTACAGCGTGGGGGAGTTGCAGTAGAAACGTCCTGCAACCGCTAACCGTAATGCAAAAAAAAAAAAAACTGGTGATAATAATAACTTCGAGTGATTATTTAGCTCATACATCACCTCTATTCCGGTCTCTCTCGATTCTGAAGTTGGAGGACACCTACAAACTCTCCTTAATGAATTTGATGTTTCAAACACTTTCGCTGCATAAATATCCTTCCATTAGACAAAAAATAATTCAGGTACAATCAGCACACCAATATGGAACAAGAGACTCTAACTTAACTCTTCCCTTCGTACGTGTAAAGAAATGAGAACAGTTTTATCTCTATCAGGGGGTTAAACAATGGAATACTCTGCCTGCTTATCTTAAGGCATTGCTTAGCATTTGATCTTTTAAAAAATCATATACTAATCTGTTATTATCTGTGTACTAAGTTTTATTTGTAGACATTTCTTCATGACCTAACCATTAATGCACATTATAATGTTCTTAATTCTTGTATTGTTTATTGCTTGTATGCATTTGTAATTCTAGCATTTCTACCATATCAATGTTTAAATTCAAAATTTGCACTGTTTATTATTCCACCCTTCTTTATTATATGAATATACATTTCCATTTATTTTTAGGCTAAAAATCTCATTTATATGTATCTATGTGTATATGTGTATGTATATGTACATGTGTGTGTATATGTATGTATATGTATGTGTATATGTATGCATATGTATATACTTATGTATATGTATGTGTACATTTAGTTTATCTATATCAATATTTACTTTTTATAAACAAATTTTAATTGATGATATTATTTTATTTGTATTATTGCCCGAAGAGCTCTGCTCCACATGGGCTTGGACCGAGTCTTTTTTTGTAAATATTTTGTATGTAAATATGTTTTTGTCCAATAAACATTATTATTATTATTATTATTATTATTATTATTATTATTATTATTAAGTTATTGCATAAACAGATAACTAAATTATCCCGATTTCCGGTAACAGACATAAAGACTGAAATGTATCCAGATTAACATTTCCTTTAAATCAGATTCAAATGATAGCAATCTATCATTGATATGTCATAATTTTGGCGTTCACAGATCCAGACGTTAAAGATAGATAAAAAAGAACAATTACTACAGACCCACTTAAAACTGATGTTTACTTTTAGCTAAAATTATAACCAAACTAAAAATAGCCTAAGCATTATGCAATATTGTAATGAATTCTCATTAACTAGCGTTATCATAAAATTCACATTTATTTTAAAAAATTCTTGTACTACTATCATGCATAACGATCATAAATTCTTGTGGAAAAGCCACAAAGCCATGCAGCACTCGCATAACATGCATACATAGACTACAATTTTTAATTAAAAAAACAAAATATCAAGGAGCAAAACTTATAATATGCTGTGTAGAAATAAAGTCCCAAAACATATCAAATTATTTCTTATTAAACACAATTTCAGATATTTATAGAAAAATGTGTCTGAGCGTCTATACAAACAAACTTAACTAAAAGTTCTAGGCGGTGGTACTAAGGGTTTGAGATAATTGGCTACAGTCACCTCTAAGAGTAAATCAACTAAATGTGGCACCCGAGATAAGCAGATCCCCTAATCAGTCAAAGAAAACACATTTGAACGGAAAGGGTACTGAAAGCGCCCCACTTATTTCAAAGCCATGATGGTATGATATCAGTTTGCAATGATTAAGAATGAGTCATACAATCAGACCTAATAATTTGCCCAGATATTTCATGAACAACGCATTGAAAATAAGAAGAAACCACGTACATCAATACCAAACTAGAAAAGAGCTCGAGTTTATTTTACCATTTGCACATTTAAAAGCTATACACAGCATATGTGAAACTAAAATGGTTCAATCTATTTTCACTATAATTTTGAACCCTTGTACATTAGATACAAAATAAAACGTCCACACTTCGATCAATGTGAAGCGTATTGTTGAAACTTTCCTGTTTTCCACTAGCACTTTTAATAATCAAGTTGAATAAATTCGCTACTTAAGCAAGTTGACTTGATAAGGAAAAACAATTATTCTTCAGTCAATCGACCAACGCCCTTTTTTGTTGTCTACCGGCGAGAAGTTCCGAGTGTTACCGTAGCAGTTCTAAGCGATATCAGCGCAGCTCTTGACCTCTCATAACCTATCCAAAACCTTTCCCATCAACTAAGATAAGGCAGAAAATTACACACGGAGCAACCGAGTGTGAAGCCCTTGACAAATAAATAAGAAGATTGGGTCTTCCCTGGGGAAGGAAAACAGATAGAACTCATGATATATCTCTCACAAACACGACCGATGGAGGCAAAACTCAGCGCGTCTTGTTTGTACACACAGGAAGGACTATGGATAAGGGTCTGCTCTACACCATATATGTGATAACATTTTCTGGGATGGTGATCGCAGAGGGCGTTCATATTTACCCATTTCGATTCCTAAATAAACAACACAAATACGAATTTATCAATGCCAACTGATTGGAAAGTATATTTCGCAAACGGAGTTGAATTATTGATTGGAAATACTATGCAAGTAATAAACCACTGAAAAATTTCGTACTTAAATAATCAAAGAAAACTGGTGGCCTACAAAGAGTAATATAGATTGGAGCAAAATTTGATATCTTTCTTTTATAATATTGTACTGATGTTTTCCTTGTTAACAGAACACCACGGGATTTGCAATGCTTGCTTACCAGAATGCATGAAATATCGCACGAGGTTAGGCTGAAGATAAGTAGAAGAAAGACAGAGATGATGAGAACGGCGTATGCAATGGAAGATGAAATATCATTGGAAGCAGAAATGAGTAATGAGGTAGAATCATTTAAGTATTTAGGAACAATGATCTCCAATACAGGGTCTTTAGAATTAGAGTTCAGTGAAAGATTGAAAAAAGCAAATTAGGCAATGGCTAGGTTAAGTAAAATTTGGAAATCAAATCGCCTGAAATTACATATACACATCAGACTATATATCAGTTTATTGAGATCGGTGTTACTCTATGGACATGAGTCATGGTATGACCATGAAACCATTTCTAGTAGATTTATAATAATAATAATAATAATAATAATAATAATAATAATAATAATAAAAATAATAATAATAATAATGTTTATTGGACAAAAAATATTGACATACAAAGATTTACAAAAAGAAAAAAAGACTCAGTCCAAGCCCATGTGGAGCAGAGCTCTTCGGGCAATAATACAACTAGAATAATATCATCAATTAAGTAGAAATAAAAAATAAAGTAAATATGGATATAGATATACAAAATGTACGCATACATATAC
>NC_090746.1:35469599-35472099 GCF_036898095.1 Palaemon carinicauda | reverse complement strand
CTATTCTAAGGGATGGGTTGCTCCCAAGATGGGATATATGACATGGTACTTGAGATCTTATATCAAAACAATTGTTGGTATACACACACACACACACACACACACACACACACACACACATATATATATATATATATATATATATATATATATCATACACTTTTCACCAAGGAGGTAATAGCTCTAGGTATTAGCCCTTAAAAGTTATCAGTAAGTCTTTTGGTATTTCAAACCTTGGCTGCAACACACTACAGTGAAATAACTACCAGGTACATTATTGACTGCTTATGACGCGAACAAACGCATGTTGGGTGTTTTAGTGGAATTTGCCCATGCATAGTATATACTGTACATGCTCCTCGTACCAATGTAGAACAAATATATTAAATATATTTACCTTTCTAACAAAGGTCAGCAACTCTTAATTTCTATTTAAAGGAACGAAATAAAAAACGAAAGCTGTAAAAACTGTAAGATGAAATCAGGTGACACTTAATACCTGGGGAGATAGAGGTGTAGAGGCCAGAGAAAGGGTCAGGTGTGAAGGCGCAAGGGGGAATGGGTGTGCCCATGAAAGAGTCCCATTTAGTAAAGTTATTACACAACGTTTCATGTTTTACGAAAAATGGGTTTGCTCAATAGAAAATGGCCATCAAAAGGGCTCATTTGTTTCCTGAAAATATCGTCTACTATTTCACTCCCTCCTTCGTTTCTTTCTGTTTTACAAAATAGCAAAAGATTTTTTTCTTTTTACACAATGGTGTACATATTTTGCAGGGAAATGGGAGCCTAGCCATTTAGCTGGAAATAATAGAATAAAGATGACATATCCATTTTTATCATATATATATATATATATATATATATATATATATATATATATATATATATATGTACATATATATACACACACACACACACACATATATATATATATATATATATACATATATATATGTACATATACACATATATATACATACATATATATATATATATATATATATATATATATATATATATATATATATATATATATGTATGATAAATTTTGCACATTTTTACGTGTTTTTCATATTCAAATAAGCCATATATATTTTTGATATATTAATGTCTGGATTCTCTTAACAACCTCGGGATCACAGACCCAGGCGAAATCTCACAAAGACAAGAGCTTGGCTCCGGCCGGGAATCGAACCCTGGTCGGCAAGCTTATATAGACAGTGACTAACCCACTTGGCCACGAACAAAGATATCTTTGTTCGTGGCCAAGTGGGTTAGTCACTGTCTATATAAGCTTGCCGACCAGGGTTCGATTCCCGGCCGGAGCCAAGCTCTTGTCTTTGTGAGATTTCGCCTGGGTCTGTGATCCCGAGGTTGTTAAGAGAATCCAGACATTAATATATCAAAAATATATATGGCTTATTTGAATATATATGTATATATATACATATATATATTTGACAGACTATTACTTGCCAGCACGTACTGTATTACCGTTTGTCCTAAGAATATTCTTAACTTTAAAACGTTTTCCTTCAAGCTAGCCTGGATGCAAGTTGCACCAAATTATTTTGAAGTCATAACTATCATTAGGTAAGGATTAGTTACGTACAATTTGACTTAGTGAATTTTACCACTTACATCCATCAACTAAAATTACATCTTAAAGTTGTAAAAAATTAGGAATCATGTTGAAAAAAAGAAATCATAATTACAACTACACATTGGATAATCTTAGCACACTTTATTTTATACCGAATTTCATAAAAAATGAAATATTGAATTATTTAGATCAATGAAAGTGAAATCAACACTATTAAAAAAGGATGTTATTACTAAGTAAATCTTGCGTTTGCAAGAAATGAAATTGAGATACATCTTTCCTTAAAAGAATTTAGACACGGGAAATATAATAATAATAATAATAATAATAATAATAATAATAATAATAATAATAATAATAATAATAATAATAATATTAGGGAAATCTTGCGTTTGCAAGTAATGGAATTGAGATACACCTTTCCATACAGAAATTTCGACACGACAAATAGAATAATGATGATAATGATAATAATAATAATAATAATAATAATAATAATAACAAAAATAACATTAATAATAATAATAACAACAACAACATTAATAATAATAATAATAATAATAATAATAAAAATAATAATAAAAATAATAATAATAGTAATAATGATAATAATAATAATAACAACACACAACATCAACAACAACAACAACAACAATAATAACAATAATAAAAATAATAATAATAATAATTATACTAAAAATAAAAAAATAATGATAATAATAGTAATAATAATAATAATAATAATAATAATAATACTAAAAATAAAATAATAATAATAATAATAATAATAATAATAATAACAAAAATAATAATAATAATAATATTAACAATAACAGAAAAAATAATAATAACAACAACAACAATAATAATAATAATAACAATAATAATGATAAT
>NC_090746.1:35444599-35467099 GCF_036898095.1 Palaemon carinicauda | reverse complement strand
ATATTCAACAAGTTTACCGATGCCTGACTGTTTTCTTTTCATTCTGATATTGAAGGGATGTCAGGAAGAAATTCAAATTTGCCTATATGATGAACTCGGTAACTATGGTGCTTGCTGTGATATTACGTAAAAGATTTGCAATAAACTTCACAACAAATTCAAAATGGAGGTACGGTCACATTTAGGAAAAATAACATTAAAATAAATCTTTCACACAAACTATAAACACTTGAAATTAACAAGAGAAAAAAACTTCAAAATAACTAGAGGAAGAGAGGCAAGATAGAACAGTGTGCCCGAGTGTACCCTTAAGCAAGAGATCTCTAACCCAAGACAGTGGAAGACCAAGGTACAGAGGCTATGGCACTACCTAAGACTAGAGAACAATGAGTTGATTTTGGAGTGTTCTTCTAGAAGTGCTGCTTACCATGGCTAAAGTCTCTTCTACCCTTACCAAGAGGAGAGTAGCCACTGAACAATTACATTACAGTAGTTAACCTCTTGAGAGAATAAGAATTGTTTGATAATTTCAGTGTTTTCAAGTACATGAGGAAAGAGAAAAATGTGTAAAGAATATGCCAGACTATTCTGTGTAAGTGTCGGCAAAGATTAAACGAGCCGTAACGAGAAGGATATTCAATGAAGTACTGGGAGGTATTCATAAAAATGAAGGATATCCTTGTAAGCATAAGGTAATCATTATGAATATGGAAAGAAATATTTTCTGATATCCTCCAAGCAGAAATAAAAGGTTGACTCGTGTTTCGGGAGCGCTTAGTTACATGTTGGAACTTGTAAGATTTAATTTGTGCTGTCAAGATAAGAAAGAGTTTAGTATTTATAATACGTATTTAATGCCCTGTTTTTACTTGTATTTAATTAAGTTTACGCATCAGAAAGAACACAGACGCCGCTGCGCCTTCCCCAAACCCTCGCTGGCGACATCTATCCCCCACCCCTTGCATTAAAAGTTCTTTGACCTCTTTTTAGCTCCCCCACTCCTTGCATTAGAAGTTCTTTGACTTCTTTTTAGCTCCCCCACCCCATGCATTAGAAGTTCTTTGACCTCTTTTTAGCTTCCACACCCCTTGCATTAGAAGTTTTTTGACCTCTTTTTAGCTTCCCCACCCCTTGCATTAGAAGTTCTTTGACCTATTTTTAGCTCCCACACCCCTTGCATTAGAAGTTCTTTGACCTCATTTTAGCTCCCACACCCCTTGCATTAGAAGTTCTTTGACCTCTATTTAGCTCCCAAACTCCTTGCATTAGAAGTTCTTTGACCTCTTTTTAGCTCCCCCACCCCTTGCATTAGAAGTTCTTTGACTTCTTTTTAGCACCCACACCCCTTGCATTAGAAGTTCTTTGACCTCTTTTTAGCACCCACACCCCTTGCATTAGAAGTTCTTTGACCTCTTTTTAGCTCCCACACCCCTTGCATTAGAAGTTCTTTGACCTCTTTTTAGCTCCCACACCCCTTGCATTAGAAGTTCTTTGACCTCTCTTTAGCTCCCACACCCCTTGCATTAAAAGTTCTTTGACCTCTTTTTAGCTCTCACACCCCTTGCATTAGAAGTTCTTTGACCTCTTTTTAGCTCCCCCACCCCTTGCATTAGAATTTCTTTGACTTCTTTTTAGCACCCACACCACTTGCATTAGAAGTGCTTTGACCTCTTTTTAGCTCCCACACCCCTTGCATTAGAAGTTCTTTGACCTCTTTTTAGCTCCCACACCCCTTGCATTAGAAGTTCTTTGACCTCTTTTTAGCTCCCACACCCCTTGCATTAGAAGTTCTTTGACCTCTTTTTAGCTCCAACACCCCTTGCATTAGAAGTTCTTTGACCTCTTTTTAGCTCCCCCACCCCTTGCATTAGAAGTTCTTTGATTTCTTTTTAGCACCCACACCCCCTTGCATTAGAAGTTCTTTGACCTATTTTCATCTCCCACACCCCTTGCATTAGAAGTTCTTTGACATCTTTTTAGCTCCCACACCCCTTGCATTAGAAGTTCTTTGACCTCTTTTTAGCTCCCACACCCCTTGCATTAGAAGTTCTTTGACCTCTTTTTAGCTCCCCACCTTTTGCATTAGAAGTTCTTTGACCTCTTTTTAGCACCCACACCCCTTGCATTAGAAGCTCTTTGACCTCTTTTTAGCTCCTCCACCCCTTGCATTAGAAGTTCTTTGACCTCTTTTTAGCTTCTCCACCCCATGCATTAGAAGTTCTTTGACCTCTTTTTAGCTCCCACACCCCTTGCATTAGAAGTTTTTTTACCTCTTTCTAGCTCCCACACCCCTTGCATTAGAAGTTCTTTGACCTCTTTCTAGCTCCCACACCCCTTTCATTAGATGTTCTTTGACCTCTTTTTAGCTCCCAAGCCCCTTGCATTAGAAGTTCTTCGACCTCTTTTTAGCTCCCACGCCCTTTGCATCAGAAGTTTTTTTTACCTCTTTTTAGCTCCCACACCCCCTTGCATTAGAAGATCTTTGACCTCTTTTTAGCTCACACATCCCTTGCATTAGAAGTTCTTTGACCTCTATTTAGCTCCCAAACTCCTTGCATTAGAAGTTCTTTGACCTCTTTTTAGCTCCCACACCCCTTGCATTAGAAGTTCTTTGACTTCTTTTTAGCACCCACACCCCTTGCATTAGAAGTTCTTTGACCTCTTTTTAGCTCCCACACCCCTTGCATTAGAAGTTGTTTGACCTCTTTTTAGCTCCCACACCCCTTGCATTAGAAGTTCTTTGACCTCTTTTTAGCTCCCACACCCCTTGCATTAGAAGTTCTTTGACCTCTTTTTAGATCCCACACCCCTTGCATTAGAAGTTAATTGACCTCTATTTAGCTCCCACACTCCTTGCATTAGAAGTTCTTTGACCTCTTTTTAGCTCCCACACCCCTTTCATTAGATGTTCTTTGACATCTTTTTAGCTCCCACACCCCTTGCATTAGAAGTTCTTTGACTTCTTATTAGCACCCACACCCCTTGCATTAGAAGTTCTTTGACCTCTTTTTAGCTCCCACACCCCTTGCATTAGAAGTTCTTTGACCTCTTTTTAGCTCCCACACCCCTTGCATTAGAAGTTCTTTGACCTCTTTTTAGCTCCCACATCCCTTGCATTAGAAGTTCTTTGACCTCTTTTTAGCTCCCACACCCCTTGCATTACAAGTTCTTTGACCTCTATTTAGCTCCCACAACCCTTGCATTAGAAGTTCTTTGACCTCTTTTTAGCTCCCACACCCCTTGCATTAGAAGTTCTTTGACCTCTTTTTAGCTCCCACACCCCTTGCATTAGAAGTTCTTTGACCTCTTTTTAGCTCCCCCACCCCTTGCATTAGAAGTTCTTTGACTTCTTTTTAGCTCCCACATCCCTTGCATTAGAAGTTCTTTGACCTCTTTTTAGCTCCCACACCCCTTGCATTACAAGTTCTTTGACCTCTATTTAGCTCCCACACCCCTTACATTAGAAGTTCTTTGACCTCTTTTTAGCTCCCACACCCCTTGCATTAGAAGTTCTTTGACCTCTTTTTAGCTCCCCCACCCCTTGCATTAGAAGTTCTTTGCCCTCTTTTTAGCTCCCACACCCCTTGCATTAGAAGTTCTTTGACCTCTTTTTAGCTCCCACACCCCTTGCATTAGAAGTTCTTTGACCTCCTTTTAGCTCCCACATACCTTGCATTAAAAGTTCTTTGACCTCTTTTTAGCTCCCACACCCTTGCATTAGAAGTTCTTTGACCTCTTTTTAGCTCCCACACCCCTTGCATTAGAAGTTCTCTGACCTCTTTTTAGCTCCCACTCCCTATGCATTAGAAGTTCTTCGATCTCTTTTTAGCTCCCACACCCCTTGCATTAGAACTTCTTTGACCTCTTTTTAGCTCCCCCACCCCCTTCATTAGAAGTTCTTTGACCTCTTTTTAGCTCCCCCACCCCTTGCATTAGAAGTTATTTGACCTCTTTTTAGCTCCCACACCCCTTGCATTAGAAGATCTTTGACCTCTTTTTAGCTCCTACACCCCTTGCATTAGAAGTTCTTTGACCTCTTTTTAGCTCTCACACCTCTAGCATTAGAAGTTCTTTGTCCTTTTTTTAGCTCCCACACCTCTTGCATTAGAAGTTCTTTGACCCCTTTTTAGCTCCCACACCTCTAGCATTAGAAGTTCTTTGACCTCTTTTTAGCTCCCACACCTCTAGCATTAGAAGTTCTTTGACCTCTTTTTAGCTCCCACACCTCTAGCATTAGAAGTTCTTTGACTTCTTTTTAGCTCCCACACCTCTAGCATTAGAAGTTCTTTGACCTCTTTTTAGTTCCCACACCTCTAGCATTAGAAGTTCTTTGACCTCTTTTTAGTTCCCACACCTCTAGCATTAGAAGTTCTTAGACCTCTTTTTAGCTCCCACACCTCTAGTATTAGAAGTTCTTTGACCTCTTTTTAGCTCCCACACCTCTAGTATTAGAAGTTCTTTGACCTCTTTTTAGCTCCCACACCTCTAGTATTAGAAGTTCTTTGACCTCTTTTCAGTTCCTTTACATGAAGCATTAGAAGTTCTTTGACCTCTTTTCAGCTCCCTTACCTCAAGCATTAGAAGTTCTTTGACCTCTCTTTATAGCTCCCACACCTCTAACATTAAAAGTTCTTTGACCTATCTCTTTAGCTCCCACACTTCTAGCATTAGAAGTTCTTTGACATATATTTCTAGGTTCCATACTTTTAGCATTAGAGGGTCTTCGATCTATATTTTGAGGTGCCTTACTTCTAGCATTAGAGGCTCTCTATGTTCAGGTGTCTTACCTCTGGCATTAGAGACTCCTCTTCGCTGTTCTCTCCTGTCTTCTAGTTTTCAAGATCTTCTTTCATTAGATTATCTGCTTCTTTCGAGATCTTATTGTCTCTTTTCCTTAGTTCGTCAGTGTCCTTCTAGATTTCAAAAGAGATTTCAGTGCCGCAAGTCCTCACTTCGTCAGATTCCTCAAGGAAATCGAAGGTATTTATTCTTTACCTATCTTGGCAATGAGTAAAGAGATGAATACTATCGATTTCTCCGCATACACTATCATGCCAAAGTAAATGACGAGCAACATGATATATTTACCAATGTCGTCTGGATATGTCCTTACTTCAATTGCGAATTTTGGGACAATCGTGTTGAAGAACTACACGTCACTCACCGTTCAGTTGAACCATTCTGCCTCCATCCTCATTCCCCGCAATCCGTTTTTGCACCGATACAAAGCCTCGTACTTTTTCCAAGAATCTCCTTTAATAAGATATTGTCGCAAAAGCCCAAGCAAAGGATCCTTCAAGGCGTATACATTATGATCTTCAAAGCTCAGCTGCCAACGGAAAATCCCGTGTCTTTCTATAGGTCGGGCAACCAAAACCATCTGTAGTTAATGGTGTTCCGAAGACGTAACACACAATTCTTACCGGCAGCTTCCTATTCCGCCAGAACGCGATCTCTGTGAGTTAAGTGAAATCCTTCTCCCAGTCATCAACTCATTTCCTCTTACTCCTATTGACGCGCAATTCCTTGGTTAGATTTCGCCAGCTACATACAGATCATGTGAAGTGTTGCAGGCTACGTTTGAAAAAAATGAAGATCAGGTCTTCAGAAGTCATTTGAAGCTCGGGTAGTTGTTCAGGACTGCTCCTGGAAATTTCAGTTCTGGAGTCATTCAGAAATCCATTTTAAGTATACGGCTATGTCCTTTGAAGACTTTTGGAAATTCGAGAAAGTTTTCTTCCGAAACCATTCTGAGATTCCGTTCTGGAGGCATTCAGAATTCCATGCTAAGTCTATAGATATTTTTTCTGAAGCCATTTGGAAATTCGGGAAAGTTTTCTTCCGATACCGTTCTGAGATTCCGTTCTGGAGGCATTCAGAATTCCATGCTAAGTCTATGGCTATTTCTTCTGAAGCCATTTGGAAATCCGAGAAGATTTTCTTCCGAATTCTTTTAGGACTCGCAAAAAATTCCATTCTTGTTTTATAACAACAACAACAACAATAATAATAATAATAATAATAATAATAATAATAATAATAATAATAATAATAATAAACTACGTGATTTGATTTATGGATTTGAGTTGAAAAGTTTTGAAGACGCTAAACGCTCAACCTTGCAGTTTGAATGAAACTTTAAGAAACCCGGACGAAGGATAATTGAGGTTTAAAGCAAACCGAATTGAAATGGTAGATTTCAGCTAAATTATTTCAGGTTTGGGATTTAGAACAATATATTTCTGGTACGAATCGATATATATATATATATATATATATATATATATATATATATATATATATATAGTTTATATATGTGTATATAAGTGCATGTATATAAGCTTTTGCAGTATATGAATATTCTGTGTATATATGTATATTTATACGATGTATATATATATACATATATATACACAGACATATATATACATACATATACATATATATAATATATACATACATATACATATAATATATATATATATATATATATATATATATATATATATTATATATATATATAAACTATATCTATATATTATATGAATACAGTATATTTGCATGTACTGTACATACACACACACACACACATATATATATATATACATATATATATATATATATATATATATATATATATATATACATACATACATATATACTGTTTGTACATACATACATCCCTAAATACAGCAGCCTTCGTATTCTCCCAACTGTTTATACATGCAAAAGCAAATGTAAAATGCATATCACCAAGTTATGGCTTAACCTTGATATTTCATCGAGATTCCAGGTGTGGACAAGATATCTGTCCGCAAGCCACTGTACATTTTGTTCTTCAAAACGGAATAACATCTTGAAATCACGATCAAGTGTGGGTAAACGGGGCATGTATTGTTTAACATGCCTCACATCCACAAAATCTGCCATCGTGCTGAGAATCGGACAGAACAACCTTTCTCTTCGAACTGCAGTCTGCTACTGACCAGACTCAGCTTTTTCGAAGCATATGCTCTTTATATGAAGTAAAGGGTCTTCTTTATGTATAACCATTTACTTTTAGGTGATTATAAGGATATGCTTTTGCTCTAAAAGCAGAAGCTTTTGCTTGAAATGTTTATGAATACAAGTAGAAGGATTTCCTTCATATTTTGCAAGTATAAGCATATCCCTTTCTTTATGAATACCGCCCACTGTCTGGCCAGTCAAAGGACTCAATAACTTTCTAGTGGTAGTATCTCAACAGGTGGCTGGTGCCTTGGCCAACCTACAACCTACTACCTATTGCTCAACGATGATCAGTCACGGCACAAAGATAATCCTCAAACGATTATCTAGACTTTTAACTTTACTATTCATTGTTTTCGAATGGGGCTACTTGCAGCGAACGACAGCTGCTGATCGTTTGCAACACTAGCGGCAGTCGCTCGTAGCAAAACAGTCTACATTATCGTTTGACGATCATCGTTGAGCCCTGTCCGATTAACATTAAACAATTATCTCATTGAACAAAACGTACCTGAAACTGGGATTGAATCCATGACTGTCTAAGAGGTTTGATACCAACAGTACTTTCATTATTTCAATATTGCCAACAAATGCCAGCTTCTGAACATTAGGCCAATTATCTTACACAGCTCATTTCCTTCTATGATAAGTAGGGCTAAATAACTTTGAGACCACAGAATTTAATTTCTTCAACTAACACCAGTTTAATAAACTTGTTCAAATTTTAATTAAAATTTTTTTCTTTTTTGTTAAAAACACTACCGCAAAATTGAATAACCCTCTTTCATCTCTGGTTATTTTTACATGTAATATTTGTTGCAACATTTAAGTTTTGGGCACAACTTTCAATGCCCTCATTTGCATAACATTTGGGGAGGAGTTACAATAGGCTGTAGCAGAGCAGATGTTTGAAATGTCCTAAATTATTCCTATCAGAATATTCTGGCGAAGTGATACCTAAATGTAACTTTGAACATGATTAAAAAAACAACTGCGCAGTTATCCTATATATCACATTTTAAATGACTGATCACATACTTATATCTTCATTGATTAATATATTTTTTTTTGTCAGGATTAAGTATTCTGTATAAATAATGTTTATATTTTACTCTGTACAGTTTATAAAACACTTAATCAACACAGTATTCTTGATTAAATTTTCATTAATATTCCTCCTAAAAGACTCCTGCCATCTGTCTTATTTTCTTTATCAGAATTACTCAATTCATTTTCAAGTTTAATGTTATACTTAAATTTTCTGGCATCCATGACTTCCTTCACCACATCAGTCGGACCCAACTTCTAAAAACCCAATCAAAATCTCGCGGTTTTTTTTTTTTTTTTTTTTTTCCCCAACTTTTTAAGAGCCCCCATTAATGCTCTGTAGTCATTTCCACAACCATCCAAATATTTGCATTAAACCTTCCACCTCTTTCTTCCCTCAGTTTTACCTTTCTCTCTCAACAACTACACACAAACAACACGAAGCTGCAGTCTCTCTAGTCGGCCTCTCTATTTGAAGATTCATCACTCATTAACTTCCGTTAGCTCTTGCTTGTCTGTACTAATCGTATTTTCTCCTGAACTTATTATCTCATGCTATTGTATTTCTATACACCCTCTTCCTTCTTCCTTATAATTGCACCCAGCATTTTCAGTTTTCCTTTCACTCAAACACTCCCCTCTCTTCATTATTCCTTAATCCTCTTGTTTATCCGTTTTAACTCCGCCATTCTGGCCCCAACCTCAACTGTATCCTAACAATAAAGATTGCACCCTCAACCTTTCAACTCATTCCATTCTTGACTTTACTGCAGTTTTAATTCTATTCTTCATACAACTCTGTAGTGTTTAACACAAACAGATACATTTTGAATTTCTAAAGGAAACACGTTCCCGTCATCTCCAGAAGGTTTCCGTGTAATCAAATCAACAATTTCCTCCTCAATTATTACTACGATAGATTGAAATGGGTATGAACCAGATAGAATGCGGATCAGAGAGTCATCTTAATTACCTTTTACAAATATACCGATTTTAGAGAAATAGGTGAATCGTTTTTTCTTTCTTCTATTTCATAGAAAGACTAAAAAAAAACAATAGCAAATAGGTTTCTATTTTTATAACGCGAGGTCAAGTAACACTCGTACCATATCGTACAAAGCTATGAAATAAGGGTTTCAAGGATTATATTTCAAATAACTCTCTTTCTCCTAACAATTAGTAACATGAAAATTACATTAGAAATATACGTAAAATTCAAGCAAAAACTTAGCTCCTTGAATGTAAAAACACAAAGAAGCAAAGGGAACCAAAGAAAATATTCGACCTGTCAGGATTCGTTGACGAAGCAATTGCATAAATAACGGAGCAAATAAAGACAATCCAGTTTGTTGCTGACATCTATTACTTGCCGAATGTAAAATCAGTGAAAATAGAAAATGGAAAATTATTCTGTAGTTACGGGATATCTAGCGCCTTCGGCAAACATTTTTAATGTTTGGTCTCAGCCAACCAGCCACTTAATCTGCATACCACACGGCTTCTAATGTAAATTTTCTGCCATGGGCTTCATTTTCTTCTTCATGTAGTCAGAATAAACTTGACTACAGTCTGGGATTTGGTATTTACAGTAGTTTAGCTGAAGTAGGTTGGTCACGGCACCAGCCACCCGTTGAAATACTACTGTACTGCTAGAGAATCATGGGGTCTTTTAACTGGCCAGACAGTACTACATGAGACCCTTCTCTCTGGTTACGGTTCATATTCCCATTGCCTACACATACACGGAATAGTCTGGCTTATTCTTTATATATTCTCCTTTGTCGTCATATACCTGGCAGCACTGAGATTACCAAACAATTCTTCTTCTCTGAAGGGATTAAATAGTGCACTGTAATTGTTCAGTTGCAATTTTGCACTTGGTAAGGGTAGAAGAGACTCTTTAGCTATGGTAAGCAGCTCTTCTAGGAAAAGGACACTCAAAAATCAACCCTTTGTTCTCTAGTCTTGGGTAGTGCCATAGCCTCTGTACCATGATCTTGCACTGTCTTGGTTTAGAGTTCTCGGCACACTATTCTATCTTATTTCTCTTTCTCTTATTTTATTTTTTTTTCATTTATATTGGAAATATTTATTTTAATGTTACTGCTGTTAAAATATTCTGTTTTTCCTTTCCTCACAGGGCTACTTTCCCTGTTGAAGCCCCTGGGCTTATAGCATAATGCTTTTCCAACTAGGGTTGTAGCTTAGCAAGTAATAATAATAATAATAATAATAATAATAATCAATACGAGTGAGGAATGGGGGAGAGCAAAATTGCTTCTTTGTTAAACGTAATACAATGAATCCTACACAGGAATGCGCCGAAGGAGGTAGACTGAAACAATCTCGACTCTCATAAACAACGGCAGTAGCGCTGTTGCTACTTTTTATTTGTTGCTTCTGCTGCTGCCTCTTTGGCTACCACCACAAGAACGGAGGCTCAAACCAGCCACCTCCTGGCGTTTAACACTGCTCTCTCCCAAAGGGCGGTCACGAATCTGTCAGACTCTTGTGCGAATAACAGCTTTCCCCGCCATGACACCCATAACCATTAACATTCTGCACGGTTGCTTACCGGTAGTTTGGGAAGGGGAGGTCTCCCTGGGAAAGATTGCACCTAAGGACAGCCTTCTCATATTTGGTATTGCGTCAGGGCTTTTTTAATAATGATATGAAAAAAAAAACCATAATTCTAATTTACAAAAAAAGGACAAAATACCTTCATTAATACAATGAGGATGAAATTCCTGATAAAAATTACTTCGTTTAGTTAAGACGTTATTGGCTGTACGCCATCCTCAAATTATTATTATTATTATTGTTATTATTATAAGCTAAGCTATAACTCTAGTTGGAAAAGCAAGATGCTATAAGCCCAAGGGCTCCAACAGGGAAAATAGCCTAGAGAGGAAAGGAAACAAGAGAAGTATAAACAATCATAATAAAATATTTCAAGAACATTAACAACATTTAATTAGATCCTTCACATATACACTATAAAAAAATTCAAAATTAAAAGAGGAAGAAAAGTAAATTAGACCAGCAAGCCCGAGTGTACCCTCAAACAAGTGAACTCTAATCCAAGACAGTGGAAGGCCATGATACAGAGGCCAAGCCACTATCCAGGACTAGAGAACGATGGTTTGATTTCGGAGTGTACTTGCCCTAGAAGAGCTGCTCACCATAGTTAGTCTCTCTGCTACCCAAAGACAGTAAAAGGAAGACAGGAGAGCCTACCTATAAAAAAACCCGTGCGCCTTAACAGCGCCATCTATTGCCGACGCGCCCTACTAATTAGCTAAATAATTCTATGGGGTTTTCGTATTTCGGAAGATTCATATGTTACTATAAAAGTTATCTTATTATTGATATAATATTATCCATCTTTTGATTTTCCATAGATCTATGTTAAATCATATTGATCATTAGACTACCTACAGTATATTCTTTTTCATACTTATATAGCTTGTTGCTTGTTCATTTACAAAATGCAGCTTGTTGCTTGTTCATTTACAAAATGCAAGTTGAGGTTAGGCTGTGTATTTCGTATATATATAATATTGGCAAATATAACTTACAGAATATGTGAAAGACATGCATCCAAAATAGGACCTATACCTAGGACGAAAAACTAGGAGGAGAGAAAAGTGATGGATGGTCTAATATCGTCTTAGACTTGTTAACAGTCACATTTTTCTCATCCCATATAGAAATATGGTCAGAAAAGATGCTCTCATTTTTTTGGCATTTCATGGGATTTTCATTTCTAGAGGTACAACTTTACACTTACATTAGAAAAATAAGGGCCTCTCGAAGTGCCCTTAGCATCTATTAGGGACTGTTCTAATGTATAATCTCGAAATTTGATAAAGTACACATGTTTTGCAAGTTATAATCATATATATATATATATATATATATATATATATATATATATATATATATATATATATATATATATATATATATATTCAATAAACAACCTTACCTTAACTTTGCATCGATAACTGAGAAGAAAAAAATGAACCATTAAATGATAGTTTATATTTGAAGGGCAATATATTCAATATATGCTTCTTGTTTTACATATGGCGACGGACTGCGACAATTATTTTGAAGACTTGAGTTAGTGTTACCAGATTGTTAGATCCGAAATTCCCCTAAGAAGGATGGAAATACAACATAATCATGAGCTTAAATGAAAATAGAAAACCATGCGCACGTCTTTTTTCAATAATAAATTTTGTTTCATTCATAGTGGAGCATATATATGTATGAAGCCTGATAAAAACATGTTACAGTTCGCAAAGAACGTTGGCGAAATTTGTCCACCTGGCAACACTGACTGAGTAAGCAAGTAGCAGACGACAATTTCAGCGCCACCTGTAGCAGATGTGCCCTACTAAAGCGGCCAAATGCTCACAGAAATCCAAGATACGTTCCGTCTTCCCTGTACTGTTTTTGCTTCTACCCTTACATGAGAGGAAAGAAGCCATTGGACAATTACTTGGCAGTAGCTAACCCCTTTGGCGAAAAAGAATTGTTTGGTAAGCTCAGTTTTGTCAGGTGTATGAGGAAAATAGAGAATGCGGTAAGCATAGGTCAGACGATTCGGTGCATGAGTAGGCAAAGACAAAAAGAGCCGTAACCAGAGAGAGAGAGAGAGAGAGAGAGAGAGAGAGAGAGAGAGAGAGAGAGAGAGATCTAATGTAGTATAGTCTGGACAGTCAAAGGACCAAATAACTCTCTAGCAATAGTATCTCAACGGGTGGCTGGTACCCTGGCCAACCTACTATACATAAGTGTGCATATTTTGAAAGTGATATACTAAGATCAGATATGAATCCTGCCGAAATCAGTAAGACCAACAGATACTGAATTATTTGGTTGAAATTACTTCACTCCCCTATAAAGGCTTTTTCAATAATCACATTATCACAGTCAAAATGTACTGTTAAAAATCTGAAAATTAATTTAGTCAAATTTATACACTTTATAGGCTACATACATTGAACAAAAATATATAAAAATAATTTTATGCAAAGAGTTTTGAGTTGAAATTGTTTTCTAACCGTATATATATATATATATATATATATATATATATATATATATATATATATATATATATATATATAGATTTTTTCCCTTATCGCTATCTAAACAGTCATTCGTATGTAGTAATAAATTTTACCCACTTTAATACAGTAGCATTGAAAGGGCTTGGAGAAAAATATAAAATTAGTACCAATATCCATTATTTTACATCAATATATTAGAATACATTAGAATACAGGCATAAAGATATGAGAACATTATTGTAATTATTAGTCACCGCCACCCAACCAGAACAAAGCGAGGTAAACTTTCTAAAATAAATGATCAAGGTATAAACATATTAATAAAAAGCACGGGGAAACACGCGCCACAACATAAAAAAACTTATTCATATAAGTAAAAGAATGATTACATAAAGCACGATAGGGTTCTAATATCTAAGAAGAAGAAGAAGAAGAGGAAGAAGAAGAAGAAGAAGAAGAAGGACCAATTCTCAAGCTCAACTACCAGTAAGAGCTTGGGACCAAGTCGGGCTGAAAATCTTTAAAAAGGTGGCTCGCAAATATTTGCTTGTAGCCTATGCCTCAAAAGGAAAAATATGAAGGAGCGGTTTACTCAGCACGATTTCCCTCTCTGACCCACCACCCCAACCCTTCCCGCTCCCCTTCCCATATCGAGGAAAGCACATTTTTTTTGTTTTGTTTTTATAGAAACAGACTTAGTCTAGACTTTTAAGGATGGATTTCTTAGTCTTTAGGAAAAAGAAAACGATAGCAATTAAATATAGTTTTTTTTTCTTCAATATTATAGGTAATAAAACCGTTAAAAGGATGGTTTGCAGAACAGCAGATTCAGCCACCTTGTATTTATAGTTCTCCCAGAAGCTACAGAGGGTTAGGATCACTGGGGGTCGGTAAGAACATGTCGACGTACGTAAGAATCTGTGGGGGGGGGGGTATTCTAGATTAGGCCTATCTCTTTGATTTAGTAAAATTGGATTGAACTTCCCTTCTCTAAGTCTGAATCGACCTGTGTCCACCGATCTAAAAACGATACGAAAATAGTTTATAACGAGACAGCTCATAACATTGATCTGCTTGCGTTTACACGAAATTACTGGATTTTCATTGCATTCACCTTCTTGACATTCAGTATCATATGTAACTCGGTAAATTGAAAACGCAATTATTTACCAAATATTATGTTCCCTCTACACCTATGATAGAAATTAAGAAAAAATATTCCTTGACTTGCATATCAAATCAATTTCTCCACATATCTGCCTTCCAATTGGTTCAAATTATCTATGCTCCCAGAACCATCTGCTTCAGGATGTCACAAGGAGAACTTATAGATCTATTGTATGTAACACTTCAAAACATTCCCCTTATTCATGAATGTCATGTTAATGACTGTAATGATATATAAGATACTTTCATTGTTTCTATATTTGATAATAGCCAATATTTCACAATTAAAATTTATTCTTTCAGCTGTGCAAAAACACAATTTTACACGATCACTTTTTCTTTTGTTAATCCAACCCTCTCCTCCTTTGCACTTATTGAGACAATAGTCAAATTTCTGAAGCTTTTCTATACTTCTCATTTTCTAAACATGCACCCATGAACTTAGGCTGCTCACATTCTTCATTAGGCCAACACCTCAGGATTCGTTTATTGATATTGCAAATATGATTGAAAAAAACTATCTAATCAATAAACTTTCTTTTAATCGAGTTCACAATTTTTGGACATGAAACTCCAACGCTAACCCTTTCAGAAAAAAAAAAAAAAAAAAACCGGATGAAAAGTTTAAACAAAACTAATGTTTGTCTGGCCAACTCTATGACAGATACTACTATTCAGTATTCTGTACGAAACAACACCTTCCCCCTTCCTCCCCCAAAAAAGAACTATTTTACGCTATTGTAGATATTTTAGAAAACAAAATTATCTATCTTAATTCTCAATTCTTTTTAAACAATGCCTCTCTAGCAATTTGTGAATGGAATATTTACACGTTTGTTGGAGAAGAGAATACAAAAGCAAACATTGAGTTATAATATTTTTGATTATTTACCTTAAATTCGGAGATTTTGGTAATCATGAATTATATTATATCATATTATATTATATATTATATTATATCATGACATAAACACAGATAAAGGTACGATGGGATAATAATATCAACATGACAAATCATGAAGAATTTGATTATTCGTAAAGATTTAATAATATTACAACATAGAATATATATATATATATATATATATATATATATATATATATATAAATGTATACATATACATATATATATACATATATATATATATGATAAATTTCGCACATTTAGACGTGTTTTTCATATTCAAATAAGCCATATATATTTTTAATACATTAATGTCTGGATTCTCTTAATGACCTCGGGATCAATACCCCAGGAGAAATCACACAAAGACAAGAGCTTGTGACCGGCCGGGAATCGAACCCTGGTTGGCAAGCTTGTATAGACAGTGACTAAACCAGTGACTAAACCACTTGGTCGAGTGGTTTAGTCACTGTCTATACAAGCTTGCCGACCAGGGTTCGATTCCCGGTCGGTCACAAGCTCTTATCTTTGTGTGATTTCGCCTGGGGCTCTGATCCCGAGGTCGTTAAGAGAATCCAGACATTAATGTATCAAAAATATATATGGCTTATTTGATATATATATATATATATATATATATATATATATATATATATATATATATATATATATATATATATATATATATATATATATACTTACAAAGGTGGTCTAGCGTAGAGTAAATAATCTATTCATGTACTTTATACATGTATTTCATTTGTGAGGTCAATAGCCAGCTCTTAAGGTGAGTTCCTCTCTCGTAGTTTTAAATAATTGCATGTAAATTACGCAAGACTTTCATCGTTTCTTTCATTGTATTTTTCATTCAAGTCAGTGTATCTAAATTTACGTTATTTTTAAGAATTAACTTTTTATTTCACGTATTTGGTTACAAAGTCTTACTTAATCTTCTTAAGAGTGTTATATGACCCAACGATGTATGAACGAGGTCTTATGTAATTTTTTCTATATTCTTATGAGGTATTGGGTCATGTTTGTGAGAAAATATGCAATTCTTATATTAGTCATGTGCTTTGGAAGGTTCTCGAAAACCCCGGTGTTAGATTCTATTTTTTTTTTATTTCCAAGAATGGTAGGTGGGCGGAGCAGCTGGGAGAGAGAGTTGCCTGAAAGCAAGGTTCGTTTCCCTGAATTTTGATCTAGTTGGTAATTTTGCCGTCGCTAGGTGCCTTCCCAGTAATCTATCTACAATAATCTAGAAGTTACTAATTCATATATATGCGGCCCCCGGGATGCATAGCAGCAGAAGAGACCCAGCCTATCCTGTGAAATAGCCAACATCCTCTCCCTCTCAAAGTGCCTATAGTATGTCCGTTCCACCGTGTATAAGTTTAAATATAACATACATCCTGTGTAGTGTGTTGAAACATTAAGGAAGACTTTAAAGGTGTTTTCAGTTATTGTGTTTATTACCTGAGTTAGTGTTATATAAATTTTTGTAAGTGGCCCTGTCCAAGTAAGAAACGTGATGTATATTTGTATCTCTATCTGGTTACTTCATGTGAGCTAAATTCTTAAGTTTATTAGTTACTTTATGTAATTTCATTAAGAATTTAATCCTTAGGGTGTTATAGGTTAACTATTTTCATTAAGTGTTTCAAGGATAATTAATTGTGTAAAATCTTATTTCCAGTGAAACAAGTGATTGTATAATTTTCATAAGTATTAATTTCTTTTGCCTTAGTCTAAGTTTTGTTCAGACTTAATATTTCGAGCGATTTATTTTCTTTATGTAAATTCTTTCAATGTGTGGTAATTTGTATAGAATATATTTATTTTTGTGAAGTGTATTATTTTAATCACCAGTGTTTATTTCAGTACTCATTGGTATCCCTGTTAAAGAATCGAAGTAAGAGGTTGTTTGAATAGATCTTAATACTAATTACCCAGTTTTGTTTTGAGTGTACTTAAGAGACCTTTGGATAATCAGCGTTTTTACATATTGCTGTCTAGGAGTTATATAATTGTCTCAGAGCTCGGGTACTGATATTTTCAAATATAAATATACCAAATAAAGGTAAAAACAAACAGGTGAGTTTGGAACTCGAGAGGTTGTGTAGCTTACTAGCCGTAATATATAATATATTATATTTTGGTTTCAAAACCACAGGACTAAATATCATCATCATCATCATACTAATAATATATATATATATATATATATATATATATATATATATATATATATACATATATATATATATATACACACACATACATATTTGCTTTCGCGTTATTACTTAACCTTACCAATACATTTAATTCACAAATTTCAAATCAGTAAGTCAATACAGTATTCCAGTCTCTCTCTCTCTCTCTCTCTCTCTCTCTCTCTCTGGAAGTCCCCTTCCCTCCCTACTTTCCAAACCTAACCACGTTCCAACTCTAATTCAGTTTCCGGCAACCCTCAATTGCATTGACGGGCAAAACTTCAAACGGCGGAATTTGATATACTCGTTACGAGACCAAGAGTGATATGGTTAACAAAAAAATTCAAGTATCAGAATAAAACGCCGAAGCTTTGGTAAACATAATACACCTCTCGCAAATCACGGGAATGAATGGAGACCGGCGGCAACTTTAATTTACGCTTCGTGCATAATTAAATTCGTATATGGATTCAAGTTGCACTGGTGTTGCAAGGAATGCCGAAATTGACGAGCTTCTTGCTCGCTCTTATCTCGCGAAAATCCTAATCCTTCCAGGAAAGCATTACTTTAAAACTTATTCTTTTCCTCTTATTAAAGGTTTAAACACATTCTCAGTATATAACATTCAATGTTTAGCAGAGACGTTAGTATGGAAAACAAGAAACAAATTGGAATATTTTTCTTATTTTAGAATCATTACACAACAAGTCTATACTTTGAAAAGTAATTCAATTATAATCCTCCCTTTCTATGTATTTCATTTTCTAAAACCCGATTTCAGAATTTCATAGCCAAGTTAAAATTAAGTGGATTTAATCACATATTCCTACTAAACCGACCAGTTACCCATAACCTGCAGAACTTCAGTAGAGTCTTATGTTAAGGCTAAACAAAATAGTTTCCAAACATATCATATGGAAACATATATGAACACATGAAATCCAGAGAAAAACAATGTTTTAAATCAATTTTCCTACTTTAGATTGTAACTCAAAAAAAAAAAAAAAAAAAAAAAAAAAAAAAAAAAAAAAAACCAGACTACTAGCATCGTGTTCTGCAAATATACATCTAGGATTAATGAATCATAACATGAAATCTAATAGAGTCGAAGTATGAAAACAATACTGCTTTCTCTATTTGTGCTAAACAGCCTTTCTCCCACTTACTGCCATTCGTATAATCAACTGAAAAAACAGTATATAGAAGATTACATAACATATGCAAGTACCCTCAAGCATTGAGAGAGAGAGAGAGAGAGAGAGAGAGAGAGAGAGAGAGAGAGAGAGAGAGAGAGAGAGAGAGAGAGTAAGTGTGTGTTCCTTTACAACTTTGAGCCTAATTATTTTCACAGTAAAGTTAAGAAATAAACAAATTACATCAAATGTATGATAATAATTAAATTGGTATCTTGATGTACATGCGTCTGCATGTTATACTGCATTTTTTGGTTACCAGTTACATGTAAATGTTGAGATGTTGAGAAAAACCCACATGCAAAGGCTTAGAGGCCGGAATCAAAATGAATTTTACATGAAAAGGATCATGAATAAAAGAAAGGAATCCCTTTAGTTAAGTCAGAAAACATTCTGAAGGATTAAATAAAACTATGCTAAGTTAGACAAACGGAATGGAAAGAATTAGCATTGCATGAATTGTAAACTCCAAAAGATATCTAATGAAAATCTCGCCTTCTAACAGCAGGGGATCGAACTGTTTATTTCTTCTTCCATTCTTAATACAAACCATAGTTCAACCAGAGCTTCTTTTGAACTTCTTGGGCCAAACTTATCTCACATTTAGGCTACGTTTGAATCTCCGTTTACTTGAAGTTTTGCTGTATTAAAATATTTTACAGTAAGGTCTCATATTTTGAACGGAAAAGTAAAATATAACTTCGTATCATATGAATGATCTAATTCAATATTCAAACCACCATTCATAGATTCGTGAAATTTAACAACGTTCCTCTTCTTCATCTGCCGGAAATTTCTGCATTTTTCTGAGGATTAATGTCCTTTTATAGATCATTCTCTTTCGCACAAAATTTTCTTATGAGTATTAGCATGGTTTTGTCTTCGTTTATCAATTCTTATTTAAATTCAGTCTTTCTTCTTTTAGCATCGCCATTACCGAACCACGGTAAGTCTCCGAAGACGAAAGCGGGGTATGGGTTTGATAGCACATTGCTATTTTGCAACTCTTCCAATGACTTTGCCTAAGCTCAGGAAGGATCCGTTAAACTAACACATGTTCCTATCTTAATATAGTGGTTACTGAAGGACCCATATACTTAATTCTATTGTTACCACTAAAAGCTTTAAAACTAGTACCTATATTAATACTGTGACAGCCATCTAAAGTCTGCTGAAGTCCTATGTAGTTTTCGATATATTTTAGCTTTCGTCAGGTCTTAACAAATAGTCTAAAATAAAATCTACTCCTCTCTCCGAATGTTTATTTTCCTATGTGATTACTTTATTAAAGTATTTCATCTGAATTGTCTTTCGTCTAGTGAAGTTGAACCGAGTTGTAATATTTCTTTTACTCTTTAACTCCTTTTCACGGATGTCATCCAGATACTTAATCCATATGTTTGATGCCTACTTTACTCCTCGCAAAATTATTTTCTCTATTTTTCTGTTACCAGCCAAACTTCACAAGGCGCAATCCATCAGACAGGTAATGCCTTATCCATCTTCAATACTAATATTATTATATTTAAAAATGTCTTACAAATTATTGACAGACACTTGCTAATAATTCAAATTCTCTGTGAAATTTCGAAAGTATTTTAGGCAAGAAAATCAATTTGATATTTAAAAATTCTAATATATTTCATGGCATATAAAGAGCGACATGTTTGGGCCGACAACATTTGACGTAAAATCATTCACTATTAATATCATATTGGCACCGAACCAACGCTACAAAATGGCTAGTATCGTTATTAGGATTATGGTGGTCTGGTGGTAACGTCCTTGCCTGGTGATTACCAGATCAGGGCTCTAGTCCCGCTCAAACACGTTAGTTCATTTGGTCGCTGCAACCTCGCTGTCCTTGTGAGCTAAGGATCGGGGATTAGGGGGAGCCTAAAGGTCCATCTGCTGAGTCATCAGCAGCCCCTGCCTGGCCCTCCTTGGTCCTAGCTTGGGTGGAGAGGAGTCTTGGGTGCTAATCATATGTAATATGGTCAGTCTTTAGGGCATTGTCCTGTTTGATAGGGTAATGTCACTGTCCCTTGCCTCTGTCATTCATGAGTGGCCTTTAAACCTTTAAATACGGTTATATATGTCTAAAACTTGAAGCCAGTGAACAACCGGACGAAGTAGAATGTCAGCAAACTGACAGCGGCACCTGACACGAGCAGAGCGCATTCAGACAATAGTTATAAGAAGGAATATCTTGACAACCATTAAGCAGCTGTGAGAAAAGGAGGCGACAGCCCGTAAGGCATTTCACACAAGACTCTAAAGAGTGAATGTAGCAACAATAAAATATAAGCTGGGATAAATATGAGCATGTATTTTGATACATCATCAAGTTGTTCCTGTGTAAGAACTTTATGAAGGTAATAAATAAATGAAGCTATTTAGTTCTTACACTATGTTTGAGGGTTATGAGCATGTTTAAGAGCTTTCATAAATTTACTGGGAAAAATGTTTCTATGATTCTTGAATTACTGTTCGAATATTTTAAAATCTGATTAAAAAACATTGGTAACTGTCAACGAAAATGTGACAGAATTACAAGCAAAATACTAAATGTTCCTTGTTTTAAAGGAAGTGTACATTACTCGAACGAGGGAGAAAATGATAAAACACCTAACTTTAAATAATGTTACTGAAAATTCTTTTACCTGTCTGGAAAATGTATCAATACATGAATACATTTTGCTCATCAGATTCAGCATAGTTTCTCAAGCTTCATAACTGCTTTCATTATATTCAGTAAAATATCTAGAAACTATATTTTCCATTTGCATCAACACTGTTATTATACAGTAAACCGGCATGGTTGCGATTATATTAATCTTGCTAATATAGGTTCGAAGAATTATGTAAAGTTGAAAACGTGACTCAGATCTCTGGAAACTTCATAATTAACTACCTGAATTCTGAAGTTTTCGAGAACGTCTTCAATTGACACATAAGATAAGAATATCTACCAGAACAAAAGTCCAAAATAAACTAATACATACAATAGAAGATGTTTTATAGTTACAAGGCGAAATTCTCAAACTCCACCCCAACTTCCAGAGAGAAACTTTACCAGCACGAGTTTGCCCTGTCAAGCCACCTCCCATCTTACGAGATCTTTTCCGAGAATGTTCTTTCCATTTGTTAACAAATGCCATCGTGCATCTCCCCTGCAAACTTCATCTTGAGAAGAGATGCATGTGCACCCACGTGTCAGAATAATTAACCGAGTGCAAGTTTGTTTAAATTAAGCCGCTCTCCTGCTGAGTATTCTTTCAACTGATAACCATCACTCGCATGCCCAAGGTAGAGGTACATTTTGTTGAAGAGTTTTAGGGAAAAAGGATCTCCAAAAATAAAATCGTGATAAATTAACGACAAATATAAGGATAGTTTCATAACTGTTCTTAAACGAATTTAATAACGAACTTCAGGGGAAAGAAAAAACATGGAACCAGGGATGCTATTTTATTTTGTTCAGCATCCAAGATATTAAAAAACGGAGGGAGCAATTTGCCAAGAAGCTTGTTTATATGCACATGGATGGTAATGGCAACCCTTATACTGGTTATGAACGACACCATTTCGTATTTCATGTCTTTTGAAAGGTGTAACTATGAGATAGAAAATGAGACTCATGACTACGAACAAATTTAATATCATGAAACTAAGAAGGACAAGAGAAAAACACAATCTCAAGTGTTAATAAATATTGCGTTTAACAATAAATTAAATTCAAATAATGAATATGAAATTGGAAGGATGGTCTAATACAGCGTTTTCCAACCTGGGACGCTGAAATAAATTGTTGTGGGTGCTAGGAAGTGGTACATACTGCATGAAGGTAAAATACCTTTTCCAAACAATGAGCGACCAACTAACTA
>NC_090746.1:35407099-35439599 GCF_036898095.1 Palaemon carinicauda | reverse complement strand
TTTTGCTAAGATTTTCTAAAAGTTTTATAAACTTATATAGAAACATCACCCTGTTTCAATAGATATAGAGTAATTATCACAGTGATTTTTTATTGTTTTCCACTGGCCTCATCGTTCTTATAGTCAGCTTGCTGCTGTTATTATTATTATTATTATTATTATTATTATTATTACATTATTATTATTATTATTATTATTATATTATATATTATTATTATTATTATTATTATTATTATTATTATTATTATTATTATTATTATTGTTGTTGTTGTTGTTGTTGTTGTTATTTGGTCCGACAAAAGGATTCTCCCTACTTTCGAATCATAATCAGCAGTAACAAAAACATATTCATCATAGTTATGAATCCCTCACTGAATTCGGATCTAACCAGTTAGACAAATTTAGACAGCCAATGTGCGCATCAGCATAATTTAGGACACATGACCCCTAACATTCGGAATGAAGGAATAACCTTATTAAATCCCCTTGAGGACATCATTCCCCGATATGAGTTATTTCTTCTTGTTCAAGAAGGCTGCCCTAAAATGTATGACCTTGTCCCCCTCCAAGCGGAAATGTATGTGACCCTAGTGTATTGGGGACGTACATTCGTATGTATCGAGTATCCATTTATAGGTTTATTGATAGGATAGGAAAAGGCAGAGAAATTATTTATGGAAATTGTGGAAGGTGGTTTCATCTCCAACATCTGTGTGGACTGAGAAGTGTATACTCTATACAAGCATCGGAAAAAAAACCCCACTCAGATATGACTAAACATCAGGAACAACAACTGTCATGATAATAATAATAATAATAATAATAATAATAATAATAATAATAATAATAAACGAAGAATAAAAAGAAGAAAAAATTAATGACAAAAAGAGAAATAAACCAATAACAGTATCTTATTTTGTTCATTTGTTAAATTGATTGATTGATTTGAAGTTCTCTGGCATCCTGACATCGAAGGTCATTGACGCCGATCATTTGCTAAATAATTTTAGTCTCTGGGTAGCTATTAGTATTTAATTATATAATAATTATCATAACTTTTAAAGTTTCATGCATTAAAAAAAGTTTTAAACATATCAAAATTAACTAACTCTCTTTATTTCCACAATGAAACTGACATTAGATAATAAATGATGAATTGTTTATTCTTTAAGTAATATTCGATAAGGCAACAAAATAATTTAGTTGCTCGTTTTGGTTCCTCTTAAATACTTGTACAAAACAACAGAAAACAAAGTGTAATACTCCAAAAGATAATTCATTGATCGAATCACCTCTTAATATAAGTTTTCCACTTTAAAGACTCTGGAAGAAATAGCGGACCTTAACAATATTGGGTCAGATGCTGAAGAATTTCCAAAAATAAGAACGCCAGAGAGAGAGAGAGAGAGAGAGAGAGAGAGAGAGAGAGAGAGAGAGAGAGAGAGAGAGAGAGAGAGAGAGAGAGAGAGAATGGTCAGCTGGTCATTTTTCCACCCTTATAGGTCACTTCAATGGTCCTAAGAATAGATGTGATCATGTGATGGGTGTGAACTCCCACGGTTCCGACGGCAGTTTCAGAGCCAGTAGATTCGACTTCCTCCAAAGCACTCCCGTGGATTTAATATGGCTCTCTCACTATGCGGTGTCTAAACATAATTTCGAGGGGAACGCAACCTCGGATAAATTCCAAAGAAATCACCATGTGGTGACTTGTGTTCTAAAAGAAGTACCTTTCCACAGGAAAGGTTCATTGCGATATGGGCGGACTGTAACGACGACTTCTTTGGCATTTGTAACGAGAACGACAAATTTTTCACCTTTTATGGGGAGGGATTTATGCTCGTCCACACCCACATCATCACCACCAATTCTAATCATTTAAATTCGTTTACTTATTTGGCTTAAGATATTCCACGACGCACGCGTACATGTGCATAAAAATATGTACATAGAATTAATGGAGATATGTAATTGAATCCACCTTTCTAAAGTAAAACTGATAAAATCATAATCTTTACGCCTAATGTAGTTTGGTTAAGTCTTGTAACCCCCCCTCCCCCCCGAAAACTAAAGATATAAAACAAGTCACTAGATTAATACCAGCGCAAACTTTAGAATCAAGAGCAGATGCACGGTAATTACGAATTCAGAATAGACAAGTAAGAGGCTTTAGTCTAATGATTTCACAAGGGATGGAAACAAGGGTTTATAGAAGCCGACCTCAGGGGAATTGAAACCCTCTTTGGAGACTCGGCATCTCGACGTACAACTCTATGCCTTATTTGTGGTGAGGATGTTCGTTGGTCCTGGAACGCACACACCTTCATACCGTATTCAGACACTCGTTAGTTCTCCTTTAGTGAAGCTCAACTGGAATAGGAATAGTCGATAATGTGGAAATACCAATATGCATTGTTTAATCTGTAACTGACCTGCTTTTAATCTTCATTTCTCTACAATAGGCGTTACTCTAAGGGATGCTTTACCTCAAAATATTAACTTAGATTTCCGTACCTATTTGCCTCCCTCAAAACAGCAGTCTATTTTTTTTACCCCTTCATCTCCATTTGAAGTGATAAACATTAAAAAAAACAGAAAAACAAAAAAGCAAATATTCATTCTCCTCCTACAAGATTATATAAGAACAATGCTAACCTACTTGCCTTTCCTATATCTATGCTATTCAACCGTTGTTTAGATGCTGGTATTTATCCTGACATTTTGAAAATTGCTTGTGTGACTGTGTTACACAAATCTGGTGACATATCAGATGTTAATAACTATAGACCAATTAGCTGCCTTCCTTTGTTGAATAAAATATTTGAAAAACTATTGTATAGTCGACTTTACTCTTTCTTCAATAGTTGTAACATCTTCTCTACGTGTCAGTATGGTTTCTTACGAGGCGTAAGTACTAGTGATGCCGTTCATGACCTCCTTGAAAATATCTATAATGCAATGAATAAAAATGAATACCTTGGAGAGGTTTTTTTGGATTTGAGCAAAGCCTTTGATACTGTGTCTCATGATATACTACTTCAAAAGCTGGAACATTATGGTATACGAGGCAATGCACTACTCTTACTCCAATCCTACCTAACAAATCGAAAACAATTTGTCACGCTCGATGGTCATCTTTCAGAGATTATGGATGTCAAAATAGGTGTCCCTCAGGGATCAGTCTTAGGACCATTATTTTTCCTCATCTATATTAATGATTTGCCTCGTTCAGTTGGCAGATTAAACTCCATACTTTTTGCCGATGACACCACGCTCCATCTTTGTCATAAAAATATTTATTCTCTTTGTAATTCTTTAACTGCTAACTTAAATAATGTTAAAAATTGGTTACTATCGAATAAATTGACCCTAAATGAGAGAAAAACATATTTCATAATATTTTCTTTGCGCAAAGTTCCCGGTAACATAAGAGTTGCAATAGGAAATCACACTCTTGACCAGAAGTCCAGTGGAAAATTTTTAGGAGTAATGTTTGACAATAAATTAACCTTCAGTAAGCATGTGGCTATGATAGTCAATAAAATTTCCAAAGTTACAGGTATCATATATAGGCTGAAGGATTATTTCCCGCTATATATATTAAAACAACTCTACCACTCTTTAATATCTCCTCATCTAAATTACTGCATTACAGCGTGGGGTAGTTGCAGTAGAAACGTCCTGCAACCGCTAATCATTATGCAAAAAAAAACTGGTGAGAATAATAACTTCGAGTGATTATTTAGCTCATACATCACCTCTATTCCGGTCTCTCTCGATTCTGAAGTTGGAGGACACCTACAAACTCTCCTTAATGAATTTGATGTTTCAAACACTTTCGCTGCATAAATATCCATCCATTAGACAAAAAATAATTCAGGTACAATCAGCACACCAATATGGAACAAGAGACTCTAACTTAACTCTTCCCTTCGTACGTGTAAAGAAATGTGAACAGTTTTATCTCTATCAGGGAGTTAAACTATGGAATACTCTGCCTGCTTATCTTAAGGCATTGCTTAGCATTCGATCTTTTTAAAAATCATATACTAATATGTTATTATCTGTGTACTAAGTTTTATTAGTAGACATTTCTTCATGACCTAACCAATAATGCAATAATGTTCTTAATTCTTATATTCTTTATTGCTTGTATACATTTGTAATTCTAGTATTTCTACCATATCAATGTTTAAATTAAAAATTTGCACTATTTATTATTCCGCCCTTCTTTATTATACGAATATACATTTCCATTTATTTTTAGGCTAAAAATCTCATTTATATGTGTCTATGTGTATATGTGTATGTTTATGTACATGTGTGTGTATATGTATTTGTATATGTATGCATATGTATATACTTATGTATATATATGTGTACATTTAGTTTATCTATATCAATATTTACTTTTTATAAATTTTTTTAATTGATTATATTATTTTATTTGTATTATTGCCCGAAGAGCTCTGCTCCACATGGGCTTGGACCGAATCTTTTTTTGTAAATATTTTGTATGTAAAAATGTTTTTGTCCAATAAAAATTATTATTATTATTATTATTATTATTATTATGTTTGCGACCCATAACGCTCATATGAATATGCACCCCTCTCTCCCGACCCCAAAAAAGAAACTAATTTACAATTTTGCAGAAAAGACATTGAAGGAGTTTACAGTACCAAAGGATTCCAAAGATTCCGATAATCTTAACGATTAACTAAAGATTAAATTATATCTGTTAAAACTTACCATGTCCTTAAAAGTTATAAATATATTAAAAAAAGCTTGATAAAGTACTGTTTTGTAATTGTCTCAGTTGAATGTATATCTAAATATTCCTATATACTTGTGAATTATGCTATCTATTAGATTTAGAGCCTCCATAAAAGATGAAGTCGTCATGACCTTGTAAATAGCCATGTAACTTTTGCCTCTATATGTTGTTTTTCGATTTTTTTCTTCGTGCTGTATACCTAAAAATCTTTTGTAACGCTCTATAGAAGGTAAATTCTACGGAAAATATGAACCAAAGGTATCAAAATGTTACCCTTAGTAATGCTCTGCAAAAACTATTGACCTTCGCATGATAATAATAATAATAATAATAATAATAATAATAATAATAATAATAATAATAATAATAATAATAATGGTTTTTAATGGACAAAGAAATATTTGCATACAAAAGATTTACAAGAAAGACTTAAGTCTAAGCTCATGTGGAGCAGATCTCTTCGGGCAACAATAAAACTAAAATAATATCATTAAATAAGAACAAAAAAAAATAAAAAAATAAAAATTTTATATACATACATAGTACATATACATACAAGACACATACACACACAGACATGCACACACATACACACACACACACACATATATATATATATATATATATATATATATATATATATATGTATGTATATATATATATATATATATATATATATATATATACATAATTTACCCCTTTCTGTTTCTTATTTTTTATTTGTTTGTGTGTGAGCAACGTTACACAAAAACTACTGTACCGATTTTGACCAAAATTAGTACTCTTGTTGGTATGAGCCAAGGATGAATCTACATATTGGAATAAGTAGATCAAGTAAAAGTAAGCAGCAGTACTTTGAAAATAATCGCAATGTTAAGTAAATGGTAAATCTTTTAATAGTTTATTTTTTGTTTGTGAACAACTTTACATAAAAACTACAGAACGAATTTCAACGAAACTTGGTGAACATGTGTGGTATGACCCAAGACAAATCCATTAGATTTTGAAGAAAATACATCGAAGCACAAGTACGAAGTGGATTTGAGCAAAACAAGACTGCTTAGCGTGGTGAAGGCGTACTCTCTACTGAGTGACCCTCTAGTTAGAAGTGTACTGAAGTTCTTAAGAGAATTATGCTTCCATTGTCAAATAGGTTTCAACGTACTTCCAGTAGAACCAAGAACCCGCTTTTATCAATTTTCCAGACAATAAATTACATAAACATTACGGCTTTCTCAACGTCGATAGTTTGAGAGAGAGAGAGAGAGAGAGAGAGAGAGAGAGAGAGAGAGAGAGAGAGAGAGAGAGAGAGAGAGAGAGAGAGAGGAATTTTTTTTTAAAGCATCATCCTCCGCAAATCGGAATTAACCAAGAAAGTAAACATTTCTGAAGGCTGGTTCCACTAAATTACCCAAGTACACACCCACCCACACACACACACACACACACATATATATATATATATATATATATATATATATATATATATATATATATATATATATATATATATATATATCCCACAAAATAAACATGATGAAACGCGCTTGATTGCCCGGTATCCCTTGTAAAGTTGTTCTCCATTCAAAACATAAATATTGGGGTTCATTAATGAGGTAAAATCAAAAAGTCGCACAAATCCTGAAACCAGTGCTCCACAGAACTCCCTAATTAGCCGGGTTTTTTCTTTGCGAGTCATCTTTATTTCATCTGTTTGTTTGCGTGTTTGATGGAGTGACGAACGCTCAAAGGAACATCTGATGAAATACTTCGAGAGAGAGAGAGAGAGAGAGAGAGAGAGAGAGAGAGAGAGAGAGAGAGAGAGAGAGAGAGTTAAAGCTAAGGGGTGCCGTCTAGATGCTATGGGGCTTGTGAATGATTAAATGTAATTGTCACTGTAAGGGATATTCAAGATAGAAAATGGAATAAATGGTTCTTCTCGTGGAGACTGATAAAGCAAAGTTAATGACTTCAATAAAATACATTACAAGGACGACGACCACCACCACTTAATACTACTACTACTACTACTACTACTACTTAATGATAAGAAATGATTCAGAGTAAGTATTTGTAGGGTAAGATGACTTAAAAGGCTTAGATATGAGAAGCTATAAAGGATTAAGGATAAAATTGTTAAAATAGGTGAAAAAGTGAAACAGTACCTTTTGAAGTAATCTTATAAAGAAACGGGAAGAGGATTACACGAATGGGAATACTGAATGAAATAACACTAATGAAACGGCGCTATTTGGCTAAACGAACGACTATCAATATCTTGGAGGTGTACAGGACATATCAAAGTGTAACCGGAGGAGGTGGCTTCAAGTAGGTGTGGGTAGAGATTTCAAAAGTGTGACAGTTTTCTGCAAAGGGATTGAATTCATTTATGAGTAGAAGGATCGATACCACGTTCTATACTTTCTCAAAACTTATAGCTATTAAGGCTAGAGTTATTTCTGCAAAGGTTTACGTGTAAATTCAATAGATACAGACAATTCTTTATAAATATATATGTATATATATATACGTATATATATACAAACACACACACACACACACACACATATATATATATATATATATATATATATATATATATATATATATATATATATATATGTTAGGTTAAGGGGTGTCCTTTAGTAGAGATTTTCCAGAAAAACGTATGTAGGTAATCTTCATTTTCTATGCACACGGGATATATATATATATATATATATATATATATATATATATATATATATGTGTGTGTGTGTGTGTGTGTGTGGCCAAGTGGTTAAGTCACTGTCTATACAAGCTTGCCGGACCAGGGTTCGACTCCCGGCCGGTCACAAGCTCTTGTCTTCGTGTAATTTCGCCTGGGGCTCTGATCCCGAGGTCGGTAAGAGAATCCAGACATTAATGTGTCAAAAATATATGGCTTATTTGAATATGAAAAACACGTCTAAATGTGCATATATATATATATATATATATATATATATATATATATATATATACTTTATATAGTATATATATATATATATATATATATATATATATATATAGTATATGTATATATATTGATTTCAAGTGACACCAGAGGAACAAAAGGACAGTGGTCATTGACCCATTCATACTTTAGCAGCTGAATCTTTTATAGAAATTTTCATAAGAATGTCCATACATACATAAAAACATCTTTTCAGATGGTTCATCAGCTCTAACTAAACCTTCTACGCGTTCTGCACCATTTGCCTCGCACCTTTTCCAAAGTTTCAGGTTATTAGGACCCTTCCCTTCTAATACCTCCTCCACCTTTCCACCCAGAACTTTCTACTTTTCTTTTCCCTCCTTCCTCTAAATACTTTCATAACTATTCAGATGTGTACATGTGTACAGATGCAAGCTAACAAAGAATTAATAAAAGAACGGAAACGCCAACTATAGCAAACATTCAAATCATTAAACGTAAAATATAGTTTGTTTATTTTCAAAATGATGAAAAAATAAATAAATACGAAAATGGGGAGCATGTACGAAGGGCCTCTCGTTATCTAACCACTTGGAAGGGATGAGGGTCAGAGGGCATGTGTCGCCTTCACTGCCACTCAAGCACTTTTATCAGGGCACCACCTCCGGTCGACCTCTTCTTCTCCCTTTTATAATGAAGGAATCGACTTAAACCCTTGATAAAGGGGTTTTAAAAATGGCGAAGGTAGCCTTTTAGCGCGTATCGCTAATCTGAACTTAACTTTAGTTTTCTTAAAACGTTATTGAAGAGAACTTTTGATGTACCTGTATTCGTATATAAAGCAAGTCATTTGTAAGGATGAGTAAAATTTATTTGAACTCGCATATAATCATTGTACGTCTGAAAGGAGACACATGATTCATTAATGGGGTGTAAAGATTATATATATCTCATAGACTACGCGGGTATCTACAGTCTCACAGACGCCACGAAAGGGGAATTTGATTATGGAAGGGGTGAGTGAACAGACACCGGTGCTGCTTTTACGGCTGTTGTTGTTCGCCGAGAAAAAGGTAAAGTGAATGAAGACAACAGCTGGAGGAAGGGAAATGAGAGTTTAAAAAATAAAAGCTCGGTGGCGTGAATAGAAAACCTTAGAAAGTACATTTGCGTTTTAATGTTATTAGAATCTTTAACGTGAACTTCTCTAAAAAGTGTTTATCTGTGAAAAAGACAACACTACAGTACGATACGAAATTGATAGACCTAAATGTACATGCTAACAACAACTGAGTTTGTATAGTTAAGGAAAATTAACAAATAGAAATGGATATGAAAAACTAATGAATAAATTAATAACTATAGGACAGAAAGTCTGTAAGTACGTTGAAAGTAATCTCAAGCAACTTACTCAAGGCACTTGAGATGATCAAGCAGCAACAAATAGCGGCACTGGCTCTCTATCAATTAAAGGAAGTCTATCTGGCAGGAAGCGATGCCGAGAGCTTATGAATAATCATTAGTAAAAGATAAAATAAATAATTTCCATGAGTAATTGAATATTATTTTGTTATTGCATGGGTATATGTGGAAAAATGAACAACAAAAGGTTAATGAAAAGTACCAGAAGTACCAAAAGGTATATCTGGGCATGATGAAAGACGTTTTGGAAAGGAAGGTCTTTCATACCTAGAAAGTGCAGGAATGTTGGCAAACCAAGGGCAATAGCGCAGTGTGTATTAGAAAGTCGGGGCGCTGCTTATGAGACTTTTAAGTATATAAAGCGACATAATAATGTTGTGTAAGTTATATTGCAATGGGGGAAGTGTCACCCACGTTTCAGAGCTTATAAGGAAGAATGTGACCGGGCATCCTCTGTGAATGGGAATGACCCCATGCTGATAATATATCTTCTTTCTCACCTTTATCACTGCATCGGTGGATCAGTTGCCTGATGCGTCTTTTCCAATGCTTTCAATCAAAGGCATCCTATTACACCAGCCATATAATTCTCTCCAGACAATCCTTCACTTATCTCTCTATCTAATAATACTCTGCCTCCTTCTAGATCTTCCCCCCTAACAAGTTCCTCCCAAGCCCTCCTTGCTCTTTCCCGATCATCAGTAATGTAGGTAGTAGGTTGGCCAAGGCACCAACCACCCGTTGAGATACTACCGCTAGAGTTATTGGGTACTTTTGACTGGCCAGACAGGACTATATTGGATCATCCTCTCTGGTCACGGCTCATTTTTCTGTTGCCTACACATACACCAAATAGTCTGGCTTATTCTTACCATATTCTCCTCTGTCCTCATACACCTGACAACACTGAGATTACCCAACAATTCTTCTTCACCCTAAGGGTTACTGAACTGTAATTGCTCAGTGGCCACTTTCCTCTTGGTATAGATAGAAGAGACTCTCTAGCTATAGTAAGCAGCTCTTCTAGGAGAAGGACACTCCCATGGGTAGGAGGTTGGCCCGGGTACCACCCACCCGTTGAGAAACTACCGCTATATAGTTATGGGGTCCTTTGACTGGCCACACAGTACTACATTGAAGTATTCTCTCCGGTTACGGTTCATTTTACCTTTGCCTACACATACACCGAATAGTCTGGCCTATTCTTTACATTTTCGCCTCTGTCCTCATACACTTGCCAACACTGAGATTACCAAACAATTCTTCTTCACCCAAGGGGTTACTGCACTATTATTGTTCAGTGGCCACTTTCCTCTTGGTAAGGGTAGAAGAGACTCTTTAGCTATAGTAGGCAGCTCTTCTAGGAGGACACTCATAAATCAAACCATTGTTTTTGGCTAATTCCACAGCCTCTGTACCATGGTCTTGCACTGTCTTGGGTTGGAGTTCTCTTGCTTGAGGGTACACTCGGGCACATTATTCTATCTTATTTTCTTTCCTCTTGTTTTGTTAAAGTTTTTATAGTTACTATAGGAAATATTTATTTTAATGTTGTTACTGTTCTTAAAATATTCTAGTTTTCCTTGTTTCCTTTCCTCACTGGGTGATTTTCCTTGTTGGAGCCCCTGGGCTTCTAGAATCCTGCTTTTCCAACTAGGGTTGTAGCTTAGCACTTAATAATAATAATAATAATAATAATAATAATAATAATAATAATAATAATAATAATAATAATAATAATAATAATAGCCTTTGGTAGTGCTATAGCCTCTTTACCACGTTCTCCCACGGTCTTGGGTTAGAGTTCTCTTGCTTCAGGGTACACTCAGGCACACTATTCTACCTTATTTCTCTTCCTCTTGTTTTTTCTTAATTGAAGTTTTAGTTTATATACGAAAGATGTATTTTAATAGTGTTACTGTTTTAAAAATGTTTTAATTGTTTATTACTTCTCTTGAATTTTATTTATTTCTTTGTTTCTATTCCTCACTGGGCTATTTTTCCCTGTTGGAGCCCTTGGGCTTATAGCATCCTGCTTTTCCAGGGTCGTAGCTTAGCTTGTAATAATAACCGTAATAATAATCCATCCTCAACACGTGCCCACACCATCTCAGTCATGCCACTTATCACCTCAGTAATCTTTACAACGCCTGCCATTCTTGATTCTTCTTATTCCATCATTTTCAAATCTTTCTAGTAGTGACATTCCCATCTCTGTTCTCTTAAGCTTTGCTTCCTCTTTTTGTCTTGAAGCCCACGTTTCCGATCCATACATTAAAACTGTCCTTCTTACTATGCTATAGATCTTGACTTTTAGCTTAATTGGCATTTTCTTATCACATACCCCTCCTGCTACATCCCTCCACTTACTCCAGGCAACTTTTACCTTATTCTAAACTGTTATTATATATATATATATATATATATATATATATATATATATATGTGTGTGTGTGTGTGTGTGTGTGTGCGTGTGCGCGCGCGCGTGTGTGTGCGTGCGTGCGTGCGTGTGTGTGTGTGTGTGTATATAAATGATAATTTCATCACTAACAATCGTGATTTTCAATTCTTTAAACAAGCCACAAATATTTCTTAATGTAGAATTCGCTCTACCTTGAGATCAAAGACCCAAGAGGAAATTCATATTCTGATAACCACAACGTTCAGTAGAGATATAAATACTAAACTCGTGCGCACACACGCACACACACACACATACATATATATATGTATATATATATATATATATATATATATATATATATATATATATATATATACACACACAATCAAATGTGTTTGTAGTATATGTGTATTTACCCTGAGTTCACGTAAGCACTTGGGAATCTGAATACACTTCACCCATACAAAAGAGCCTTGCATAACTGCTTTTACGACGTTATATATATTATGTAGTGGTGCGGCAGGCAAATACAAACAAGCAGCTAAATACCAGTATTCATGGGCAGTCAACCGCTTTAACGACCTTCTTATCAGGTCTTCTTGAAAGAAGATCGTTATGTTTCTTATGCTATCTGATTTACATAACGCTACAACGCTCGAGTCTAAATTAATCAATTCTTGTCAGCAAGTTCTTTATGGTTCATTTACTACGCCCAGGTTCTAGACAGCTGATGGATTGCAGCTAAATAAAACTCGAAGGGTAAAACTTTGATATTGTCTTGGACTTCTTTTCTCGTTGTCCAAAATGAATGTTTCGTCGTAATCAAGTCCATTTTAACCATTGATATTCAATACGACAGAGCTGGATATGACGTTTTGTCAATTTCTCTTTCCACTCGCATAAACAATAAACAATTAACAGCGATTACGTCCCCGCAAATTTCAGATTCACGAATCATCCTCGTCAACATTTCACAATAGGAAATTTAAAATGATCGTCCTACGTCACGATACTCTGCTATTATTATCGTCTGATACACTGATACGTATTATACGAAGACACCTAAAGTAGAAAACATAAGACAGTATAATAGGTGAGGATGACCTGGCACTTGAGAGATATTTGTTCTCAGAAAGATTGGTTTATTCATGTGTTACATGTCCTCGCCAACAACAACAACAACTACTACTAGTACTACTACTACAACAACTACTACTACTACTACTACTACTACTACTACTACTACTAATAATAATAATAATAATAATAAAAATAATAATAATAATAACAGGCAGAAATTAGCTAAGCATCTCAAAGGCAATTAAGAAAACTCAACACTCACGTTTTCTTGTTGACCTTGGTGCGCCTAAACTCAAATTAAGTAAAAAATAGGTTGTGAAAGTCAACTTGTTATTAGTTGGTAGGCCCCTTTTATAGAATATTAATTTTCCCATCGTATTTCCAATGCATTTTAAAGTTTGAAGCTCTAATATTGAAATCATCGAATTTATTCAAGAAGAACAATCAAAGGAGCAAGACTAATGCAACCAATTACAACTCAACACTGATGTCAAAATTATTGTAATAAATGCCCGAGAATATCTTAAAGAGAGGAATTACTACTTTAAGGGTACTGATGACTTAGTGTGCAAGCTGCAAAGCGTTACAAGGAATAGAGAAGGTTATAGAGGCCTTGAAAATTCCTTAGGAGATGTATCTGTTAAACGAAGGAGAATCGTCTTTAATTGAGGCCAGTGGAAATCAGCTCTTTTGGTTGAACGGTGATCATTACCTAAATTCTACAATATCACTTTTCGTGAGAGCGATGGCAATAGGTGTGCCCCATTTTCCTTCATGATTCAATCCATTTATACTCTGGCATGACTAATTCTATCTCCTCTCCCCCTCTCTCTCTTGAGCCTAATAATTTTGGGTAACTAAGATGACGTACTGGGATGACTGAACCATATCTTTATAAAGATAGCTACTAACAAGTACTCGTACAACGGTTAGACTTGTCAAATGGCGTTTTAATATGAGAAAGGTCATATCTGAAGCAATTAAAACCATATAATTAACCGCCTTCCTCAAGGGAAGTAACTTACTGAAATTTTCATCAAAGGTAAACCGCCAAAAGAGCACCCCAATGGACCCTAAGTTGTGGAGGTTCCCCAACTCAAACACCAGATAACAATGATTGTGTATCTTACGAGATGTTCTCACAAAGTCGGTTTCCCTTGTATTGACGCAAAAGATTAATCCTATTCAATTTGAAAGAGAAACAGCAGACGCTTTCCTCCCTCCCTCCCTAATAAAAGCCTCACCCTTACGTTTAATCAGACAGGAATTCTTAAAAGGGGGACTCCCTTAATTAATAGACTTCCCATACTGCCTTTCAATAGGGGAATCCTTGATGAATAAATTATAGGACACACTTTGTACTTAAAACCGACTTAGGTTCACCCTTACAAGCAGCAGAAGACAGAAAATAAATAACAGCTTCCCGTCCTCTAAGTAATTATACAGAGGACTCATGGCATGAGGCTTTCTGCTGGATACAACGAAGCTCTCGATCACTGGGCTTCGTTCTTCCCTTCAGCAAACATCACACGGCACTGGCAAAAAAAAACTTTGAACCTCTTTCGAGCTTCATTTATAAGGTCGTTTTCAGTAATCTGCCCAAATACCATTTTCGAATGATTTTCGCGGATTGGTGGAATGAGCCAAATCGGCAGCAACGTCAATAATATCTCTATAAAGCGAGTGAGTCTGGAGATATATTACACGTCATCCGGAGGGTTTGTGAAATAAACAATTAATCATTCATGACAGACTAAAGGGAGAAGGCGGGATGAGATGGGGCGGGGTGGAGTGGAAGGTTAAACTGTGCAAGATGAAAGATGGAGCGGCGCACAGCTATTGCAGTGTTTGTTTCTTCCTCATCGCAAGATCCCTCGGGAAATCTTCATTAGCTGTCTTGGTCTCGTTCTCTCTTTTTCTACTACCTCTTTGCATCCATATTTGATGGTGAGTGAACACAAGATTCATATATTACCAGTCGCTTTCCTCCGTTCAGTACTTCCGTAGCGCGGAGCATGGTTATTTTGGTAACTACTGCACTGTTATTGTTCAGTGGCTACTTTCCTCTTGGTGAGGGTAGAAGAGACTTTAACTATGGTAAGCCGCTCTTCTAGGTAAAGGACACTCCAAAATCAAACCATTGTTCTCTAGTCTTGGGCAGTGCCATAGCTTCTGCACCGTGGTCTTCCACTGTCTTGGGGTAGAGTTCTCTTGCTTGAGGGTGCATTCGAGCACGCTGTTCTATCTTATTTCTCTTCCTCTTGTTTTTTGAAGTTTTATAGTTTATATATGAAAGATCTGTTTTAATGCTGTTACTGTTAATATAATAGTATATTTTAATTGTCCATTACTTCTCTGGAAGTTTATTTATTTCCTTTTTTCACTGGGCTATATTTCCCAGTTGGAGCCCTTGGGGTAATACCACCCGGCTTTTCAAACTAGGGTTGGAGATTAGCTTGTAATAACAACAACAACAACAACAACAACAACAACCATAATAATAATAATAATAATAATAACAATATACTGCAGCACTAGAGAGAGAGAGAGAGAGAGAGAGAGAGAGAATGCGTACGAACATATTTCTTTGCAGATGATTGGTTTAATTTAGGTTCATCGCCATCCTAAACGGGTCGGAGGAAAAGTACCTTTCATCGGCTCTCATTTCTTCGCTATTTCTCTTAAAGCTGACAGAAAGAAATGAAAACAAATAACAAAGTATATTCATCGACAATATAAAAGTAATGGTAATCATTTAATCAATCTGTGCTGTCCTTTACATGATGAAACAAAGGGATATTTTGACATTTCACTGAATCTTATCGCCCCATTTTTTCCCCTCAAACTCTGGAACAGTTTCTTTTTTTCCTGGTGCTTTCTGGTCATTATTACTTTCTATTCAACAGACGACCATGTTATCATAAAAAGGGACGAATCCAATGGACGCTTATGTTTTTATTTGAGTTTCTTTAACAGGAAAGGTGGCTCAGTGCCTTCATAACTGTGAAGGTAAGTGGCACTACTACAGTGCCTAAATATATTATGAAAAGCATTACCAGCTCCACCTACGTGCAAAATGACTTTGTGTGTCAGCTTAGGTCCTTTCAACAGATGCTAGATTTTTTTCTTACTCTTAACCACTGAGTTTGTGCAATCGCCTGGGGCAGGTCAAAATCAATTTGAGACGTGGAATAGGCTTTGTTTCTTTTTTTTTTTTTTTTTTTTTACGTTTTAGACATTGGACTTGTTATATATAATTGCGATATAACTCCAGAAGAATCTCATATTTTAGAAGCAAATATTTCAAATATTTCAAAAACAATAAGACTTTTAAAGATGAAAGAAGATATACTAAAGAAACGAAGGAGGATAAAGAACAGGGCATACACGTAAACCCTAACCTCAGATTAACATAAAGTTGTATTTCTTTGATACCAATAATAGTTCCAACTCATCAATAATAAATAACTCACTGTTCGTACTTAATACTAACTGCATATCGAAGGACCCAGGTGACAATGCAAAGGAGGATGTTCCAGATCATTTCCAGAGGTGTCGTAAGCTCACTGTTTTTGGGCATTTGTTTACAAGACCACGCTCTCCATATACAGCCAAATTATGCAGTTATTGTTTTTCTCTCTTGCTTTTTTCACAGTTAAAAACAATTCACCACATGATAACAAGTTGAAATTATATAAAACTATAGAATTAAAAAAAAAAAAAACTAGCCTGGTTTCAACACTAAATGAAATGGAACTGACATCAACATAGTCAACCCAACAGAAGTTCATAATATACATTTTATATATTCAAAATATATATTAAATTAAAAATGGAGTAATTACTCAAAAGTGTTACTATTTGTGGACTGTATATTTCATGGATACTTTTGCGTGATTACTCCATTTTTCAATCTAGTATATATTTTGAATATGTATCAAATATACGCTGTCATCGCGAACTTCTGTTTGGTTAACTATGTTGACGATGTCAGTTCCAGGTCATTTAGTGAGGAAACCAGACTATTTTTTTTTTTTAATTCTACAGTTTTTATTCTATCATTTTAACTTGTTTCCCATTTGGTGAATAGTTTTTGATTATGAAAAAGTAATAAAAGGAAAACAATAACTTTGCATAATTTGGCAGTACATAGAGAACGTGGTCTTGCAAACAAATAACTGTCTTTGTAAGCACTGAGTATGGGTGTCTTATAGGTCTATCTACTAGATCATTAATAGCCATATCCTGGTCCTCTCTAGTCCTAGCTTTGGCGAAAATGTAGCTTGGGCGCTGATCGTCAGCGTATATGGTTGGTCTATAGAACATTGTCTTTTTCCTCGACTGTCACTCATAAGCGACCTTTTAACATCTAAAAATGTCTTGGTATTCAGGTAATAGATTTTTTCCCCTGATATCGTAATTTCTGTTTCCAAAGATCACATAAAATAACTTCAAATCTTCCAAATAAACTCATAACAAAGCAACTTAATAACAATAAAACCTTAAATCTTACCTATAAATAAAAAGGTAGAGTTCAGGTAGAGCAGAAACAATTGCTGGAGCAATGCAACAAAACTGGAACTCTTGGGCGTTTGTGCGGCCTCTTTCTCTCCAAGGGGAAACTCCGAGGAAACTTAACTGAGAACACTTTATTTAACGTGGCATATTTCTTTCATTCTCCCTGAAAAGAATCTAATTACATTCCGGCGAGGAACGGGCGCAAAAAGGCGTACATGCTGCCAACAACATTACCCGCTTTATATTCAATTTAATTATGCATGAAACGCGCCTTAATTCTAACCTCTACGGGAGACACTCCGCTTATTGTGACGTTATGCTCTCACTCTTCATTTAATAGACTAAATTTAATCAAAATTTCATTGCGCTTTGTATCTGCAGAAGTTATACCTCTTCCGAACTTCATCTAAATAATGGCAGCAAATTGTGAGCGGTATTGAATTGTGTATTTATCAGTTGCTCACTGAGTTAAGAGGGAGAAGAACCGTGAACCCCAAAGGATTTGAGAGAGAGAGAGAGAGAGAGAGAGAGAGAGAGAGAGAGAGAGAGAGAGAGAGACTAAAAAACAACCTTGAATCGTTTTTACCTTTCTACTTAAAATGGCATATCAAACCTTGTATTTCGAAAAAATCTCGTTTTTTAACGATTTAAATGGAGTAGCAAATATCAAAATCAACAACAAACTTTATATTTTTGTTCTCTATATAACATATACTGTTGTATACAGTTTAACAATTAGTATTATAAAATCATAATTTCAACCAACAACAGAGAAGTAGATTTGAAACAGCCTTTCCCTCCCACCTGCAAAAGGCTTTGGGAGATTACTGACACCGAAGTCATCACAGTATCAATCTTCCCTCGTTTCATCACTAGAAATGATTGATGGTAAGGAGACACACAAATATTTTCTCGCCAGTTGAAGATCCATCAGACTAGACACACATGCAAGAAGGATAGGCACCTTGAAGAATAACTTACATAGATTTTTATGGGAAGCTGAGAAGGCAAGACCACATAGAATCTAAATAGGTGCCAGGGTTGTGGTGACCTCTTGGTAACGTCCCTACCTGGTGAACGCCAGACAGGGTTCGAGTCCCACACAAACTCGTTAGTTCCTTTAGTGTCTGCAACCTCTCCCTCCTTGTAAGCTAACGATGGGGGGTTTTAGGGAGCTTATTGGTCTACCTGCTGAGTCGTCAGTAGCCATTGCCCGGCCTTCTCTTGTCGTAGCTTGGATGGGAGAAAGGGCTTGGGTGCTGATCATAATATATATGGTTAGTCTCCAAAGCATTGTCCTGCTTGCTAGGGCAATGGCACTGTCCCTTGCCTCTGCCATTTAGGACCATTGTTTGTTTCACTTATGATCTCTGGTTGCTGAAGGATTACAATAAATGTGTAGAATGGCGAATGCTGGTTGTTTATAAACATGGTATTGCCCGCAACAACTGGCAACTTCAATGAAAATAAATTTACACTAGTCACACATAACGGATTATTTAACTTCTCGAGACATGGGTTAATAGGTTTTAATCAGGGAAATTAATCTGTCTGCTTATTAGATAAGTAAAATTAAAATGACTGCTTTGCAACAAAGTGAGATTGGACCATTTTTAGCTTTAAAGATTTCTCTTGAACTATGGGTCAAACATTTTTCTAATCATAGGTATAAAAGAAGAATATAAAGGGTATCACAGCCTGTTAGTATGCACTGATACAAAAGTATGATGATTTTGACAATTTGTGTGTTCCTGAGCTATCCCATTATTAAGGCCATATAATGGAATATTTAGGCTTCTAAAATGCCATTATAAAGTGGAACCTTCACATCACCTGAGTAGCCTAAAGCACTTACAGAGAAGGAATATAAATATACGAAATCTCTACCAGCTCTGCATGCCAATTTAAAGCTTTCAGCTAAACTCTATACCTTCAGTGCCGGGTTTGATGAAAGTGTGATAATAAAGCTGTTTAGAGCTGCAGACTTTGAAATCTATTTTCCTAGTTTGTTAACCGAGAACTTGGATTTATGGATTATGTCTTATCCCGGGCATTACCTCTGGATATCAAGGAATGTTTTGGGTAGGGTCTGGTGTAAGCCTAGATTGGTATGGAAAATATACTAGGCCTGTTGTGATAAGTGTTATAAACGCAAAAGTAGATGAGAGTGAAAGATAAGGCATGATGGGTAGATAATAACTTCCTGGAGTAAATGATAATGGAGAGATTAAATAGAAATGTGTTTGAATACGGACTTGATTGTTGGGATTATAGTTTCCAGAATAAATAAGAAAATATATACTTGAGGAAGAGATAATGCCAAGGAAACGTTTGTTAAATTGTTTTAGTATACTGAGAATGGTAGAGAAAATGTGGTGTTTCAATGGTGAAAAGAAAAGTGGCCGAAGCTATTTCAGATTATCATTTGATTGGAGCTTTATTTATGTTAGATGTAAACTAAGAAGGAGAAAAGGTGAGAATTTAACAGTAAGGGTAGTCAAATCAAGACAAGTAGGCATGATAGACAGGACGTTAGGACAGTATATATATATATATATATATATATATATATATATATATATATATATATATATATATATATATATATATATATATATACTGTATATAATCAAAAAGGCTTCGTTTATAGTTATACTATGGAATTTGAAGGAGTATTTGAAAAGTGCACAGCTTTTATGATGGAATTCTGGGAATGGCAGCTGGAAGCTTTTGTGCTTTCAGAAGGGTAAGGAGCGGTAATAATTTAAGGTAGCGATTGGAAATGGTAAGGTTAGAGCAGGAAAATTTATTTTAAGCTGCAGTAACAAGAAAATCGGCCATTCGGGAGAATGGACCCTGTAGTCAAGAGGACGGTGAAAAAAATATGAAACAGCACTGCTTGGGGAAAGTGAAGGAAAGCTGGAGCAACCAGTAAAAGCCTGAACGTATACTAAGGAAAAAACTCGCAAGTAAACATGATAAAAAACAAGGTTATATTATTTATTGGAAACCTAGATCATGAAGCGAAGAATGGTATTATGTATAATAGGATAATGGAAGCAAGTGATTCATTTACGTATTTGGGAGTAAATGTATGGAATCATGCGAGTAGAGGTTTATACAAAGAATAGGTGAAACACAGAAGATATCAAAATGTGTGCGAAAAAGTAGGAATTATGGAATGTTTAAGGAAGCTACAGTGGGAATGCATTAATGAAAGGATTGCTGAAGAAGCTTCTGTCTAGGTGTAAGTTACGGCCACTTTTACGGGAGTTGTTTACCTCATTCACGATTCAGCAGTTCAAAATATAAATATTGTGGTTAGTACTGCCTTGTCTGTTAAGAGAGAGAGAGAGAGAGAGAGAGAGAGAGAGAGAGAGAGATTACATGAATATTCGCAATAAATTATGTAATACCGAAAAAAATTACATGCAAATACAAGAACCAAAACTTAATAATATAAATTCAATCAACACACGAGCATGATATTGTAAGATACCAATACTGAATCAATTACGAAGAGAAAGCAGATGAACAGAGGGCAGAGGATTGATTTTTTCAGCGAACATACGTTGCAGCAACGGTCGAGTGGGCAAGAGAGGTAAATTACAGCACATAAAGCCTTGAGAGAGAGAGAGAGAGAGAGAGAGAGAGAGAGAGAGAGAGAGAGAGAGAGAGAGAGAGAGAGAGAGCAATACGCAAGACCTCACTCCCCTCCAGTAACAGACATTTGCCATAACATTGCCTTGCATTTCCCGCAGAATTGCATTTGGTGGCGTTAGAGCCCGTCACCATTTGGGTGTCAGAGGACTATATAGCTAAGTTAATGGCCGAGATTTATGAAGCGTCCACTAATAGTTTGGCCGCCGCCGCTGTCAATGGCACGGCCTTAAAACCCATTAATAGTGGGGACCGTTGCCTTCATTCTCTCCATAGGATTGGCGAGTGGCATCCAGCAGGATATCTACGCACGAGAGGGAGAAGCAGCGAGGGTATTATTCCTTTCATTATTATTAATTCCAGGGTAAATGTTGGAGCAGGAAAGCTCGAGGGGACCGAGTGATGGTCAAGGGAATTGTTTCGCTGAAAAAGCTCGTGTACCGGCGAGGTAAAATCGTTATTCGTCTCTGGTCGTTCCCTCTGCAGCATCTGTTCTGCCTCTGAAAGTCATCCACCAAACGGCCACGTCAAGCTTTCTGCGCTTGTGCCTGAGGGCAAAGGCGTGTCTATGAAAGAGATTCACCGCACAGAAATGAAGAATTGACATTCTATATGAAGAAGATTATATAATAATTATTTCCTCTCAGACATCGGTCTTGACTATGAGATGATGAGAAGACGAACACGTAAAACGTCTGCGAAAATGGGCTCTAATCATAAAATTTACTAACACCGTTCAATACATCACATCGTTTAAAATGAATAAGCTACAATGGATTGTAAGGATATGATACACTGTATTTCAAACATCCCCCATGTTACCCATTGTCCATTCCCTGGGAGACATCTGTTGCTGGTATAATATTCATGAGGCACAAGTTTGTCCTCAGGTTCTCATAAGTTATTCATCTGTCACCGATTACCAAAAATGATTCTGATGAACATTTTATTTCTTCTGATATATGTTTCTACTATTGTTCCAATTGCTGTTGTGAAATTTCTGTTCGAGCATGACTTGTTAAAGTGTAAAAATCAAAACTTCTTTAACATCTAATTTATTTTGATCATTAAATGAAGAATAAATAATTAGAAAACAGCCCAGGATACTCCTTTACACAGGGTTCAAGGATCATTTACCCTACTAATCTTCCAACTAATTTTTTTATTGCAAGATTAAATATGTCAATATCTTTATGAATAACTTTATGGCTAGATTAGGTTTATGTTATTTCTGGTTTTAATCATTATAGTCGGATAGGTTATTGTGAAAACTATGCACTGCTATAGACAACGCCTGAAATACTTCTTTGATAAATCAGGGTGACATAATTTATATGCTGTCTGTCTGGTTTGCATTACTGTACTTTAAAACGGTTGTGGGGGTGATTTGTACGCGATCATATGATAAATAAATTCCAATTAGTAAAAGTACAACCATATAATCCCGGAATAAGAAACGTTATGTGTTATATATAGAATATTGTCCAAATTTGGCAACATAGTTGAGTTTCTATTCCACAAACAAACATAGTAAACCATTCCAAATATAAAGATACTAAACGAAGGACATAAAATTATTTTATAAAAAGAATACTTCTTTTCTTAAAATTTCAAGTCGTAGGACTATCAAACTATAACACTAGTCACCACAACTGTATTTTCATTGGGAAAACATTCAATTTACTAAGTAAATCACAAACCATTACAACCATTCTTTTCTACTTTGCCAAAAGTAATTCCACTGAAAAATGACATCGACATGTGCAAGGGCTGAATCTTACAAGACAAACAGACAAGAATGAAATATTAGCATTCTGAATATCACTGAATAATTTCCTATTAATCTTACTGAGGTCATAGATCATAGTAAAAGTCGCCAGGGTAGTTAGACTAAAGCATCAAACTCAAATGTACTGGGATTTTCCAAGTACTGTTGGCGAACAAAATGAATTTAAGCCTGAATTAACGAGAGAAAAGCTTAACTGTCGTCTCTTCCTTCGGCAAAAAAACCGAATAGATGATAAGTTACGAAAGGATGAAGAAGTCAAGAGAGCCAAATGCCCGCTCACAAAAAGCCCCCTCCTTCCCTCCCTCCCTCCCTCCCCCGCTATCTCGAAAAAAGGCGAAAAATTGGAGAAGGAAAGAGAAAAGCACAAAAGGAATGTCATCGTCGTCATCAAATAGAATGACGGATTAGGGGGACTCGAATAATAAATCAAAGTAGGAAATTCACAAACAACCTTGGATTTGACAGACGATACCACATTAAAAACACACTCGCATGAGAGAGAGAGAGAGAGAGAGAGAGAGAGAGAGAGAGAGAGAGAGAGAGAGAGAGAGAGAATCCCAAATAGAAATATTACATTGTATTGTGTATTGGAAACATAGACAATATTAACACTATTTTTACACGCAAAAGAAAAGACAGATACAATCGTGTAAACTATGTATTCATTTATCATTATTATTATTATTATTATTATTATTATTATTATTATTATTATTATTATTATTATTACTTGCTAAGCTACAGCCTTGGTTGGAAAAGTAGGATGCTTTTGAAATACTACCACTAGAGAGTTATGGGGTCCTTTGACTGGCCAGTCAGTACTACATTGGATCCTACTCTCTGGTTACGGTTCACTATCCCTTAGCCTACACATACACATTCTCCTCTGTTCTCATACACCTAAGAACACTGAGATTACCAAATAACTACTGCACTGTAATTGTTCAGTGGCTACTTTATTCTTAGTAAGATTAGAAGAGACTCTTTAGCTATGGTAAGCAGCTCTTCTAGGAGAAGGACAATCCAAAATCAAACTATGTTCTCTAGTCTTGGATAATGCCATAGCGGCGCCTCTGTATCATGGTCTTCCACTGTCCTGGGTTAGAGTTCTCTTGCTTGAGGGTACAGTCGGGCATACTATCCTATCTAATTTCTCTTCCTCTTTTTTATTAAAGTTTTTATAGGTTATATTGGAAATATTTATTTTAATGTTGTTACTGTTCTTAAAATATTTTATTTTTCCTTGTTTCCTTTCCTCGCCGGGCTATTTTCCCTGTTGTAGCTTAGCAAGTAATAATAATAATAATAATAATAATAATAATATAAGTCCAGGAGCTCCAACAGGGAAAATAGCCCAGTGAGGAAAGGAAATAAGGAAAAATAAAATATTTAAAGAACAGTAACAACATTAAAATGAATATTTCCAGTAAAGGATATTGACCATTTGAGTCGTTTATTTATATTGGCTTTACAATGAAGAAAAATTGTTACCCCAAGGTAAAAAAACGAAATCAATCAATAAAGAGAAAGATATTCTGTAATGTTCCACTTTAAAATAAATACGCTATTACTTGTGTAACGTAAAGTTATCAAGGGACACAAGAAGCACTTGTTCAATAGTTGAACAAGGAATTTGAACATTCAGTTGAGTGACCTTTCACACCACTGAAGAGATGAATTTTTAAAGTCCATCTAAATTAATTTTATTTTGAATAAACTCTGATGTCTCAAAGAGCTTGAATGTTCATCGTCCTATTTTCACGCTGTAATAATAAATAAAATAAATCCAGCATTAATCTTCATATTTCAACATTGACAGACTTTGAGTTATTACAATTACCAATATTCTTCCTCTATCTGAGGTTCCTGAACAAATCAGTTCCAAGTTGTCCTCAAAATGAACAGCTTGTAGATTCTCCTCTGATGCTTTGGTGGTAGTGCTTATTTCGTAATTTCCCGAGCTCCGCTCCCCAAGCAGTAGCAAGATTCCCACAACATTCAGCTTGCTTGTAAACCAGTTGTGAGATATTATTCTCAGATGAAATTCTATGAATATCTGTTTATCAGAGCTGGGTACAAACTTAATATCTGTAAGTCATGATGTGGCTATTATAATTTTTGCAATCGTAATAACGTTCAAACCAGGATTAGTTCTAAACACGAAGAATAATTCTGTGACAAGATTGATTTATGTTACCAGTATGCCAATGGTCAAAATTATAATACTTCACAATTTTCTTTGAAATGTGATACATAAAATTACTTCATTCATTAAACATGGTCCACTTATAAGTGTCTATGAACGTATATCTATTGAAGAAATGGCAAAAATAAAAAATTCAATGATGAAATAAAACCGACCAAGCTGGTCAAGCTTCTAACGGTGAAAGACTAGAAAATAAAAAGAGCATAGCAAATTTAAAAACAGCGCCTTACACAATATTAAAGTGAAGTGGAGTTAAGTTGAAATACGAAATTTGCGAAAACGTTACTGTTGAAAGTAATAAACCTGACCCAGTTATGCATCATATAGAAATGTTTCTTCCCTTTCATACAATTGTCAGTGTTTACGAAGAACGTACTAATAAACAACGTTTTGCAAACTTGGAAATAACTTAGCTAAAACTATCTTAATGAAGATTCAAGTGGAGGGCCACAGCAATCAGGTGATGTAAGTAAATACGAGGAACCCAAGAGCAAGACAGTAGACCGTTATTTGCAAATACCAGAGAAACCCATAACCACACCAGTCAACCTCCTGTATTTAGAAATATGAGAGGCATAATAAGCAAGCCAATTTGGAAATACAAAGGACACAAATGTAAACTAATCAACTTTTATTTGCACATAGTCCTTATTTTTCATAACTAATTAGTTAAGAGCGAAGAAAATATATATATAAAAATATTTTCGATGCCACTGCCTCAAATAAATGTAAGGTTAACTTCTTAACCATGAATTATTTAGGATTCCATAGATTTCACAGATTACAATTTTTCTTTGTTATTATCAGGTGTTTATCTCTTTACTCAATCATAATGTAATGTGGGATAAGTGAGATCCAGTATCAAAAATCTCCTACATGAGCCAAAGATTATCTTTTTTAATAATCTACAGCTTATAAATCGGTTTCTGCCTTTATTATCCCTAAAAAAAACCTTCAACCCCAAACACTTGGAAATTCTTCCTCGAGTGAATTCTATGCGAGCTGAGAATAGCAGTCTATCTTGAATAAACATTTAAACACCGAGCTTTGCTCCATTCACGTGCTTTAAGCAACATTCTGTCTGTAGGGTTATCTAATTGCGTGTTTGCAATTTATATCTAAATGGTTTTCTTTAATACCATTTGTCGATCATCAACATTTTAATGCTTTCATGTTTCCCGTGCTCTCTATGTAATTTTGGATTGTTTTAGCATTGGTTCCACCACGTCCCACATATAATTCTTAATTCATTCGATATAATATAGGCAGTTGTCATGCAAACTGTATCATGTGAGTCTTCATGTTTTTTAATGTTCATTTTTAAAAAATAAGAGTAAATTTCTGCATAAAAATATTACGAGTTAATTACGTTTCCAACAATTGATAATAATACCCCAAACAAACAATCAATTTCTTAACAGATATGAATGATAAAGAAAATATAAGTAATGTCGTCGCGGAGTTCTCTCTATTTCCCTACCACCAAAATACTAACAATAATCAAACTTTTGCACAGATAAAAAGATCCTGATATTGGCTCTAAAAAAGAAATCGATATGTATAAAAAAAAAAAAATCACCAGCATAGTGGAGAAAAATCGTGTTGTTTTTGATCGTGGAGTGTGAGTGTGTGGGGTAGGGGTGGGGGGGGGAGGGGGGGGGGGAGGTTTGGCACCGACATAACCTGTGGTGTGTAAGATTCGTTCTCACATTATAATCTTATCGAGTTGCTAATGTCGAAGATCAATCTTGAAAATAGTCGAAATTATGAGACGCCAAAGTTAAGGAAGATACGAATTTGAACAAAAAGAATATAATTCCATACTGAGTATGGAACTATAATAATAATCACAATGACAATCATATTGTCAACAATAACAAAAATTGCAGCTGTTTCTATTTCACTGCAGGACAAAGGCCTCAGATATGCCATTAGCCATATCTGGGGTTTGGCCACTTTCATCACCACTCTGGCCACTGCGGATTGGTGAGACTTTAGCCTAATCGCTCACAGCAAACCAACCTAGTATGGGTGGCTCTGACAAGGACATCTCTGTTGATCATGGTGATACAAAAACCCTTTCACCACGTTAAGGTATCACCAAATCTTAAATAGGTTTAAGTATCAATAACATAAAAATCCGCCTAATCTCTGCGTGACAAGAGGATGGATGGCAACAAGGCAGTTTAATCCCCTTTCACTGACCCTCAACTCCCGCGGCGGGGGAACAATCACGACTTTCGTCATGGATCGAGAGAGAGAGAGAGAGAGAGAGAGAGAGAGAGAGAGAGAGAGAGAAACCTTGGAGGGAATTATTGACGATCATTTTGCAACAGGAGATGAGGGCCAAAAGCCATTACAAGGAACGAATTTTGTAATTCATGTAATGTTCTGCCCGTCCACAACCATAATGATGCAATAGCTGATTTTTTTTTTTTCTTTTTCGAAACCTATACCTAGCGAATAGGACGTACAAAAGGTATTCTTTTATACAACGAGTCATTGATGTAATTGAAAAACCTCATTATATTACATGATGCTAGTTCATAAGAATTATTAAAATTTTATTTGAACCAATCAATACGGATTGTTTATAAAAATTAATAGCTACACAAGGAAATCTTTCTACGCATATGAAAAATTGCTTACATACATATGAATATTTACCATTGTTCAGTGAAAAAAAATAAATAACAACCCCGCCATGCGACTTTCGTTTAAGGCAAAGGTAAACAAAATTTAAAAGTTATTACATAAAGCTGCTGAAAAACGACAACAATTTTTACGTTGTTGTAAACTTACTCTGCAAAAATAAACAATAGCAAATCTTTGTCTCGTCTTACCTTTCTGACCAAGTTCCGTCAGGATGTAAGCCCTTGGGTATCACAGGCCTTCCCATCCCATAAATACGATAGACCACAGCAATCATTTCTTCCAAGGCTTCAAGATAACAATCTGGTGTGCAGACCACACCCAATGATTTCGTTAATAATACGGCCCCTTCTGTAAAATGGTCATTCGCGTCTGACAATGATTGCACACATCGGTGTTTTTCTACTCTCATTGTTGGTATTGGGGATTCGCCTGAGTAATTTCCTAAATGCAAAAATAACACGACAGAACGAGAATCTACTGCCGAAGGGAATCCTACCAAACGATGAGCGGCTTCTTGTGACCACGCACGTCTCATTTCATCTTCAGAGAATTGTAAGCAATAAGCTGTATCTTATTGAGTGATTTCAGAGTAGAACGAAAATTACACTGAAATCAAACAAAGGATTAACGACATCACGCTTACCAAATCTACACCCACCTCCTGAGGTACGAACGCCCGTAAAGTTTATATTATTTACAACTTATGTCCAATTCATCCAACCTGTTGTATCTTCTATTTTGCCGCAGACGCCGACAGTTGCCGTTCTCACGATCTCTCCATTTAATACAACGCTTTCTCTGGGCTTTGGATCTTTCCTCCCATCCCCCCCAACCTCATCAAATACCTTCCTTTCACCCTGGGGGTTATTGCACACGCAGTCACTCCCCCTTTCTGTACTACAGAAAGTAAATTTGCAAGTTACACTAGAGTTCTATAGGCTATTTCTAGAAATTAGCCCAATGATGATCAACCAAGGTTTCATTTTCCTTAAAGGTGCCTAAACTCTGTACACTTACTGTATATATCTTTGCAAAGTAATTATTTGAGTATGGCGTTGTACACATACTAGTAAAAAATCAAGGCATCAATTAGACATATATTTCTCTTTATATGACAACGAGGAGAGGGAAAAAATGCCAGCTTGCACACATACATATTTTGAATTCAGGAAGTAATTTAGTTGATTACCTATAAAAGTAGTTTCTCCAAAAGTATAAAGCAAGGGAGTAGTGAGATTAAAAAGAAAAGTTACGCACCTGTTTTTTTTTCCTCCCAGTCAGCGCCAAGAAAGACCACTTCCTATAAGAAACTTTAGTCTCTCCCTTCTTGATGAAGTACAAGTTAAGCATTTGAATACCAAATGCTGAGATCGAGATAAATCTGAAATTTTTATGTTGTGCGCAATGCTACTTTAAGTATGAGGCGTCACTGAAAAAAAAAAAAAAAAAAAGCTACAAATAAAGACACGCATCGTTCGTCTCAGGGAGAGATTTCTCCCCACAATTTCTGACCGGAATATATCTTAACAAGTGGTATCAGCAAAATTATCACTGAACAGAAATAAGCATTTGCTTATCTCATTGTAAGTAATGCTTTATTTTTCTTATCGTCCTTGGCATCGATTCAAGGTACATTATTTTTATCGCTTCCTTCATCTCCGGCGTCCGCTGACAAGAAGAATAAATAAAAAAGCCCACAGCAATAGTCTCTACCTTTAGAAATTCATTTTTGCCTATAAAATACCATCTGTACCTACAGCGAAATTCACTTGTGATTAGTGCTGGGATACGTCATTCCTATTTATTGTACAACTCTCTCGCAAGTCATATCATACGTCAACAGTATATACTACTCTCACGAGCAAGTCCGTTTCTTTTACTATAGAAGATATAATCAATTTTTTCTCTATTCATTCCAACCTCTCTCTCTCTCTCTCTCTCTCTCTCTCTCTCTCTCTCTCTCTCTCTCTCTCTCTCTCTCAAACTTCCTTCTATTATCATTACAATCAAGATTTGATCTACATCCATTAATATTTCTTCAATTTTATTTCAAGCAAAATATTCGTATTGTTATTGTTTACCTGCTGCAGTAAAATGAAACCCTGTAGATAAACAAGTGAACTTATTAATATAAAATCCAATGACAATTTAACTGTTATACAGCGCAAAGATTCCAATGGGACAAACTTAAGTACTTTATATAACAAAGAAATGTGCACATACATAAACATGGGACCGTAAAGTAGTTTCCATCTCTCTCTCTCTCTCTCTCTCTCTCTCTCTCTCTCTCTCTCTCTCTCTCTATCCTTTCACCTTCATCGCCATCACGATCTTGAGTGATAACTCATGCTTACTTGAACACTTAGGCGTGCACATTTCTACGCTAGACATGAGACTGAACTGAGAGAGAGAGAGAGAGAGAGAGAGAGAGAGAGAGAGAGAGAGAGAGAGAGAGAGAGAGAGAGAGAATCCTATCTACATCTAATGTTACGTCATATACTTTACGGTACATTTAGTTCCCAAATGTCTTTGCATCTCTCGCTAGTCATACGAGTATCGAACACTTACATCAATTATACTCGGGCCTTTCACGCACCATTACATAGAGAGAGAGAGAGAGAGAGAGAGAGAGAGAGAGAGAGAGAGAGAGAGAGAGAGCGTTGTGCGTTAGATTTTAGATATTAGTTTTACAGTAAGCGATAGCATCTGATTTATGAAAGGATTGAGGAAGTGGATGAACAGTCGAGAGGTAATCATCCACTCTTATCAGATTGTCGTTATGCTGCACTGAAACCTTAAGATGAAAAACAAAAATACTTAAAATTGTAGGATATATTTTTTTTTCTATCTCTAAATGCTCGTGTAGACGTAAACACTTATTCAGGGTCGGATGAATAACTTTCAGATTTGATTATACTTGATCGTACACTTTCCCCCAATATCACGATGGTTAAATCCGGAAAAAGAATTGAAGTGCGTGGAGAGAGGACACCAATAAACATTGCAAAGTTTATCTCGAACGGAAATGTCCCAAAATCGCTGTGGGTTTAAATAGTTGGGGGGAAATTTGTCGGTCTGTTTTGTTCCACTTTACCATTTCATTTCTGTTGGTATTTGAAGTTGTTTTCATATTCAATTTCAAATTGGGTATTAGTTTGGAGTCGTTCTTAAAATATATATATATATTACTTCCTATGCATATCCTTATTCCATACTTCTAAAAGATTTGAAACGGCAAAATATAAGAATCTGAAAAAAAACTATCAAAAGACTTTCGGCGAAACGATAAATGTATGTTGCAACGATGCCTATAAGAATATGATCTGCGTATAAAGGTTTTACATGTTATACACAACTTCGGTTATCATTGTTGGTTGTTCTGATATTTACAAAACATTATTCTTTTACGAATTTTCTGTTTCTTGTTTAGTATTGAAATTGATAACAAGTTTGGTTGTATCAACTATTCCGATATTATTGGTTTTTGTTTTAGTATACGATGGCCTTTTAATTTCACGATTTGCGTTCAATATTTCCTCGTGCCGGAAGTAGTTCAATCTTCTTAGTTAGCATTTCCTTTGTCAGTTAATTCTCTTTCTTACATTTATAGTTGCATTTCTATTTGAGCGAATCATAATATATTTTCGCGTTTCTCAGTGCACTTCTGTGTCCTTGTAATTGATTTTTGTTGTATTTGTTAAATAAGAAGAGTGAAAGCTGCAATGACAAAGATAAATAAGAAAGACAATAGAATATGTACAAATTAAAGAATTGAAAGAGAAAATATAGGTAATCATTTAAAAACTAGAACAATAATGAATTTCATAAGAATTGAAAAGTATATTTTTTGAAGGCTCAAAAAATGTTGAAATTGGGTATATTCGCCGTTTAGTCAAGTCCAAATTAACTGACAAAAATGTAAATTTTGGTTCAGTGAGGAAATAGTAATAAATCCGAATAAATAGTAAATAGATATGAAGAAAAAATAGATATGAATATCCGATTCCGGACACCGAAATAAGTTAGCACCAAATTCCTAAAAACTGTCAAAACGAAAGGGTAGCTTTATCACATACTTATAATTACTAGCTAACCTACACCTCAGTTCGAAAAGCAGGACGTTATAGGCCCAAGAGCTCCAATATGGAAAATAGCCCAGTGAGGAGAGGAAATGATTACCGACATTAATAGTGATGCAGACCTACCCAATGGAATCCTTGACCACACGAACTGTAATATTGACGAAGTTTTCAACCTCCCCGTACATTGAAATCTGGCTACAACACCATCATGATTCTTTTTCACTTTCCAGGCATATCCTGAACGACCTGTACATTGAAAAGGTCAGTCTTGTCGAGCATCTACTTCCTCTGTTGCAGGTCTTGCAGCATCCGCTGATAAAATGAATAAATCACGAAGGATTTATGAAACACCTATTTTAGTTAAGAGTGATGCTTTACATTCAGGACGCTGTTCGACTTATTTTCATATTCTGGGAACAAAATACCTCACTTTCGTTTTCCTCTTTATTTACCATTTCTTTATAATTATGAATATTTCCTTTTAGAACAAAACACTATATTACAACTTATAGCTGAGTGAGGTGTTATAACAAATAGGAGCATACCATTTTTGAATACTGTAAAGCAAAATAACCTTCCTCTCTTGATACAGCGCCTTTATATCACATTTAGTCTTGAGAATTGTGTTCTTCAGAATTCTTTTTCTTTTCCCTTATTGTCTTTCTTTTATCTTAAATTCAATTCAATATTCGTCACTGCTGATATTTCCTAACCTTTATTCCCTGAATCTGAATTATATTTTTTTACTTTGGTGAAGGTTTATTTTATTTCTATATTTCAAAATTAAATGTGAATTCCAAGGACAGAAAAATATACTGGGAGATACAAAACACAATTCTGTCATCTGGAACGGTACAATCATCAATGTAAAGATGAAAACTGACCAGCAAGGGAAACGCAAAAGAACGAAAGAAAATAATTAACGGTTAGGATAGAAATTGAATACAAATA
>NC_090746.1:35392099-35402099 GCF_036898095.1 Palaemon carinicauda | reverse complement strand
ATATATATATATATATATATATATATATATATATATATATATTCATCACCTCTCTAGGTGCTTTCCTCACTAGACACTGACATCTCTCTAGACATGGGCATGAATATTCATATTACATATGCACTCAAAGCAAATTGTTAAAGTTTCTAATAATAAGCAAATTGATAAAAAAAAATATATATTTATTTTACTACTTTTACTCCCTTCAGAGGAGGTGATCACAGCAGAGTAATGACACCCAGCTTCATAAAAATTCTTTAGGGGTGAAGTTCCTAATCACAGGCTCCTTTTTTACTCCTCCAGAGGCAAGTACACATTTACAGCTAAATGAAATGGAAGGTAATAGGCCTGAAACGATCTAATGGACTTGAACTTAGTACTGTACAACTTGCCCCTTAGCTGATTGCTCGTTAAAAAGATTGGTGGTGGGGGTCAGAGTATCATATGAATATATATATATATATATATATATATATATATATATTATATACATATTATATATATAAATATATATATACATATATATAAATATATATATATATATATATATATATATATATATATATATATTCTTACGAAGCTGGTCTTGTGTTGAGTAAATATTTTATTCATGTATTTTATTTGTGTATTTAAGAGGTATATAGCCAGCTCATAAGGTGAGTTCCTCTCTTGTAGGTTTAAGTATTTGTACGTAAATTATATAAGACTTTCATCGTTCATTTAACTGTATTTTTCATTCAAGTCAGTATATGTAAATTTACGTTATTTTCAGGAATTAACTATTTATTTCACATATTTTGTTACGAAATCTTATGTACTCTCAACTAAGTATGCTGTACGACCCATACAAGGTTTGAAAACGAATGCTTATGTAATTTTTACGAGGTATTGCATCATGTTTGTGAGAGATTACGCAACTTTCATATTTCCATGTGTTTAGAATGTTCTCGAAAACCCCAGAGTTAGTTTTATTTTTTTTTTTAATGTTTCGAAGAAGTAGGTGGGCAGAGTTAGCTGAAAAAGGGTTACCTTGCAAGCAAGATTTGTTCCCCTGCCTGTTCTATTTATCTTGTTGGCAACCTTACGCCGCTAGGCCTTGGCCGCCACGACACTAGAAGACTCTATATAGAATTATCTAGAAGTTTTAAGTCTATGGTTTTGTTCAGATTTAATATTTCGAGTGTTCATTTTGGTAATAATCTTTTTGGGATTAAAGTTGTAATTATTTTATAGAATATATTTATTTTGTAAAGTGTGTATTATTTCGATCACCAGTATTTCTTACAGAGCTCTCTCATATCCCCGACTACAAATCGAAATAAGAGGTTGTTTTGAATCGTTCAAGTAATCAATAACTCAGTTTTGTTTTGAGTGTACTTAAGAGACCTTTGGATATTCAGTGTTTTTATGTATTGACGTCTGGGAATTATATAATTTCTCAGAGCTCGGGTATTATTCAAGTCTAACAGATTTATGATAAAATAAACAGGCGAGTTTGGAATTCGGTAGGTTATGTAATTTTCCAACCGTAATATATAATATAGTTTCTGTAACATATATATTTTTGGTGCCCAGACCCAGGACCATAATATATATATATATATATATATATATATATATATATATATATATATATATATATATGTGTGTATATATACATATATATATATATGTATATATATAAATACACACACAATATACATACATACATAGGCCTATATATATATATATATATATATATATATATATATATATATATATATATATATATATATAATTTTCGCCGAAGATTACTACATCTTAAGCGGGGTATACACTGGCGAGCAGCTCGTCGAGCCCGGTTGTCGAGCCTACTTGTAGAACGGCTCGAAGAGCTTTCAGACAGTACATCGAGCCTCAGTGTGCCTCGTGCTGAAACAACGTCAACACGTCTCTCGACCAGGACGATTTGATAGCCATTGCTTTAGCAGTGGCACTAAGAAGGAAAAAAAAAAAAGATCAAAGTGGACGAAGGATTGGCTACTAAAAAGAGAGAAATTTTCACTCACCAACTTGCTTATTGCTTTAAAATTAAGGCTTTAAAATTAGTTCTTTCAATATTTCATGCAGAGCCGCTATTCCTTTGTTTCTGGCTACTTTATTGGAATAGTCTTTTGATTTAACTTTCCATAAAGCTGGATGAGCCCGATATGTATGTATGAAATCAAAGTACGACTTCCTTCTCATTCTTGCTTTCATTAATGGCAGCCATTATTCATTTCTTTGATGATGTTTCCTCTAGCAGGTTTGAAAAAAAAACTGAGGTTCGATGCTCGACACCCGTTCACACGTTCACACCGCTCGTCAAACAATGTAGCTCCGCCCACAAAAGTCAAGATGAGCCTGACTTTCATCGAGCCGCTCGACGAGCGCGCTCGACAACCAAATAGCCCGTTTACACGCTCGAACATCAATTCAAACACAGGGTTGTCGAGCCAGGCTCGACGAGCTGCTCGCTCGTGTAAACCCCGCTTTAGACTCGAATTAATAACATCTCTGCCTGGTGTTTGACAGATGGGGGTTCGAGTCCAGCTCAGACTCTTTAGTTCCTTTAGTGTCTGCAACGTTATCATCATTGTGAGCTAAGGTTGTGGTGTCTGGGGGAGCCTTTAGGTCTATCTGCTGTTAGCTTGGGTGGAGAGGGGGTTTGGGTGCTGATCATATAAAATATGGTCAGTCTCTAGGGTACTGTCCTGCTTGGTAAGGCAATGTGACTGTCGCTTTTCTCTGGCATTCATGAGTAGCTTTTAAACCTTTAAAACCGCCGACCCGAGATGGTTTTGGGCCAGTGGGCATAATGACAAAGTGATTCATTGGGGCTAACAATCTCACCTCAACAGTATACAGTAGACAGGCATATATATATATATATATATATATATATATATATATATATATATATGTGTGTGTGTGTGTGTGTAGAGAGAGAGAGAGAGAGAGAGAGAGAGAGAGAGAGAGAGAGAGAGAGCGCACTCTTCCGACTCTGAGGCAATGGTTCGAATTCTGGCCTGAGCAGAAGCACTTTCAGTGCCATAAAAACATTTTCCCCTTGGACCTATATCTTCGAAGTAGAGTAAGTTTGCTATCGAAAACTATTTTTTGCTTAATGGCTTGTGTGTGTGTATATATATATATATATATATATATATATATATATATGGATATATATATATATATATATATATATATATATATATATATATATATATATATATATATATATGGATATATAAATGTATATATATATATATATATATGATACTCTGCTATCATACTTTTATTCCAATTACAAGAAACAGACGAATATATCTAAAAAAAAAAATCTCCTTACTGAATTTGGTGACCAAGTATTCAACTTTTTAGCGCAACGTGGTAGGTAAAGATGACAGATACCAATGAACCTTTTTTTCTTCTTGATATATCACGGAAATTTCAATGATAAATAGTTGGATTAATATCTCCAAGGAACTTTGTATCGCTCTCTTTGTGGGGGAGAAAAGACAAAGACAATGTTGGAGGGAGGGGGTGCTGACGTAGTCTAATGGAATAGGAAATACAAGGGTGTGTTGGTAAGACCTGACCAAGACTTCAATTAGCAACAGCAACAACAACGAAAATTCCCCGTGCTCTCTTCATTCAGGTTCTTTAGTCCAGTCACAAAGAAATACAGAAAAAAACATCATTATGTTGACAGTTAACTATTTTGGGTACGCAGTTACAAATCAAAGGTAAATCAAATGAATTACGACATATGAAATAGAATTAGAACGAAAATGATAAAGACTTCAGAAATAGGAAAATCTGAAGATAACGCGTTTTCATCGCGTATTATAATAGCTAAAACTGGAACTGAAAATCACTATCTCCATAACAGATTTTTATGAATGTTGAGACAAGCAACAAAATAACTTGCATAGCCTAATTCTAATAAAAGAAACAATAAACAAATGAGAAAAGTTAGTTCCACATCAACATGGAAGATATATTCGTACATCTTGAATGTAAAGGGATTAGATGAATTGCAGAAATCAGATTACAAAAAGATTCCAAATCTGCAAAGGAAGGGAAAATAACAGCATTCTAGACGATATACACACGAAATGCCGTTCACTGAAAAATGCTGTAAATCAGGGATTTAGTAATATGACAGTGTCGTGTGGCCGCTGGCAAGAAGGGTCTCAGCCTGAGGTCATCTAGCATTAACCCATCTTGAACATTCAGAACAACATGGTCAAGACAAGAACTGAAAGAGGGATCGCTGGTGTGACGAATTACCTTTAATTCATTCCAAACAAGAAGTGGAATGAACACATTCCAAACAGAAAGTACTGTTCTTCTTTGGTAATGAAATGATGAAACATTAACTGAGTGAATAAAATCACATTTCCGGGATACGTTTGATCCACGCTAAAAACAGAAGAGAAATTTGAGATGATGTATATATATATATATATATATATATATATATATATATATATATATATATATATATATATATATATATATATATGTATGTGTATATCTATATGTGTATATATATATATATATATATATATATATATATTATTATTATCATTATTATTATTACTTGCTAAACTACAACCCTAGTTGGAAAAGCAGGATGCTATAAGCCCAGGGGGCCCAACAGGGAAAATAGCTCTGTGAGGAAAGGAAACAAGGAAAAATAAAATATTCTGAGAAGAGTAACATCATTAAAATAAATATTTCTTAAATAAACTATAAAAACTTGAAAACTAGAGAAAGAGAAATTATTTAGGATAGTGTGCCCGAGTGCACCCTCAAGCAAGAGATATACTAATTTCGGTGCTCTTCCAATATGTGATCTACCAAAAGTCTGCGATCTACTAATCTATGACAGTGATCTGCTATTTATGGCACGTGATGTACGACCATAAACGATTCTTTCCTCATAATTATGTAACAGTATTCATAAAGATGTGTGACTGGAGCAGTTGTTTAGTGTTACCTCTCATCTTTCGTAAGATTTTGAGTTTTGCATCCAACCATGATCGTTTAATTGATTGCATATGCTTTCAAGAGTTTGGGTCTATGTAATGCCTCAGATGATTAACAGTGGTCTGTACAAATCCATGAGAATTCAAAGTGGTATCCGCTGGTCACTTGTCTGAATGGATGACTAATCCATGGACACATTCCCGAATGATTATTGTTAAAAGTGTATTTCTGTTTCGAAGATAAATATAATAGCGACAGATAAGACCCTTTTTAAACCGGACTTAAGGACCGACGATCCTGTTTCCGTGATTTCTATTTTCCATTTCTGCTTCACTATTTGTTGATTCTGGGGCAAAGTTCCCTATAAGTAGTCATCCTCAGTTTTATTTCTTCTAGTCATCAAATTTAGCATCATCTGTCTGTATTGGCTCTGCAGTAGACCCGACCATCTGACCAAAGTTTTTTTAAAACAATATTGGTACATACTTCACGACACATACCATTTGATTATAGTGGAATTAGATTGTGCAGTCATAACCTCAGCATATTTGATAGGGTTTTTACACACAAAAACTACACAATATCCAGAATCTGACATAAAGAAAGTCTGCAGTTCATCTTATTATAATCGGAGTAATGGTAAAAAACGGTTACTAGTACGAGCACTTTTAAGTCTGGCATCCTTTAACCCGACATATTACTGGTACTGCACTACGCACAATTAATCACAACTTCAGAATCATCCAATAAATTCTTGCCACGTAAGCAGGCTATAGCTGTTTCTTCATTACGTATAACGTTCCGTACAAAATTTGCAGGGTTCAACATTGTATAGGTTGGGATTTCAAATCACACTTAGATGTTCTAATTTCTACAAGTTTACATTTTGTTACCCACTGCAATGTTTGCGGCTAGCTAATTGGTTGTTTAATGGGAAAACACAAATAGACGACAAAACTGGAGTGTTAACAACCAGCTGAATTGGTAAGTATAACGATTACATACTGGAAAACAATTGGGTAGATAATATTTTATTGGAATGAAAACTGCTCGGTATATCACATATTGGAATGAAAATAACTCAGTGGATTACCATAATTTCTATAGAGGTACTTCATCTGTTATATTTCGCAAAATATTTCGTTTTCCTTCACTATAATTTTACATACTCGTCTCTTACATCATATTGAATTCAGTACCTTTAAGTTCTGAATTTTGATATGAAATTTCATTCTTAACATTTCAAGATACTAAGCAACTCCATTATACTACATGAAGTATTACTCAAAGTTAAAAACGAAAATATGTATCACCCACACGAAATTTTTAGATATGTAACCAAGAATGAGAATTATATTCACAACAGGTGAACTATTAACTGAAATAAGCCTGTTCAGTTACACTATCATGATATTCTCTGGTTGATAATTTTGTACGAAAACCGAAACATGATGCCATTAAGAACAGGATTCTATATCCCGATTACATTAATCAGATGGATCTCAAATACTTCCAAGATTGAAATGATGAAGGGTCTATGTATATAGCTGTCAGCAGAACAAGGGTTTCCTAACGGATAAAGGGTCAGACCAATAAAACCTCGACAAGGAGGGAAGTAAATCTGCCGTAGATGAAAGCTTCCACGTCAAATGGCAAGAAAAAATTGTTTCTATAAATTCACGCGCAGGCAGGCAACTTAGTACAAAATAAATAAATAAATAAATAAATATATATATATATATATATATATATATATATATATATATATATATATATATATATACATATATATATTATATGCATGTGTGTATATATAAATGAATGAGAGAGAGAGAGAGAGAGAGAGAGAGAGAGAGAGAGAGAGAGAGAGAGAGAGAGAGAGAGAGAGAGAGAGGTTTGTTCTTCAAGCGAAAAGATAAAAACTTAGATCTAGGTCTTAGATTCAATTAACAAAATGGATAGTCCATGAAAATTCCATAAAACTTACAATGGGCTCAATTCTTTCTGATAAGTAAAAACTTTCTTCATATTTCTTGTCGGATTTCCCTTTCTCCTCCACACGCATTCATCTGGCTGAATTGTAACATTCCGCCCTCTGAGGCTTCTCTGGCATTAATATTATATTCCACTCATTCTTATGAAACGCTTCAACGATACTGTATAAGTTGAATCTCAAACTCTGTTTTGAGTTTAATAAACACGAGAGAGAGAGAGAGAGAGAGAGAGAGAGAGAGAGAGAGAGAGAGAGAGAGAGAGAGAGAGATTCATTTCATCATCTAGTCAATTTATTGGATCTTTCTCTTTTCTCTTTTTGAGTTCCTTCCTATTTCACCCCCATAAAAACAATCTCCCTCAATATCGTCAACTGGAGCCATTTTCTAGAGCTCTTGACCCGACGGTGAAGTTGGCCAATAAATCAAAATTCAATTACTGGTCGGCACACGATGGCCCCCTGCGGCTCGATGGACGTGCCTGCTGCCTGCCATGGCCCTGCCTTGGACCTCTCATGGAGGGGGAGGGGAGGGGAGAAGGCAAGGCACTCCTTGTATATGGTGGCACATTGAATTTGCCTTAGACGAGAATGTCCAGTGTCTTTTAAAATCTATTCACAGTTGTACCTTCGTATTTGGAGACGTACATTACCGGAGTTTCAGTTTGTGAATCACAATTATTGATCGTTCAATTTTATCCCTAATAGAGTTTATTTAGTTGTCTCTGTTTAATGTGAAAACAAAAAATGCATTATGATAGATACAAGTTTTGGCTAGTTCGTAACTACTAACCGGGAAATTCAAATTATGTATCACTAAAAGCTCTATTGCTATAAAGGCATATTTACCATAGGAAATATTTTGCAATGTAAACGAGTGGCTCTTCAAAACAGTCAAAATGTATTAGGGCCACTCTACTCGAGTGTCAAATACTGCATGAGAAATAAAACAAGTTTGCATTGTTATTTTCAATACTGATATGTGATTTTGAGTTTAAATTGAACCACAAGACGCCTCTAAACCTCCTCCAACCAAAAGTGCGATATATAGGCTACTTGGAAAAGCCAATTCCGTCTTGTTACTGATGGCTCTTTCTTATTTCAGAATGCACAGTATAAAAACATGCGTACGTGCACGCATACGAGCATAGGCAAAAATATTAAACATTATTCACGTATTTCCATTTTCTATAAAGATATAAATGTCGCAGAGAGCAGACTGAAAAATGAGGAATGACAGCTATATTGTCAGGCGGGTCATCAGGCTTCCCATATCGTGCATCACCTGGTCGTTTATGCATATCAGAGGACCATAGCCCTAACCCCACTCACTACCCTGGGAGGCCATCTGTTCCCTTTGCAAACCCCCCCCCCCCCCCCACTACCGCCCCTTCCCGTCTGCTCCGACCATCAGCCTTATCTCCCGGGTAGCCCGGAAAAGACGATGTTTTTGTGACAGACTTTTTCTCTCCTCCCCCTTCTTTTTTTTTTGTTTTTTGTTTTTTTGTTTACCTTTATCTTGCTTTATGCTGCTTCAGTTGGGATAAATTTTAAATTTTCATGTGCGCCCGAAAGCTGTTTTGTTTACAGGTATCTTTATTGAAAATTTTCAATTCAATAAATATTCTAATATTTTCTTAATTATATATCTCTCCGTACTGCTTCATCCTGGGTACAATTTTCTTTATTCTACTTGCATTGTAGAATTTTTTTTTTTCAGTTATTAATGATTAAATTCTCCTTTATCTGTTTCCGTCATTTGTGTATACAAATTCGAAATAAAACAGTCACAGCAGGCGAGAATAAAAGATCCAGTTCCGGTCACTGATGTCTTCCTAGAAAAAGCCATCAGCTGACGAGAGAAAATCGAACTCTGTCAAGTTGAAGGAAAGAAAGAAAACAGCAAAAAGCACTATATGTGAATAGCACAAGCGAAATATCTCTCTATTCTTTCAATGTCATTTATTCCTTCTCTTTTTCCTTCTCGTAAATAAGTTTTCATTTCATTTTCTTTTGGCTATTTTCCCTACATATCCATCCGACTCTCCCATCTTCTGCGTCATTTTTTTGTAAGTAGTATTTTTCAGCATGAGCTTATAGTCTTAAGTTTAGTCTTAAATCTCCCTTTTTTGTCGGTTTACTTGGCATTCTCTCCTACTTCTTCAAGTTAATCTCCTATCTTCCTCCTCCACTTCCCCCTCTTTATCAGGGGGTTCCTTACCCTACCTCCCCCTCCCCTTCTATAGATTAACCCAGCGTTATTGAATTTGTCTTCTGTGTCTCTCAGGATATGACATTATGGACCGGGAGGTGTGGCTCTGCACTTCTGATCACTTTCGCTCTCGCCCGCAAAGGGAATTAGTGTAGTGATATTTTGATCTCTCTCTCTCTCTCTCTCTCTCTCTCTCTCTCTCTCTCTCTCTCTCTCAATTGCGCTTGTTTCACTGGAACAAAGTATTTCATATTCAATTTCAATAAACGAAGCCATAACACATTTTGGATGAATGTATTGGGTGACAATTTTCATTAGTTTATCTTTTAAAATTTTCTAATCCCATTTTGCCGTCGTGCGTTAGTTACTCTTTTCGTCTAGGAAGCATTATGTAAATACTCCAGTATGTTTGAAAAACAAGCAATATAAAGATTGCTCACGTCCCTTTGACTATACGTATCCCAGTCTAGGGATGGCAGTTGGATACGTTAGGTGAATATGCAAAGGATCCTTCAAGTTCAATAAAGTGCCTTTCTCAGTCTGTGAGTTACGGTGCTGCCCCCCACCCCCCAAAAAAAATCAAAATGTCGGCTCCCTTATCGTAAAAAGTTGGGTCATTACTTTCCATCCATTTAAGCCTGAGCTTTAACCAACCTTATATATTGGTCTCATTATTGATTGCCTATTGTCTGTTAGATTTTATAGTGCATTTCTTATGATTCAGAGATGAATTGACTATCAAGATTACTAAATGGTCTACTTTCAGGTTATCAAATTTTATT
>NC_090746.1:35382099-35387099 GCF_036898095.1 Palaemon carinicauda | reverse complement strand
CAGTGAATGTTGCATAAAACTTCAACAGTTAAATTCAACTCATTCATGGTTTTAGCAAACATCGATCGTATGAGTCATGGTAATTACTTTCCATTATTGTTTTCCCTCCCATTCAAAACCCTCCCTTTTTGCCTTCCTCGCAATACTGTACTACTTCAGACGTGCTCTGAAGAGTTGCTTACTAGGTTAGTATATCAAAGCCACTTCCAAATGGCAACGGGAAAGATACGTTTCGTTTTTTCTCCCTGGTTGTATAGTACAAAACATCAAACAGAAACAATAGCTTCGGGTCCCTAATCACTAAAATCTGGAGTTATACATCTTTAACGAGTTTCCCAAATTTAAAGATTCCCTCAGAGAGCAAAATCAACAACAAAAAATCTTTCTATTTCTTATTACATAAGAGGAATATGCCTACATCAATACACACGATTTGACCAAATCATTTAATTCAGTCTAACAGATTTGACAGATAGCAAAAGGCAAAGAACAAATTATTCATTGAGACTGCGCACAAACCAACAAACAAAAACACGTAAATATTGTATATGGTGAACGTAATTCCATGAATAAAATTAAAATGTTATTAACAATTTAATAACATGAGCAAAAGAAAGGAACACGTAGAAAAATTACAAGAACAATAATGAAAGCCAAAAATTAGCGGAAAAGGTCGCTGGTTTCCTTGTTTTCAAATATTAAGAATCAAAGTCACCCTTAGAATAATTGAGCAAACCGCGTGGGGCAGACAACGAAACCGAGCTCTATTTTCGTTGGGGGCAAAACATAACAAAATGATGATAAATGTGGGTATGAAAGTGCATGTTTGGATGCGTGTGGGCCACTCTCGGAAACACGCGGTGTGCAGCGAAATGACAACTGGCAATCGTTACAAAAACTATCAAATTTCAAAATAATCGTGAACAGTTCTTTTTACTGTTTTTCGAAAATTTCCAGCGTGTATTATCATTTACAAAAAAAAAAAAAAAAAAAAAAAAAAAAAAAAAAATTCAGGATGAAAGTAGTAACCGATGAATTATACCAAAGTATTTATGTATATATTCATGTATAGATTACTGTGGATTAAACCAAGGAAATAATATAGAGATAAAATAGATGAGAATCTTGAAAAATACTCTCCTCAATAAACTAGAATGATCAAGGTACAATACCTACTGCACTGTAATCACTTCATCCCAAAAAGTAAATACATATAACTAATAAAATTCCCAATAAATAATGAACAGATAATGGAGAAACCAGACTGCATTGAGCCAAATCCAAAGCAAAATGAAACCTGCACCTCACATGACTACAAAAAAACAGAGCAAATTTTGCCCTAGCACTGGAAATCGAATCGGGTCAAGGTAGCCAAACAGAGCAATAGATTCCACAGACATAAATGTAAGGCACAGTGCTTGGTGAGTCTAGGGGCAAGGAGGATGGAAGGTAGGGAGACAGGGGGCTGGTTTAATAAGGAGGGGTTAGGGGGTAGACCATGGGTCAACAACGAGTGCAACCTCCTGTGAGCCTCCGTGTGTGGCACTGGTCCGCATTAATCTCTTCTCTTATGTCAGCTGTCTCATGTCCCGTCGGGCTCTTCTTGTGACGGATCTTCGCCTTGCTTACTCTCGACTTTTTTTTTTTTTAAACATATGGAAGCATGCAAACTTGGCTTCTTAAGCTTCATGTTTGTAAAAGGACGAACACTCAAATAAATACGAAACAGAATAGCTTTTGTCAGCACGCTTACTATAAATATTAACTATGTATATCTTCATATATATATATATATATATATATATATATATATATATATATATATATATAAAAAACCATACATATGTATGGTTTTATATACGCATTACACAGACACATATAACAAACATACATTCACAACTACAGTATATATATATATATATATATATATATATATATATATATATATATATATATATATATATATATATATATAGTTAATATTTATAGTAAGAGTGTTGACAAAAGCTATTCTGTTTCGTATTTATTTGAGTGTTCGTCCTTTTACAAACATGAAGCTTAAGAAGCCAAGTTTGCATGCTTCCATATCTTTATAAAAAAAAAAAAAAAAAGGAGAGAGAGAGAGAGAGAGAGAGAGAGAGAGAGAGAGAGAGAGAGAGAGAGAGAGAGAGAGAGAGAGAGCTTCATCGATGTTTTATTTTTTCCTGTAATATCGAAAATGTTCCTCCGACCAGCTAGTTCGTTAATGTCTGGTTCCCCGTGGAGAAGACATATGTTGAAGACTACTTGAGATTACAAGGACATGGTAAGGTGATTGGTGGTTTGATAAATCTTTACGTGGCCAAAATAATGAGCATAAGTTATCTAAATGAAATAAAATAGAGAAAATGCAGGCAAGGAACTTCGACGGGAGAGTCAAGCAAACAATAGACCGCATAAATGAAAGACAAAGGCATTTTATTCCATCACGGTCTGTGTTCTGTTTATGGCTCAAACGCATATAATCTATAGATCAAAATGCTGAAATGTTTCTTGCGTACATAGTCCAAAGTTACAAACATTTCATTGTCCAATGCCAAATGGCGAGAAGGATAAGAATATTAAATTCTTGTTATTTCAGAAGGAGTTAGTGGCTTTGGTTAAATCAAGGAGTTCTTTAATAAGAGGAGTGGTAACGGAGCGTCTTGGCAAAATTTACTTAGGTCACGCAGTTGCAGCTCAGCTCAGTTGCACCACTTTGATAACACAACGAAACGGCTGGCTATCACATATCTGGACATTTTATTCAGTGACAAAGTAATTCCTCCCTCTACTTAGGACAATTAGGATTATAGTTAATCATTCTACTAAATTACTAATATATACTGTCATATAACCATGAAAGATAATTCTATATGTGATGTTCATTTGTGAATCACTTACAAAGTGCAAAGTGCGATTTATACTGTAATAAGCATATATACGAAAATCATAGATATATCAATGATCTGTTCAAGCTTTTCAAACACAGCTAGAGATCAGCGAAGGTACTATTATTTTCGTTAAGCTTATAATCAATTGGTTTAAGATGATGAATGTCAAAGATCGTTACTCGGGTATGATTAACAAAGATCGTTGGCGATCACCTTGGACTATGGAATATGAGACTTTTTAGAGACTACTACAGGAAACATGCGAAGTTATTTCCTCGTGTGCAGTGTGCAGGGGAAGGAGGTAAAGTCCATACCTGACCGTACTCTGAAAATCAACAAGCAGACTGCTGAAGCTTTTACAAATAGCATTATAACCAATGTGGAAGCTGCTAAACATATACTTTCAGAACTTGATTTTGAATATGTTTTGAAAATACTATCAGAAGATGATTTTAAATATGTTTTGAAAGTATTTGCTGATGAACCTTTAGAAAAGTTCTTTGGACAGGCAAGACAAAAAATCAGAGGCAGTTTTTATATACATTGTATAGATATTACTGCTGATGCAAAGATTAATAATCTACAAACTCTTACAAAGTATTGAGAAAGAATCCGAACTATTTGATGAAATTTGCCTTAGTGATACCGAGGAACTTCTTACATTTAATGAACCTTTGAAACATAAAGTCGTATGTATAGCAGGATATCTAGTCTATAAATTTTGTGAAAATTAATATGTTGAAGAATATGACTGTGATCTTTTGTCAAGTTATTTTTTAGATAAATCTAATAGAGGTGGATTAGCAATGCCCACTTTGTCAACTGTGTATTTTGTACAAGCAGCATACATTATTCATTCGCATATTAAATTAAGGTGTAAAAAGCGTTTTGTAGAACTACTTTTATCTATCCAAGCTCCCATAGCTCGCAATAATACTGCACGTTTTTCTTTAGCTAATATAATTTTGAAAACATTTGTTAATACTGATAACGACAGGGAGAATGTTGTACGATGCCTTGGGCGTAAAGAAAAACTTTCAAGTTAAATTTGATATTTTAGTTTTTATCATTGTTTATATTTCAGTATATGATAACATTTAAACTTTTAGTATACAATAGATTCAAAATTAAAGATGTTTTACATAACCACTGTTTTGCGTTCATAATTCAGTAAACATTTATAAAAGCTATTCATAATCCTTTTGTGAATATTAATTTGAATCTAAAATAAAATCCTAATATATTTATTTTTCAGACTATCTATAAATAAATTTTGATATATGTTCATGTATTTTTTTTTTCAAGAGTCATAAACAGAATAGTTTTAATGATCAAATGTACATTTAGCCCTTCAGATAATGGCCAAAAATCATTAATTTATGTTTTTGAAAAATAATTATCTAAAAAATAAAAGCACCTGGGTAGTATTGGTTTACTACAAAGTAAATCAACAAAGAAATTGATAGTGGATAAAAAAAAAAAAATTGCTAAATTTACTCCCATCTCTCCCTTTGTGGGTAAAAATAAAAAAGGGCTATTTTAGGAAAAAATGGAATTTATATAATTATTAAAAGGTTAAATTGGTATCTGAGCATGGATATAACAACAGAAATCGCTTTCATAAGTGAAAATACATAGAAATATATGGACCACTTATAATTGTAGCATGTATATGCGCTAAAATCTGTTATGATCATATTTTCCATAAAGTTATGATCACTACCGAAATTCTCATATTTGTTACTGTATTTATAATAATAATTATAATACATATAGATACAATATCATTGGAAGGAAAAAGAACTCATGAAGTGGAATCAAAAATATTTAGCAACTATAAACTCTAATACAGGGTCTTTAGAATTGGAGTTTAATGAAAGATTGAAAACAACGAATCAGACAATGGCTATAGATTAAATAAAATTTGGACATCAAATAGCCTGAAATTACATATAAAAATCCGGCTATATATATGTTTAGTGACATCAGCGTTACTGTATGGGCACGAGTATACTCAAGAGCCATATGCAGATGAGTTCACGATTAGAGGTAGATGGAGATGGTTTGGGCATGCTCTTCCCACTCTCT
>NC_090746.1:35357099-35377099 GCF_036898095.1 Palaemon carinicauda | reverse complement strand
AATAAGGATAAGAGTAGGACCTATCTAAAGAGATATAAGTTCAAGTCCATTGCCCATATTCCTGTTGAATTCACTCGCGTCGGTCTATAGTCTTTCTATGACCAGTCTATACCCATAAATTTTTTGTACTCGTCAATCCATCACTTTCTCTTTCTTCCTTGCTTTATTTACAGTCTCTAGAGATACAGTCTGATATAGTTCTTGTCCATCTACTATCTGTCATTCCCATTACATCTACCCATAGCTAACAGTCAAGAGGCAGTTTCAAATGAATATGCTTTTATCGGGATAACAAATGAAAGTATGAAATTAGTCTGCTTTTATCTGGATAACAGTTGAAAGGCAGTTTCAAATGAATCTGTTTCTATCTGGATAAAAACTGAAAGAGCTTTCAATTAATATGTCTTTATCTGAACAACAGTTGAAAGTCAGTTTCAAATTAATCTGCTTTTATTCGGATAACAACTGAAAGACAGTTTCAAATTAGTCTGCTTTTATCTGGATAACGGTTGAAAGACAGTTTCAAATGAATCTGCTTTTGTCTGGATAACAATCTGCTTTTATCTGGATAACGGTTGAAAGACAGTTTCAAATGAATCTGCTTTTGTCTGGATAACAATTGAAAAAGTTTCAAATTAGTCTGCTTTTATCTCGATAACTATTGAAAGTGTTTAAAATTAGTCTTCTTTTATCTGTTTAACTGTTGATAGAGTTTCAAATAAGTCTGCTTTTGTCTGAATAAAAATTGAAAGTTTCAAATTAGTCTGCTTTTATCTGGATAACCATTGACAGACGATTTTATTTGAATTTCCTTTTATCTGGATAACAATTGAAAGACGTTTTCAAATGAATTTGCTTTTATTTGGATAACAATTGAAAGACAGATTTAAATGAATCTGCTTTTACCTGGATAACAATTGAAAGACAGTTTTAAGTTAATCAGCTTTTATCTGGATAACAATTGAAAGACAGTTTTAAACTAATCATCTTTTATCTGGATAACAATTGAAAGACGGTTTTAAATTAATCTGCTTTTATCTGGATAATAATTGAAAGACAGTTTTAAATGAATCTGCTTTTATCTGGATAACAATTGAAAAACGTTTTTAAACAAATCTTCTTTTATATGGATAACAATTGAAAGACAGTTTTAAATGAATCTGCTTTTATCTGGATAACAATTGAAAGAGTTTTAAATTAATCATCTTTTATCTGGATAACAATTGAAAGACAGTTTTAAATGAATCTGCTTTTATCTGGATAACAATTGAAAGTTTTAAATTAATCGTCTTTTATATGGATAACAATTGAAAGACGGGTTCAAATGAATCTGCTTTCATCTGAATAACAATTGAAAGACGGTTTTAACTGAATCGGCTTTTATCTGGATAACAACTGAAAGATGGTTTTAAATGAATCTGCTTTTATCTGGATAACAATTGAAAGACGTTTTCCAATGAATCTGCTTTCATCTGGATAACAATTGAAAGACGGTTTTAACCGTTTTAAATGAATTTGCTTTCATCTGGATAACAATTGAAAGACAGTTTTAAATGAATCTGCTTTTATCTGGATAACAATTGAAAGATGTTTTCTAATGAATCTGCTTTTATCAGGATAACAATTGGAAGTTTGTTTTAAATGAGCCTTCTTTTATCTGGATAACAATTGAAAGACAGTTTTAATTGAATCTACTTTTAACCAGATAACAATTGAAAGACGGTTTTAAATGAATCTGCTTTTATCTGGATAACAATTGAAAGACAGTTTTAAATGAATCTGCTTTTATATGGATAACAATTGAAAGATGGTTTTAAATTAATCTTCTTTTATCTGGATAACAATTGAAAGACGGTTTAAAATGAATCTGCATTTATCTGGATAACAATTGAAAGATGGTTTTAAATGAATCTGCTTTTATCTGGATAACAATTGAAAGATGGTTTTAAATGAGTCTTCTTTTATCTGGATAACAATTGAAAGACGGTTTAAAATGAATCTGCATTTATCTGGATAACAATTGAAAGATGGTTTTAAATGAGTCTTCTTTTATCTGGATAACAATTGAAAGACGGTTTAAAATGAATCTGCATTTATCTGGATAACAATTGAAAGATGGTTTTAAATGAGTCTTCTTTTATCTGGATAACAATTGAAAGACAGTTTTAAATGAATCTGCTTTTATATGGATAACAATTGAAAGATGGTTTTAAATGAATCTTCTTTTATCTGGATAACAATTGAAAGACGGTTTAAAATGAATCTGCATTTATCTGGATAACAATTGAAAGATGGTTTTAAATGAATCTGCTTTTATCTGGATAACAATTGAAAGATGGTTTTAAATGAGTCTTCTTTTATCTGGATAACAATTGAAAGACGGTTTAAAATGAATCTGCATTTATCTGGATAACAATTGAAAGATGGTTTTAAATGAGTCTTCTTTTATCTGGATAACAATTGAAAGACGGTTTAAAATGAATCTGCATTTATCTGGATAACAATTGAAAGATGGTTTTAAACGAGTCTTCTTTTATCTGGATAACAATTGAAAGACGGTTTAAAATGAATCTGCATTTATCTGGATAACAATTGAAAGATGGTTTTAAATGAGTCTTCTTTTATCTGGATAACAATTGAAAGACGGTTTAAAATGAATCTGCATTTATCTGGATAACAATTGAAAGATGGTTTTAAATGAGTCTTCTTTTATCTGGATAACAATTGAAAGACAGTTTTAAATGAATCTGCTTTTATATGGATAACAATTGAAAGATGGTTTTAAATGAATCTTCTTTTATCTGGATAACAATTGAAAGACGGTTTAAAATGAATCTGCATTTATCTGGATAATAATTGAAAGATGGTTTTAAATGAATCTGCTTTTATCTGGATAACAATTGAAAGATGGTTTTAAATGAGTCTTCTTTTATCTGGATAACAATTGAAAGACGGTTTAAAATGAATCTGCATTTATCTGGATAACAATTGAAAGATGGTTTTAAATGAGTCTTCTTTTATCTGGATAACAATTGAAAGACGGTTTAAAATGAATCTGCATTTATCTGGATAACAATTGAAAGATGGTTTTAAATGAGTCTTCTTTTATCTGGATAACAATTGAAAGACGGTTTAAAATGAATCTGCATTTATCTGGATAACAATTGAAAGATGGTTTTAAATGAGTCTTCTTTTATCTGGATAACAATTGAAAGACGGATTTAAATGAATCTGCTTTTATCTAGATAACAATTGAAAGACGGTTTTAAATGAATTTGCTTTTATCTGGATAACAATTGAAAGACGGTTTTAAAGGAATCTGCTTTTATCTAGATAACAATTGAAATACGGTTTTAAATGAATCTGCTTTTATCTGGATAACAATTGACAGACGGTTTAAAATGAATCTGCATTTATCTGGATAACAATTGAAAGACAATTTTAAATGAATCTCCTTGTATCTGGATAATAATTGAAAGACCGTTTTAACAGTTTTAAATGAATTTGCTTATATCTGGATAACAAATGAAATACGTTTTCAAATTTATCTGCTTTCATCTGGAAAAGTCTTTACAGATCCCGTTATGTTAAATTATTATAATTCATGCAGTGAGTAACGATTATCATTATTACTATCATTATCACCCATACCTTTATTATCATTATTATGATCATAATTTCTCCTATTTACATTATTATTTCTATTATCATCATTATTTTCAGAAAAACGGCAGTTCTAATAAATATTCAATTTAGCAATATTGTCGTACGGCTAGAATGATCTTTTCCAGTTCCTTTCTATTTTTCTGACTAATTGCTTTTCCTCCTCAGGGAGTGCATTAATAAGCTCCCAAAGGGGGGGGGGGGGCATGAAGAATACACAGAATATCAGTTGAGGCAAATGAAATATTTATCTAACTTTTCTGTTTCTTGCCTCTCCACTACTTTCTTCTTGAACGATGTGACGTTATCATCACGACATGATTTTCATCACAGTACAGCAGTTGAAGTATAAAATTTTGAAGATATAATTAAACAATGCCGTTAAATTATGAGTCATTGTTTAAAACAGTACAGGCAAGGAAATATGTGCTATTTAAAGGTACCTACTTGTTTAGTTGTTTGGTACATACTGTTATTTGAAAACAACCTCATATGATATTTATATTTTGTTTACTGTAACTATAAACTGTAATCAAGTTAGTAAGAGTTTATAGACATCCTAAAGGAATAGGATAAAGCACAGTACGCAGTCTCTGGAGTATTATATTTTCACCAAAGAAAATCCACTTGGTGACAGCGGTTATTTAAAGAATCCAAAGAAAAAGGCAACTGCTACTGAACAAGTTTTCTAGTGAAAATGGCTGAATTTGTGCTTCGTTTGCCTATGCCACTAGACCCCTTGAATGATAATCTTGCCGATACCTTAAAATTTGGAGACAAGTGGACGTCAACATGACAGCAAACGGAGTTATTTTTAAACCCAAGAAAACAAGTGTTACAATCATTCTTCATTGTGCAGGAGCACAAATTATATTTTGCCTGCTTAATTTTGTAACGGAGGAACAGAAATATAACCCTGACGATAATTAAGATATTAGAAGAGTATTGTTGCCCTCGTACTAATGAAGTGTTGCAGTTCTTCAGGTTTTGGAAAATTGTATACAAACAGCCATTCAATTCATTTTTGATAGAATTCAATGTTCAGACCGATAAATGTATAAGTTTCAAGAAAATGAGCGAATGATAAGAGATAAAATTGGGTTTTCGGTGACAAGGAAACTACAACACCAGGTAAGGTAGGCTACTTGAGAAAGAAACTTAAATTTAGGAAAAGCTGTCGAGATATGCTTGGCTTATGAAACAACAGTAAATTTGGTAAAGAGATGGGAAATTTGAGAAACAAAACTGCAGATGGTTCCTTGTACCAAGGATTTTACGGACTAAAAGAATATGGAGAGGTATGCTGTGAAATGTCGATTTTGTTTGTATAAGCATGAATTTGATAAATCAAAATGCCCAGTATGGGGAAAAGTTTGTGAAGCATGTAAAGGAAGAAATCATTTCCAGGCTGTGTAAGGAAACAAATAAAGTTGTTAGAGAAGAACGAAGAGACAGATGAAGGCTACGATCATTACTCTTTTTTTTTTAAAGTATGCTATCTGGAGACATTGAGCAAAATCCGGGATCAATACTTCCTAGATTTCGTCAATGTCATCTACTGTATTACAATATTCGAGGTCTTCATGCAAATATTCAAGACCTTACAGTTCGTCCAGACAGTATGATATTCTTTCGTGCTCAGAAACTTTGGTGTCTAATATGAGTCACTCATCTGAGCCACTTATAACTGGTTTGAAGAAGCCAATAATTTTGAAACGGGTTGCCATTCCTAGAGCCAGGGGAATGGCGGTGTATAGTCCTAGGAATGTGGATGTCATGAGATTCAGGTAATAAGAGTTTGTGGCAGGCATAGCAACTTCTATTTATGTTTGATCTACCCGAATCCAGACATGGATGATTCAATCTTCGAATGTCTTCTTACCCTTATGGTATGTCTAAGATATAAGAAGACTATAGAAAAAATTATTGTCTGTAATTAAGGAAGGATGGCCTGATCGCAAAGACAAAATTCCGGAAGTATTAAAGCCTTACTTCGACTTTAGAGACTCCATTAGTTACCAAGACGGAATTATTCTATAAGGAACTCTTATACTGATTCCTGGTATATTGCGAAATTCAATCAAAGCAAAACTTCATGCAACTCATCTTGGTTAGAATAGCACCATGCGACGATCAAGAGATGCCATACGCTGGCTTGGGATGTCGAAAGAAATAAAGCAAATGGTCAATCTATGTGAAATTTGACCGAGGAAGACCATGGAATAAAATTGGAGTAGATTTGTTTGACAATGCTGGAAGAAATTATTTAGTCATTGTGGATTATTATTCTAAATTCACTTTAGTAGAGTTTCTAACAGCAACGTCAATACATGTGATAGCGATAATTAAGATGCGTGCTAGATACGGTATTCCTACCCAATTAGTGTCTGATGGAATATAGCTTATTTCACTTTAAATGTTTTGGTATTATTTTAGTTATGGACATTAATAAGGTAACATAGTTCTTATACAAATCAAGAAAACCGTAAGGTTAGATTGGGTTAGGTTAAGTTAGGTTAGTGCACAACTACAATGTGACGTGCAATAACTGGTCATATAGTGCATTTGTATGCCATTTTCTCATGTAAAATTCTTGGCTCGGGTTTTCCCATTTCCAGTGTTTTTTATGCATTTCGAATTCAGTGTATACCTGTATACCGGTCCATTTTTATATGTTTGAGTGTTATATTTGGGTTTTATCCTCCAGTTTGCCCTGTTTTTACCTACTTTGTCTCCCCCACCCAAAACCCCGCTTCCCAAGGAGGTTCCCCCAGATTGTTATCTATAGGGGGAGGGGTGGTGGAAGGATAAGTATTCATTTGCGATGGAAATAAACCTCAAAATCATTCAAATCACATCATAATACAACAGAAAAACCTATATTTTTTCTTGAAAGCAATTAATGTCCATAAGTAAAAAATACCAATGTTTTATTAAGGAATTGGGTATACAACATATGATGTCATCTCCGTGACATCCTCAAGGAAATTGAAAGAATTAAGCGTCAGTAAAGATAACAAAAAATGATGAAAAAGACACATGCATAAGAAAAAGATCAGTATTTGGCGTTACTAGAGTTGAGAAATACACCATGCCAAGACTCTTAACCCCAGTCCAACCCAGATGATATTTGGATGTAAATTACGTTCGATAATTCCCCAATTTATGGACAGTGACAGTTCAGTTTCTGAAGAGGGAAACCTAGAGGGAATAGATAAAGAAATATTATGATAAAACTGCAAGAGACATGACTCCATTGAACGAGGGGCAACCTGTATATCAAAATCCAGACAAGTAGGGTTGGGAAAAACGGCTTATTATCCATGTACAGTATACAGCAAAACTGGTAATACCGGAATTCAGTGATGTTGGTTCGAAAGTCACTAACTGGCAACTCTCACATTCTTAACATTTCTAATGAGACTAGGCTCCCGGGACGAAGCATTTTGAAACTTCCCTCAATATAAGATACAGTTCATTAAACATGATTATAAAGAACTTATACTCTATTTTTTATCAGGATATCAGCTAGATCAGTAAGGAAAAATTAACCCAATAATATTTACTTATGATAAAAATGAAAAAAAGAAATAAATACTTAAAGAGTCTGACTTTTTAGTCACCATAGTTATGTATTTGACGTAAACAACCTATCGGAGACGTAGTTGTGGGAGGGGTCTAAACGGACATCAACTGGCAGTCTCACCGTAGCACTCTCAAAAGCAATTCATCTGTCAAATATAACTAGAGCTACCCAATAACCTAATGGTAATAGGATGGTCAGGGCACCAGCCACCCGTTGAGACACTACCGCTAGAAATTCATAGGGACTTTGAATGGCTAAACAGTACTAAATTGGCCCCTTCTCTCTGGTGACGGTTCACTTTACCTTTACCTACACCAACACGGAATAGTCTGGCCTGTGGTTTACATATTCTCCTCTGTCCTCATACACCTGGCAACACTGATGTTACCAAACAATTCTTCTTCACCCAAGGGGTTAACTACTGCACTGTAATTATTCAGTGGCTACTTTCCTCTTGGTAAGGGTAGACTACTATGAGATTCAGGGCCTCTGTAACACGGTTTTTTCGCAATAATTTTTTATCTATGAATTTCGTAAATATAAAGCTTCTTCAGAATGCACATTATATCTACACATAAATTTTGACTATATTCTGCATTACGTAGGTTGAATAAATTTGGTACTTATAATGTAAAAGTGACGTTTTTTGAAGATGGGCCAACTTATTCAGAGAAAAGGTTTCGAACACACTCGTTACGTAACTTATGACGGGATTTCTTCCCTCTTTCTCGATCGATGATTGGCTATACATAACGAAGGCTATACCTCTGCCAACAATGACACAAAAGTTTAAATAAAAGCAAAGCAGTACACCTTTTTGAACTCTGACACCTCTCCACTGATAATTGTCATAATGAACAAACAAACAAAATATGTTAATAAATACAAAAACCCTTCGATTATTAGTCTAACTCCCAAAATAAGTTTCCTAAGAAATTACAGTCTACTTTATAGGTCACAATCAAATTGACAACGTGTAGGGAATAGTTGGTATTTTTCAAAAACGTAGTAGACAAGCTTGATTTGATAACTGCTATATCCAATGTCAAGCAATTTTTATTTATTGTCTATCTACCTACCTATTTACTGTAAAAAAAAAAAGAAAAAGAAAAAAAAATAGCCTGTACCATATTTTGGCTTTAAACCTTCACCAATAATTATCGCCAGAATGATGACTTCATGAGGCTCCACCCACTTTGGCCTCGATATAATTCAGGATAACACTGAAGGCTATCGTGGGCATTGTTGGATCAGAAAATTTAAATTCTGGCAATAAAAACTCATTTCTCGGGTAGTTGTAAGAAGTGCTAAATGATCCTCAAGGATCCCAGCAGTTGGCCTAAACGTTTAATTCATGTATACTACTGTTGCGTCACTACTGCTACAGTAGTATTACTACACTAGCGCAGATACCCCACCCACATTTATGTATCGTTCCGCCATTCATAAAGTCTTTGTCATGTTTTTTTCACTGTGCAATAAGCCATGGCCTCTTCAGAAATTAAGTTTAACATTAGATGTTAGGTTATTTCATTAAACTGGCAAATTATGGCAACTGGGTAGGTTATTGCCAATGTTGAAGCTAAAGATAAAGTATGGTATCATTCCTTCATTGCATTATCATCTTTACTACTATTTGTTTGGCTACATGTAGTAATTATTTTAAAGGATAAATGAATTATGTTCACTTTACTTCTATAAATTCTCAGTAGATGTACAAATAAAACTCCTAAAACTATTCATGATTTATTTACAAAATGCAGTCATGCCCAAAACATAGCCAACACGGTCGTACGGCCTAAGAAGAAGAAAAAAAATTATATCGGATGATCCGTTGGTCTGATGTAGAGTTTAGCACAAAATTCTTACTTTAACAAAAATAGTTATATAAAGACTGTTTACATACAATCTCTCTCTTTCTCTCTCTCTCTCTCTTGGTGGCATAGTGAATAGTTAATGGAAATGTTCAAAAGCCTGAATGACATTACAAGTATTATAATCATGTTACGCTAAATACAAATCAGACCATAAACATTGGATTTAAGCTAGAAACTGAATAATTACCTATTCAGGCTATAGTAAATATGGCCACGGGCTTTCTCTTGACTGTATAAAGTTGCAAGTCGTAAGACAAATGCAGTTTTGCAACCACGGGGGCAATTCCAAATCCTGTTACCCATTCTTGACTGTTATGGGTTTCAGAGCAGATGGAACAAGGTGAATGGATGTCTGGTGGATGGGCGGGGCAAAATTTTGTCAAAAGGTATTTACATTGCTTACGTAATGAATGTTTTCGACTCTTGGCTCGTTATCACTGGCCATGGCGTCGGCTAGATAATTTTTACTCTATAAAAATTAAAACTATCGGATTTAGGTTATTGATAATGCTGACAAAATTTGTGTGTGGTTGTAAAATATACACATGTCAACTTTCAGCTACATCGGATGCATTGATAAGGAGCAAAGTCCAAAAAACCGTGTTACAGACACCATGAATCTCATAGTAGACTCTTTAGCTATGGTAAGCAGCTCTTATAGGAGAAGGACACTCCAAAATCAAACTATTGTTCTCTAGTCTTGGGTAGTGCCATAGCCTCTGTACCATGGTCTTCCACTGTCTTGGGTTAGAGTTCTCTTGCTTGAGGGTACACTCAGGCACACTATTCTATATGGTGTCTCTTCCGTTAGTTTTGTTAAAGTTTATTTAGAAAATATTTATTTTAATGTTATTACTGTTCTTAAACTATTTTATTTTACCTTGTTTCCTTACCTCACTGGGTTGTTTTCCCTGTTGGGCCCCCCTGGGTTATTTATAGCATCCTGCTTTTCCAATTACGATTGTAGCTTAGCAAATATAATAATAATAATAATAATAATAATAACAATAATAATAATAATAATAATAATAATAATAATAATAATAATAATAATAATAATAATAATAATAACAATAATAATAATAATAATAATAATAATAATAATAATAATAATAGCTACCGGATAACTGTAACTCTTGTTAAACTTATTTCACCAGATTCTCTATAAATATAACCAATCCTCTTAACATCAACAAAACAACTGTCTATAGATGGCTAAATGATATAATGAAGGAGAAAAATTGAAAAGCCATTATTATTATTATTATTATTATTATTATTATTATTATTATTATTATTATTATTTAAGATACGTTGTTATTGTCTTTCTGTAGAATCTGCACATAATACGTGTGGCTGAATATGTCTGACCTGATTATAGTCTTCCGTTCGTAAAATAAAAGTAAAATAATAAAAAGGTAGAATTAATTGTATTTCTAATAACAAAGATAACTCACCACCTCACGTATTTATTTACTTTTCCTCAAACTGAAAAAACCCTGGGAGACTAGAATTATAAAGTAGCGTTGACAATAGTCTAAACTACGTCTTGTAGTAATTTATTACAAGTTTTAAGGCTATAGCACTCTCCTTAAACTGTTCTCCATCTAGACGCCCAGACCTCTTTCCCACTTTACATCCTTCTATACAGACAGACACCTCAAAGACTAGTCTCACTGATTCTCGCGGAGTCACGTTGACAAAGGGATTCGTGCTGCAGTAACTTACTATTTTTATTCTGACGTATCATTTTTCTTTTAACTATCTAACATTATTAAATGTTAAAAATTATCAATAACAAGTGACTAACGTTGTCTCCTCCATATACATGTTCACAAAGTGAAATATAAGATTTAATAATTAGTGGCAACTTGAGAGCAACGCTTTTCCGAAGCAACATATCACCAGTTTTGCTGCGTACTGTACAAGGAGATTGATCCTATATAATTGAAGGAAAGGATGGAGGAATATATAGAAGAAATGTAATTCATATTCGTCCTTACAATTGAAGACGAAGGCCGAATAATCTATTGGTTTTACATTTTCTTAAAGACGTGTATCTTACTTTTCTTTATTTTATGTAGTATTAATTTGTTTAGTTTTCTTAAAACCCAAAGAAAGGGGGATGTTTATGGTAACTACTTGTTTAGTTTTTTGTACATACTGTTATTTGAAAACAACCTGACTCTTTACTGTAAAAAACCAATCTATTGTAATATTACTCATATGACAAATGAGATAAATAAGATCGATTCTTTTGTTTACTAAAACTGTAAACTATAAATAAGTGTAAGTGTATATAGAGATCCTAAAGGGATAGGAATAAAGCACAGCACGCAGTCTCTGAAGTTTTATATTTTCTCCAAAGAAAATCAACTGGTGCCTTTACCTCCCATGCAAACGGATAATTTCAATTAATGCGGAGAAAACAAATTCAGATCCGTTAAACGCCATCTATTTACTTCCATTCCTCGAACGCAATAACTATATGTGCAATAAAATCGACGGGCTGAACATTAAGGCTTAAATTTGGAAACATGGTCATGTAACCTAAACAATTCCTTTCGTCCTCGTGTCACTGATGATGGTTCTCCCCTCCGCTTCCGCCACTTAACAGGCAGATCAATAGGGGTCACCGTTTTCATTTCTGATCAGGGTTCAAACATACACGAGGGTAACTTTCCATATTAATCTTCGTGTTCATTAACAGAGAACAGATAGGAACAGCCAGTTATTGTTTTCCGAATCAATTGGGGCTCAGTGTCAGCTTCGGCGAGTTTCCCCGTTTAAATCCTGGGAATCGCTGGGAGTGCTAGAAAATGCATGAGTGGCCGAACTTGAGTTTGCCTTTGAAGTGCGTAGGTGAAAATAATTACAGGTCCTACCTCCTTTTCAAGACGAATGTGTATAATATCAAGCCCTAATCATAAGATTTACCTGCGAATCAACTTAACACTAGTAAATGGTTTAGATATGACAATAAAATAAAGATCTGAGAGCCCAAATATTTGGCAAATGTCACATAAAACCTTAAATAGATGCAAAAACTGTTCATTGGTCAAAAAAATAGAAAGCACATTATATAAAAAGATCATTTCTGTCGTTGGCCGATATTGCAATAAATATTTTTAAGAACAGCAGTTTTTCTGTAAAATATTAATGATAATAACGTTGATGATTATAACAATAATAATAAGAGTATTCATGATAATGATAGTAATAATGATAACCGTTACTCAGCATGAATTATATAAATTTAACTTAACGGGGTCTGTAAAGACTGTCTTTCATTTGTTATCCAGATAAAAGCAGATTCATTTGAAACCGTATTTCATTTGTTATATAGATAAAAGCAGATTAATTTAAAACTGTCTTTCAATTTTTGTCCAGATACAAGAAAATTCATTTGATACCGTCTTTCAATTTTTATCCACATTAAAGCAGATTAATTCAAAACTGTCTTTCAATTGTTATCCAGATAAAAGCAGATTCAATTAAGATTTTTTTCAATTATCCAGAAAATAGCCAATTCATTAAGAAATTGTGTCTTACAATAATTATCTAGATAAATGCAGATTCATTTAAACTGTCTTTCAATTTTTATCCAGATAAAAGCTGATTCATTTAAAATTGTCTTTTCAATTATTACCCAGATAAAAGCCGATTCAGATAAAAATAATGTCTTTCAATAGTTATCTAGATAAATGGAGATTCATTTCAAACTGTTTTTCAATTGTTATCCAGATAAAAGCCGATTCCTGTAAAACTTTCAATTGTCATCCAGAAAAAGCCTATTCATTTAAATTGTCTTTCAATCGTTATCCAGATAAAAGCCGATCCTTCTAAAATTCTTTCAATTCTTATTCAGATAAAAGAAGATTCAGTTAAAAATAGTGTCTTTCAATAGCTATCTAGATAAATGAAGATTCATTTGAAACTGTCTTTCAATTGTTATCCAGATATAATCCAATTCCTTTAAAACTTTCAATTGTTATCCAGATATAATCCAATTCCTTTAAAACTTTCAATTGTTATCCAGAAAAAGCATATTCATTCAAAATGTCTTTCAATCGTTATCCAGATAAAAGCCTAATCATAAAGGGGACCGTCCCCCATGGTGTTTTGACATACCAACTTTCAGAAATCGAAAATCGTTTTAATGCCTCTATGTATGCTTAAACATATCGTACATGCTCCCCCAAAGTTTCTGCCAATTATTTTTACACAATGAAGATAGAGCGGTCTTTAAATGACGACGTCATCCTTACTGTGTCGTCTGAATGACTGAGTTTGACAGAGTTGTCTTTGTGTGTTTATTTTTGCATATTTATAGCGATTTTTTCACTTATATTTCGAAATCTCGTACGTCTAGCAGAAATGGAAGGCATTGATAGAGCGTAGTTGAACGAAATCTACTCCCATGAGAACAACTGCCAGGGTTTCTTAAGATATATAGAAGTTACAATGCATGTTTGTTTAATTGAAGTTCATATTTACATTGTGTTTTCACAACGTCCTCAGTAACTTTATAAAAAGGCCAATGTTATCTAAGGTCATAGAAAGAGCAAATAGTCAATCATTTTTCCAAATAATGAAGATATATCGGTCTTTAAATGATGACGTCATCCTTAATGCGTCGTCTGCATGACTGAGTCTGACAGAATCGTATGTGTTTATTTTTGCATTCTCTCTCTCTCTCTCTCTCTCTCTCTCTCTCTCTCTCTCTCTCTCTCTCTCTCTCTCTCTCTCTCTCTCTCTCGCGAATTATTTTAAAACTGCCATTTATACAAATACTATAATATCAATGTTCAACTCTCTTAGAATCAAATAATAGTTGATATCTCTCTCTCTCTCTCTCTCTCTCTCTCTCTCTCTCTCTCTCTCTCTCTCTCTCTCTCTCTCAATTTGAAATGCCGTCTATATCAACCAAATACTATCACTCCAAAATTAAATTCATGATCTCTCTCTCTCTCTCTCTCTCTCTCTCTCTCTCTCTCTCTCTCTCAATTTGAATGCCGTCTATATCAACCAAATGCTATCACTCCAAAATTAAATTCATGATCTCTCTCTCTCTCTCTCTCTCTCTCTCTTATGTTTCGAAATCTCGTACTTCTGGCAGAAATGGAAGGCATTGGTAGAGGGTAGGTAAATGAAAACTACCAGCTACGAGATCATCAGACAGAGTTTCCATAAATGTATAGAAGTTATAATGCTGTGTTTGTTTACTTGAAGTTCGTATTACTTTGTGCTTTCACAACGTCCTCTGGAACTTTATAGCAAGGCCAATGTTACCTAAGGTCATAGAAAGAACAAAAAGTAAGCGGAGAACAAGAAAAAAGAACCAAGAAGAGAGGGAAACATGGATAAGAGTACAAAGCTGAAACATGCTAACTAAAACACTGGCAATAATGAGAGATCGCTGGCAACTTGTAACGTAGTAATAGTAAACTGAGGGTTCAAATACCTCGTTTAGGGTGCGATTATGTAGGAATAAACAATAAAAGTTATCATAATAATGGTATCTTGATTTCTTTAAGAAAAGAAGCGAAAATTTGTTGCAAATCTTTGGGAGCTCATAACTCAAAAACATACTTATTCACACTTAGGTACATTTTTCTCACTTATTTATAGTTCGATATTAGAAAGATATAATTGAAAAGAGGAATAAAAATCCCACAAATCTGTCAACCTGAATTTTGATTTTTTTTTTTTTTACTTTCTTTTTCACGATTATTTTGCGTCTAGACGAGGGAAAAAAATAAAAATTTGTAAAAAAAAAAAAATAAAAAAAAAAATAAACGAAAATCAAAATTCGGTCTGGCAGAATTGTTCGGTTTATAAAGTCGTTTTTATGGTAATAGATACAATACAATTGGTGTCGTATTAGTGGGGAAAATGTACCTAATTTTTTTTCTTTTTTTAAATCATCAATTTTGCTAATAAATCAAAGAGTTTTTGATCAAATGACTTGGAGTTTTTATATGATGAAGGTATAATATATGTCTAAAACATATATAGAAATGGTGTATTTAGGATCATTAAGAAAACATGGCGGACGGTTCTTTCAATTGTTATCCAGATAAAAGCCGATTCATTTAATTGCCTTTCAATTGTTATCCAGATTAAAGCCGATTCATTTAAATTTTCTTTCGATTGTTATCCAGATAAAAGCAGATTCAGTAAAAAATAAAGTCTTTCCATAGTTATCTAGATAAATGCAGATTCAAATGAAGCTGGCTTTCTATTGGTATCCAGATGAAAGCAGATTCATTTGAAATTGTCTTTTCAACTGTTATCCAGATAAAAGTCGATTCATTTAAAATTGTTCTTGAATTGTTATCCGGATAAAAGTAGATTCACTTAAAATTGTCTTTCAATTGTTATCCAGATAAAAGGCAATTCATTTAAAACTCTTTCAATTGTTATCCAGTTAAAAGCTGATTCATTTAAAACTGTCTTTCAATTGTAATCTATATAAAAGTCGATTCATTTAAATTTGTTTTTGAATTGTTATCCAGATAGAAGTAGATTAATTTACAATTATCTTTCAATTGCTATCCAGATAAAAGCCAATTCATTTAAAATTCTTTCAATTGTTATCCAGATAAAAGATTCATTCAAAATTTTCTTTCAATTTTTATTCAGATATAGCTGATTCCTTTAAAGCTAAAGTGTCATTCAATAGTTATCTAGATAAATGCAGATTCATTTGAAGTTGTCTTTCAATTTCTATCCAGATAAAAGCAGATTCATTTGAGACGGGAACGAGTGTCATTTTCGAAGAGAGCGGAATTTTTTCTATAGGAAAAAGTAGTTTTTTCCTTAGGTTACATTGGCCTGTAATACAGTACAATAATAACAAATATATATATATATATATATATATATATATATATATATATATATATATCTATATATATATATATATATATATATATATATATATATATATATACAGTATATATATATATATATATATATATATATATAAATATATATATATATATATATATATATATATATATATATATATATATTATATATATAAATATATATATATATATATATAATATATATATATATATATATATATATATATATTGATATGATTATTTATCACTAACACTTGTGATTTTCCTTTATTCTTATAAGCCACAAATAACTCTTGATATCGAATACGCTCTGCCTTGGGATGACAGAACCAAGGGTGAACTAATATTTTGTTAACAACCTGGTCGGCCACGGATTCAAACCCTGACCAAGAAAAACTGAGATCCCAGTCGACCCCTGGTGGTAAAGGGGTCGAATGTAACCTCAGTTTTGACTTGGCCATAGTTCGAATCCTTGGCCGATAGAAGCCATTATCAAAAAATAAATATCCCAAGGTAGAGCGAATTTGTTACCAAGAGTTATTTGTGGTTTATAAGAATAAATGAAAATCACAAGTGTTTGTGATAAATGATCATATATATATATATATATATATATATATATATATATATATATACTGTAAATATATATATATATATATATATATATATATATATATATATCTATATATATACAGTGTATATATATATATATATATATATATATATATATATTTATATATATATATATATATATATATATATATATATATATATATATATATATATATATATTATGGTCCCTGGTCTTAGCACCAAAAATATATTATATATTGTGGCTCGCAAGCTACATAACCTCCCGAATTCCAAACTCATCTATTTGTTTTTACATATATCTGTTACACTTGAATAATACCCGCGCTCTTAGAAACCATATAAATCCCAGTCGGCAATACATAAAATCACTGAATATCCAAAGGTCTTTTACATACACTCAAAACAAACAGGGCAATTATCATTAAGAACTATTCAAAACAACCTCTTACTTCGATTTTTGATCAAGGATACTAGAGAGTTCTGCAAGAAATACTGGTGAACGAAATAATACACACTTTACAAAAATATATATATTCTATAAAAAATTATAACACTTTGAAAGAATTTATACCAAAAATAAATCACTCGCAATATCAAATATGAACAAAACCTTTGACTAAGACAAGAAAATATTACTTATGAAAATTATACAATCACTTGTTTCACTGGAAAATAATTTAGAAAAATATCTAATCTTGATAATTAATGACTTTAGTTAACCTTTAACACTCTAACGATTAAACTCTTATTGAAATTTACATAAAAGTAACTGATAAACTTACGTGTTTTGGATCACACGAGGTAATCGAACAGTTAAGCCGAAATAAATACACCCCACTTCCCTCACCTAATCTCACAGGGCTAGTTACAAAATTTTATATAATATCAGCATGTACAATAACACAACAGATTGAAATTACCTTCAAAGTTTCATTAACGTTTGAACACACTACACACAATGTATGTTGGGTAATAAAAAACTTTGGCTCTTACAAAGGGATAGGCTGGATCTCTTCAGCTCCTATGCATTCCTAGGGGCTCATATATATTGACTTAATTATTCTAGATCCTTCTAGGTCAGGGGGTCTAGAAGCTTGGGGGCAGTGCCTAGACGCGTAAGGTTGCCAATGATCACGTATCCAACAAATTCCAATGCACAAGCACGGCGACTCTCTCTCAGCTAACTCCGCCCACCTCCGTCCTCAAAGCAATAAAAAAAGAGATAAAGCTAACTCTGGGTTTTTCGAGAACATTCCAAACACGTGGAAACTATAAGAATTGCGCAATTTCTCCCAAACATGATGCAATACCATGTATAAACATAAATATAAATAACATAAGCCCTCGTTCATACCTCATATGGTTCGTACAGCACACTTGAACAAGATTGCATAAAACTTCATAACAAAATACAAAAAATAAAAAATTAATTATATATACTGACTTGAATGAAAAATACAACAATATGAATGACGAAAGTCTTACCCAATTTACATACAAACACTTAAACTTACGAGAGGAACTCACCGTACGAGCTAGCTATTCACCTCTTAAATACTCAAATGAAATACATGAATAAAATATTTACTCTACACTAGACCAGCTTTGAAAGAATATATATATATATATATATATATATATATATATATATATATATATATATATATACAGTATATATATAAATATATAATATATATTATATACACACACACATATATATATATATATATATATATATATATATATATATATATATATATATATATATATATATATATATATCCCTTTCTGAGTGCATATACCTTAACGTGGTTAAAGTGTTTGTGTATTGCTATGATCAGCAGAGCTGTACTAGTCAGGGTCATTTATACTAGGTTGGTTAGCTGTGAGCGATCAGAAAAAATCTACACCATCACCAAACTGCTCTTGGCGAGCTTGATGATGAAAACTGGCCAAACCCCGACATGAATAAAGACATGTTTGAGGCCTTTGTCCTGCAGTGGACTAAAAACGACTGTATTTATTGTTGTTGTTGCATTTATATATATATATATATATATATATATATATATATATATATATATATTATAACTTATGGTTAAAATTTACATCAATTACGCGATGTATCGCTATGAAAGCGATTTCGTTGAACTGACGTTAACCAACTATTTTCATCATCACCATTATAAACATGTTAAGTTACACAATAGGCTTTACTACAAGCTCTGCCGAAAGAAGTTTCAAATCTAAGCTATTGTAACACTGACGATCAGCAGGCGACTTTTCAATCCTCTTTTCCCTTCACTGCAACTTTTCCCTTTTTTCACGAAAGTAATAACAATTGAACGCCCTTTGACCATCGTAGCCATAAAAACCATTTTCCATTATAAAATCCCGTGATGTTCGGCCTTATGACAAGCGCCTACATGTTCTGTAATGTCCGTCCAATTACGTTTTTAGGGGCACGTGGTGACAGAAGCGCGGAAGGAGGTCGAAAGGTTGAATTCCTTCAGTAGCTATAATGAGAAGAGGAAGGCTTTTCGCTCCTCGGTCGTCCTAGTGATAGGCATTCAACGATCAACCGATTAATAAACGAGCTTCAAATCCGTTTCCATACACAAGGGAAGGTAATTTGTATATATGGCAAAGTCCTTTTGTCGCACCCAGCACAAGGTTGGCGATTATTTACACAGTTGACGGGCCATCAATATATTTTCGAAACAAACGAAACAAAAAGGAAAATCTAGCTCTTGAAATATGAGCTGCCAGGTGACATAATGACGTCACAAAGCGTACCAAAAGTTTGAATACCCTTTTGTGCTCAATTGACCGTAACCTGAATCCTATTTTCTACGCTTCAAGGAAGGAGGAAGGACTGGGAGATTGTGACCGCCCCCCAACCCCAGCCTCCTCTTCCGCTCCTTTTAAAACTGGTATTGCAAATCGGAGAACCATTTCGAAATTAGCGCCCTTAAAGTCGCTTTCCAAAAGACCATTCATCATTTTTCGGAAATAGGATGGAGCAAGATTTTCACTCCTCTGGTCGGTTCAAATTATCCACCTAAAATCTGCTGAGACGAATAAATGTACAAACTAAACATCTGAGAGAGAGAGAGAGAGAGAGAGAGAGAGAGAGAGAGAGAGAGAGAGAGAGCGTCGACGCTTTGAACAGTACCACGACAACACAATGTCCCGCCGACGGGTGCGGCGCCGGTTAAAGAAAAGAGAAAAAAGTATATTGGGAAAAAATTCATGAGGCTTTCTGTCCCGATCCCTGGTGTGTGATTGTAACACTACACCCGACTGTTCGGGGAGGGCCGGCGCTGATAATGCCTGGATAAAGCTGATTGAATTATGTAACGTGTTCACAAGCGTATATACCCCCTTCGGAGAGAAAGCGCACTGGAA
>NC_090746.1:35329599-35352099 GCF_036898095.1 Palaemon carinicauda | reverse complement strand
TACTCCTTTAATGGCTGGGATTGACATCCCTATTTCATCCCTAAGGTACACGAGAAACTCAGCTATGTCCGGGACCGAAGCTTTAAGAGGTCTTATGTGTTTCTCCGAGCACCACTTCGTAAAGGCGGCCCACTTCGCCTGGTATACCACGGTAGAGGATTTTCTTATGTATAGGGACATCCTCTTCGCTGTGGAGGAGGAGTACCCCTCCTTCTTCAAGAGCCGCTCGATAGTCTCCAGGCGTGAAGGCGAAGAGAGAGAGGGTTGTCGTGGAACTTGAGGAAGTGAGGTTGACGCAGCAGATCTGACCTGGTGGGCAGAGGCCAAGGCGGTTGGCTTGCCAGGTCTTTTAGATCCGCGAACCACTCCCTCTCCGGCCACCAGGGCGCTACCAAAGTCATCCTTAGGTTTTGGGAGGCTCTTACTCTGTTGAGTACCTGCCTTATCAGCGTGAAGGGGGGGAAGGCGTACACGTCCAAGTTGTCCCACTTGTGCTGGAAGGCGTCTTCTAGGGCTGCTCTTTGGTCTGGTACCGGGGAGCAATAGACCGGTAGTTTGGCGTTGAGCTTTGTTGCAAAGAGGTCCATCACCGGGGAGCCCCAGCGTTGAATGATGAGTCTGGCTACTTCCGGGTGTAGGGACCACTCTGTCCCCACTATCTGACCCATTCTGCTGAGGCCGTCGGCTAGCACGTTTCTCTTCCCGGGGATGAACCTTGCTAGCAGTACCACCTGCTGCTCGTCCGCCCAATGCAGGATGCTTATGGTGAGGTCGCACAGTTCCTTCGATCTCATGCCCCTTTGCTTCTTTATGTTAGCTACCACCGTGGCGTTGTCGCACATTAAGGCCACGGTGTTTCCCCTCAACCGACTTGCAAAGTGCAGACATGCCTTCTGGACTGCCTTTAGCTCTAGGACGTTGATGTGGAGATGTTTTTCGTTCTCCGACCAGGTACCGCTTGCTGTCTCCTCTCGAAGGTGGGCTCCCCACCCTAGGTTGGAGGCGTCTGTGAACAGGAGGTACTCGGGGGGACAGGACCCGAGGGGCATACCCTTGAGGGAGTTCGACTGGCAGTGCCACCATTCTAGGGCTGTTCTCGTGTCTGGAAGGACAGGAATCAACGCCTTCTGAGCGCCTGTCTGGGACCAGAGGCCCTTGAGGTTCCATTGCACGGGTCTGAGCCGCATCTTCCCTTGGGGAACCAGTTTCTCTAATGAGACCAGGTGACCTATCAGTCTCTGCCAGTCTTTCGCCCTCCTGGAATGTTCTGACAGGAACGGCTGAATGATGTGATTGAGGTTCCGTATCCTGTCTTCCAAGGGGAAGACCTTTCCCTGCACGGTGTCCAACGTCATACCCAAGTATCCCATTCTGTTGGATGGCGTTAAGTTGATTATGATTCCCAGATTCCTGCAGAACTGGAGGAGGTTCCTCCCTTGCTCCTCCAAGAGGGCCTTTGAGTTGGAAAGGAGCAACCAGTCGTCTAGGTATCTGATGAGACGGATACCTCGTTTGTGAGCCCACACTGAGACAGTCGCGAAGACCCTCGTGAACACTTGAGGGGCCGTCGACAGGCCGAAGCAAAGGGTCTTGAACTGCAGGATCTGGGAACCCCATTTTACCCGGAGGAACTTCCGACTCGACGGGTGGACAGGGATCTGGAAGTATGCGTCCTTGAGGTCGACCGTCATCATGTAATCTTTCTCCATCAAGGACATCAGGACGGATTTCGGCGTGTCCATCTTGAAGTCCGTCTTCTTGACGAACTTGTTGAGGGCCGACAGGTCTATCACGGGTCTCCACCCCCCCCCCCGTTGCTTTCTCTACCAGGAACAGGCGGCTGTAGAAACCCGGGCCTGGGAGAAGGACTTGTTCCATGGCCTCCTTCTCTAACATGGAGGAAACCTCTCCTTGAAGGGTGGCCCTTTTCATCGGGTCCCTGGGGGCCAACCATTCTGTCTGGCTGGCTGGAATAAGAGGGGGTGGGTCCGCTATGAAGGGGAGCCTGTAGCCTTCTTTCAGGACGGACACCGTCCAAGGATCCGCCCCTTGTGTTTACCATGCTTGCCAATGAGGTCCGAGGCATCCCCCAACCCGAGGCTTGGGCGGGAGTAAGGGGCCTCTCTCTCTACCTTCTCCTAGAGGGGCGGCCTGATCTGCCTCTCTTCGAGGCGGAGTAACCCGACCTGAAGGAGCTGGCAGAAGCTGGTGCTCCTCTGCGGGAGGGCTGCGGAGTTGTTGTCCAGGAGGAGGAAGGGGCGTCCCTCCTCGAAGAGCTGGGGGCGGCCTGAGGAGTCACGGCGCTATCCGAGGCTGATCTCCTGTATGGCGGCCTTCTGGAAGACGCTTGTCTGGGGACGTTGGCCTCTCTCCTCTTGGACACCTTCTCCATTAGAACTTCCAGTTCCTTTAAAGGGAACAGAGACTCACCCCCCAAGGGTAGGCTACGCACAGCTCGGGCCTCCCTGTCCGGGATCTTCTTCGACAACTTAGAGAGAACTGTGTCACGTTTCCTGAGTACCCAGTTGGCCGTCAAGGCGAGCGCTTGGTACGCCAGAAACTTGAGAGTTTTCCCCCCGGAGGTGGGAAGGTCCGTCAGGAGACTCTGCTGCTCTGGATCTTCGGGGTCGATGGAGGCTTGCACGTTCACCAACGTGGAGGCCCACCAGTCCAGCCATGAGGAGACGTTCACCAGGTCCCTCGACATCTCCTCCATCATGGCGGCTTCTGTAGGCGAGAAGGAAACCGTGGCTGAAGAGGCCCTTTCGTCCGAGCCGCCTTGTCCCAGGATGTCTAAGGCCTGGTCCACTTTACAGGGGCCTGGGCGCCGCCCTTCAGGAATGTACACCTTCCCTTGCGTCTTGAGGCCCTGGAGCAGTTTCGAGGCACTCTGGGACTTGGGGGCCTCCGCATTGCTGGCCACCAAGTTATCTATGTACTCTTGTCCCAGTACTAGGTCTGGGGCAAGAGGAAGGGCCAGGGAGGACTTCGGAAGGGCGTCGTGGTGCGTGAATCTCAGGAGGCTTGACCTCCAGGAATTCACCTTAGGTGTCGAGGGTTCTGCGATCCCATGGAGCCTCCTGATGAGACCCACCACCCTTCTGTACGCGGAGTCCTCCGACGGGGGAGCTTCGCCTCCGTCAGCCGAGGCCTCGGCCTGGCGCGGGGGTGCCGGGTTGCTTGGACGGTAGACCGGGCGTCCTCCTCTTGGGTCCAGGGAGGTCGACCCGTAACCGTAGGGAGCTCCGTAGGAGGGTGGATCTCGCCGCAAGGCGGGTGCCACCGGCTCAGGGAGGGTCCTCGGTTGCCCCAAGGCTCTGGAAGCCGAAGTCACGGTCCCGGTGGGCTGACCCGACAACGGGAACCGATCCTTCTTGCTCGATGACCGCACCAGCTGGGCTGGTTCGGTCAGGCTGCCTTCAAAGAAGCGCGTTTCTCCCCGCTGGGCGGGGTGAACCGGAGGCCTCGAGGACTAATGCTTTTGAGCGAGGTCTTTCCTGCGTGACAGGTCGAGCGGTTCTAGGCTGTGCGTAGGGAGCGGCAGCCTAGACGCTCGTTCACTGGACCGAGAGTCTGGAGAGTGGAGCCTCTTGGACTCTCCTGAAGGGGCGTAGACCCAAGCGCCGCCGGGAGAGGCATCTCTCCTATACTTACGGGAGTGAGAGCGGGGGCGCTTCCTGCTGTGTCGCGACCTTGACCTGGAGCGGGAACGATCGCTTTCGGACCGCTCTCTCTTCCCGCGCCGTTTCTCCCTGACTTCTCCCCCGGAGGATGAATCTATCTCTGACGAGTCCGAGGGCGCCACGTTCCTCGTGTAACGGCTGCCCGCGTGATGCGTGGGGGAAGCTCTTCGCCGTCGGACGTCCGAGATTGGATGTTGGAGGAAGTCTTCGGGGACCGCTGTGGAGATCGTCGGCACTGAGTCTACTCTATCTATGCCAGGGGGCCAGGGGTCCAGGGTCACGTCCATTCTTAGCGGTGACCTCCCCGGTGTTTTCGGCAACTTCCACCCGAAGGCATCGCTACTCGGGCGGCGAACTCTAGCGTGGCTGTCCTCTGGCGGGGGAGAGCCCGACGCACCGGCCCACGAGGGCGGTGGAGACTCTGAAATAACGACACTGCCCCATACGGGGTCTTCTGAGGACGCGTGGTCCCCTGCCACGAGGCCTGATTCACCCGAAGCACTACCGGACCCTCCGTTATCTCTAGAGGGGCCTGCCCTTGGTTCTTCCCTCACACTGGGTTCACCGGGAAGGACGCTATGACTAATCACAACACTGGGGGCTTGCTGCCCTCTCCTCTGCGAAGGAGACGGAGAAGCCGAGGCTTCGTCGGACCGATCACTGACCGACGGTAAAGAAGAAACGCCACTAACTTTTCTGGGGGAATGGTTAGAAGACTTCTTCTTTTTGGTACTGTACCGTACCCACTGTATATCATCCCAGCTTACGCACTCCGGACACGTGTCCGCGGTGGAGCAAACTTTCCCCCTACACGTGGAACAAAGGGAGTGAGGGTCTACTTCTGGTTTAGAGAGGAAAGCCCCACACGACTTTCCGGCTCTAGGACCAGGGCAACGACGCACATGCTCCATCGTTCGCACACGAAGGGGCAACACTAGCGAGTTATAAGTACACTGGGATATAAGCAGGGAGAACGCACTGAAACACTTGCGAATAACGCACTACGCAAGAAAAACACAAGTCCCCACACTGGAAACACGTGGAATCACAAACGCGCCAAAGGATCGAGAGAGCGAGAGAGTGAGATGTTGTACATCTCACAACCAAGAACTTAATGACGATGCTGACCCAGAGAGGCAGTGACCTGCCCTAATCCTGCCCTCAGGGCGCATTCTCTGGCGGCGGGGGTAAACCTATATAGAGCGGGGTAAGGGGGGTAACGGCGGGAAAACCTTGGTCGAGATTGAGAGGTCACCAAGTGACTCCACAGAAAAGTAGTTCTCGGTGAGTATTTGTGTCGGATATATATATATATATATATATATATATATATATATATATATATATATATATATATATATATACATATATATATATATATATATATATATATATATTATATATATATATATATATATATATATAAATATATATATATGTGTGTGTGTGTGTGTGTGTGTTTGTGTGTGTGTGTGTATGTGTATAAGTATGTGAGAGAGAGAGAGAGAGAGAGAGAGAGAGAGAGAGAGAGAGAGAGAGAGACTTCCTGTTGTGAGTTAGAGCGTCTGAATATGCATATTAAGTTACATATATCAGGCTAAAAATTTTTCTTTGACGTAGAGCACAGTTCTTAAGTACCCTTTAAGAGCCTAGTAACATAACATGATGGTACTGTGTTTCCTTTTGCCCTGTCCTGTTCTTGACAAGGGCGTGAAGCTACCGATTTCACATACAAACATTAGCAGGGGGTCTTCTGGGCTCTCAAATTCAGTTCCATGCGAATGTGTTTGTTGTAAATAACAGGGAATTTAGTGATCGTGAGGGAAACTAGGTCCAGTTCCATTCTTTGCCTTTTGATTAGCAATCGCGTTTTCAAACATTTGTATACAGATACTAAGCAGATATAAATACGTTGAGGATTGTATAGAAAATAGGATTTACATAAGAAATACAGTTTTGTATTATTACTATTAGAACATTTTTGTCATTATGTTAGTATTGTATAGCGTAATTCCATATTAGCGTGGAAGGATACTGATGCTGCACTGTGTTTATTCTTATTCTTCAAAGGATTTTTACCTTGATTTACTTCGATGATTTTGAAGATAGAGCTTTCTTCATGATCAAAAATTAAATTCTCAGAGCACTTCCAATCAGTCCCTCAAGAGAAGAAAATCAAAATACTGTACAACTTCATAGGTCTGAACATTTTCATCCATCCATTATTATTATTATTATTATTATTATTATTATTATTATTATTATTATTATTATTATGATTATCATTGCGGCTTCTTTTCTTGTAAACATTTGAGAACTGAAAATTTGGCTATTTCTAATAAATAAATACTAGGATACATATCTATAAACTTAATTAAATTCAGTGGGTCTACGATAAATTTAGGTACAATGTTGCGAGACAATTGAAAAGAAAATAACTCCACAGAAAATTGAAGAAACTCTTAAAGACGACCCAAAGGCAGTCGAAAATGTGGGGCCGCTAATAAGGAATAGAAAGGTGGACATTTGTAAACATGAGCGGCATTATGAAAAAGTTCTTTTTTATAATGTAGCATAATGCAAAAGAGAATAACTTGAATTTAGCACATTTTAGAAAGTGTAAATTACTTGATTTTAGCACACCATAGAAAGTGTAAATTAGTTCATTCTTAGCATACCTTAGAAAGTGTACATGACTTTATTTTAGCACACCTTAGAATGTATAAATGACTTTTTTTAGCACACCTTAGAAAGTGTAGATGACTTGATTTAAGCACATCTTAGGAAGTGCAAAATATTTCTTACGGCAAACCCTAGAAAGTTTAAAATACTCCACTTTTAACGATAAAAGACTTAGATTTTAGCACACTTTAGAAAGTGTAAAAGGCTCAATTTTTAGCACACTTTAGAAAGTGTAAATGACTTGATTTTATCACACTTTAGACTAAAATTAATCCTAATTTTTAGCACAGCTTAGAAAGTTAAAATAAATTCATTTTAGCACACCTTAGAAAATGTAAAAAAGAAAGTTTTAGCACAACTTAGGAAGTGTTAACACCCAAATTTTAGTACACATTAGAAAGTGTATATGACTTGATTTTAGCACACCTTAGAAAGTGTAAAAAGCATCTTTTATCACACCATAGAAAGTGTTAAAAACATTTATCGCACCATAGAAAATTTGAAAAACTTCACTTTAAACAAATCATAGAAAGTTTAGAAAAAAATTTTCAACACACCTTACAAACTGTAAAGTGTTTAGATCTTAGCACGCCTTAAAAAGTATAAATGACTTAATTTTTAGCACACATTAGAAAATGTCAAAAGAAAAAAAAATAATAATTTCTGCACATAGAAAGTGAAAAAACTAATTTTTAGTACACATTGAGTGTAAAGAATGAAATTTTTGCACACCTTAGAAATTTTAAAAACTAAATTTTAACAGAGAAGGTATAAAGCACACCTTTACGTAGTGTAAACACTTTAAATAAATAATGCGTTACCATTGTGGTGTGTGTGTGTGTGTGTTTAGGCATTTTCTCGAGATGAAAAGCGTCAAATCCACCATTGCAAATAGCATCACAGTTTAGTATCCCAAAAACTCGCCGTTTTACGACATCAAATAATCGTACGCTTATAAAGTACCCTTTTACTGTTATTCCCTTTGGGCCCAAGATCTACGAGTACGAGGTCGGGAGTTTCTTCCTTTTTCCATTTCTGGCCTGTTTGCTACACTAACTAACTCTCTCTCTCTCTCTCTCTCTCTCTCTCTCTCTCTCTCTCTCTCTCTCTCTCTCTCTATGGATTAGCTGATATAATTTTGTGTATGTGGGAATTCATGGTAAATAAATGCATTCACCTATTTATCAAGATATCCAAATGACGTTATTTATAGTTTTTCATAATTCATTGTTTTCATGAAGTGACTGACTTCATAGTAGAGTCGAAAATGAAACGCTTGTTGGAAAATGAACAAGAAATACCAGAATAGGCTAAAGCTCTATGGGAAGATAAATATGGAGAAATACGATGGAAAATAGCACTGCTGTTTTATAGAGGACGGCAGCCATTAGGGAACAGGGGAGAAAAAGATTTTATTGGTACTAAAACCAGTAAATAAAGAAGAGTTTGAGAAGGGAGTTTTGGGCCTATAAATATTCAGAGCTGCAAGAAGTATGCTCACAAGAACTGGGGACTATTGTTCTGTCTCGTCCACCTATGGCGAGCAGGTTGGACGTCTTCCGTCTGGAGACGTCTGCGGGTTTGGAATTGATAACAGTTCAGCTTCGAGTTTTATATCATGTATATACTTATATAACATATTATGTGTTACGTCAGTGTGTGTGGATGGATGAGCTTTGGAAAAGATATGGTGTTTGAACTTGCTATTTTAATTCTCTTCTTTAGCTTGAAACACTGACCATTTTATTAATAGTAACAATAACAGTTGTGATAAAGGTAGCAGTAGGAGCTGGTAACAGACGTGTAGTACTTACAGCAGTATACATACATATATATATATATATATATATATATATATATATATATATATATATATATATATATACATATATATATATATATATATATATATATATATAATGTATATACAGTATATTCTTATGAAGCTGGTCTAGTGTAGAGTAAATACAGTAGTTTAATAATGATTTTATTTACTTTTTATTTGTGCGTTGAAGAGAGGTTAGCCAGCTCTTAAGGTGAGTTCTCCTCGTGTAGATTCAAGTTTAATATGCAAGTTACGTAAGACTTTCGTCGTTAATTTCATTGTATTCTTTATTCAAGACAGTACATGTAAATTTACGTTATTTTTAAGAATAAACTTTTTATTTCACGTAATTTTGTTACGAAGTCTTATGCAATTTGTTTAAGAGTGTTATGTGATCATACACGATAGGAACAAGGGCTTATGTAATGTTCTTTCATATTTTATGAGGTATTGCGTCATCTTTAAAAGAGAATACGCAATATGCCACATGTACTTTGGAAGTTTCTAGAGGGCCCTAGTGCTGGGTTTTATATATTTTCTTTTTTATTTCGGGGACAAAGGGTGGGCAGAGCTAGCAGACTGCGAGCGCCGTCTGGCATGGCGTGAGTATACGTTCGGGAGAGCGATACTTGGTAACTCTGACGCTTATGCCCGGCCCCCACTCTTCCCAGTTCATTGGAAAGTTTCTAGAAACAGCTAGGTTTTATATATATGGTGACCCCCAGTGTTAAGTAATCAGATAGAGAAATCCAGCCTTAAGATCGTCTCTCACCCCTCTCCCTCTCGCATGCAGCTCAGAGTATTGTTTTAAAAGTGTTCAGTACCTATAGTGTGTCCTCTCCTAAGTGACTCTGTGTCCCAAAGCAAATCGTGTGTTGAAAAGATATGTAAGAAGAAACGGTGATTTTGAATTCATTATATTAGGGTAAGTGTTGGCATTGTGTAAAGTTTTGTAACTGCTCTGTAGGAATTTTAGGTAATTGTCTTGTGCTCTGGTTATCTATTTTTCATTGGTCAAGTGAAAAAAGTGATTGTATATTTTTCATAAGTATTATTTCATTTTCTTAGTCACAGGTTTATTCAGATATAATAGTTCAAGTTAAGTCATTATATAATTTTCAGATCGTAACATTTTTGTCTTAATCTAAGTTTTTTTCAGACTCAATATTTAGAGTGATTTATTTTGTTACTATGTAAATTCTTTTCAAAGTGTTGTAATTATATAGAATATATTTATTTTTGTAAAGAGTGTATTATTCCAATCACCATAGTTTAGAATAGTTACGCTCGTATCCTGTTAATGGACCGTAGTAAGATAATTCGTAATATTAATTATCCAGTTTAGTTTTGAGTGTACTTAAGAGACCTCTGAATATTCATTGTTTTATATATTGCTGTCTGGGAGTTATTTAACTGTCTCAGAATTCGTGTATTACTATTTTAAAGTGTAACAGTTATAATATAAAAGCAAACAAGTGGGTTTGGAATTTGAGATGTTGATTAACTTTCCAGTCGTAGTATATATTATATTATATGTTTGGTTACCAGTCACAAGCCATAATCGTATAATATATATATATATATATATATATATATATATATATATATATATATATATCATCATCATCATCATCATCTCTTCCAACGCCTATTGACGCAAAGAGCCTCGGTTAGATTTCGCCAGTCGTCTCTATCTTGAGCTTTAAATTCCATACTTCTCCATTCATCATCTACTTCGCGCTTCATAGTCCTCAGCCATGTAGGTCTGGGTCTTCCAACTCTTCTAGTGCCTTGTGGAGCCAAGCTGAACGTTTGGTGAACTAATCTCTCTTGGGGAATGCGAAAAGCATGCCGAACCCACCTCCATCTACCCCTCATCATGATCTCATCCACATATGGCACTCGAGTAATATCCCTTATAGTTTCATTTCTAATCCTTTCCTGCCATTTAACTCTCAATATCCTTCTGAAGGTTTTGTTCTCAAATCTACTAAATCTACTAAATTGTTTCATTGTGTATACCATGACTCATGTCCATACAGTAACACCAATCTTACTAAATAGATATATAGTCTGATTTGTATATGTAATTTCAGGCGATTTGATTTCCAAATTTTACTTAATCTAGCCCTTGTCTGATTTGCTTTATTTCAATCTTTCACTAAACTCTAATTCTTAAGACCCTGTTTTGGAGATCATAATTCCAAAATATTTAAATGATTCTACCTCATTAATCCTTTCTCCTTCCAATGATATTTCATCTTCCATTGTATACTCCGTTCTCATCATCTCTGTCTTTCTTCTACTTATCTTGAGCCCAACCTCGTGTGATATTTCATGCACTCTGGTATTCAAGCATTGCAAATTCTGTGGTGTTCTGCTAACAAGGACAGCATCATCAGCATACTCTAGGTCTGCTAAATTCCTATCACCAATTCAGTTCAATCTTTCTCCACCATCTCTGAATGTTCTACGCATTACAAAATCCATGAGGAGGATAAACAACATAGGTGACCACACATTCCCTTGGAGTACTCCACTGTTCACTGTTCATTTGATAGCACTCCACTAACATTAACTTTGCACTTGCTATGCTCATGAACATATTTAAGAGAAACTCCATAATAACGTAGGACTCTCTTGGCCGGTGCACACTATCAAAGGCCTTTTCATATTCCACAAATGCCATCAAAAGTGGGTTTCTATATTCTATATATTGCTGTACCACATATCTCAAAATGAAAATTTGGTCAGTACAACATCTATCTTTTCTAAATCCTGCTTATTCATCTCTCAGCTTTTCATCAATCTTTCTCTCTAGTCTTTTTAGAATGAGCATACTATATATATTTATGACAACTGACATAAATGTGATGCCTCTATAATTATGGCAATCAGTCAGATCTTTTTTGGCCTTTTTTTTAACCAACACCCCTAACTCCCATTCATCAGGTTTTGCCTCTTCGTGCCACATTCTACAAAATAATCTTGTAAGTATTCTGGGAGTCACTTCATTTTCGGCCAATATCACCTCAGCAGATATTCCATCGTAGCCAGGGGCTTTTCATCTCTAGTTTTTTAATGATAGCTTCGACTTCAAACACACTGAATTAATTCATGGGAACATCACAGTGTTCCTGAGCTTCAGGTATATCAACCAAATTATTCCCTTCATATCTCCTATACATGACCTCACTAAAGTGTTCCATCTAACGATGCCTTTCTTCATCTTCTATTGTTACAAGAGATCTATCTCTCTGTTTGATGAGTATATGGTTGTTCTTCTTTGCCACAGTAGAGATTTCATCAATACTTTTATAAGCAATTCTTACACCATAGCCACTCCCTGAATTCTGTGTGCAGAACAAATGTCGAAAGACAAAATGTCATAAGACTAAATGTCGACAATCAAAATGTCGATGGATGTAATGTCGATACATAATGGACTGAATGTCTACAGACAAATTGTCGACGACCAAATGTACAGCTTTCCAGGGCAAATTCCATTTATATAGGTATTGGGTTTTCAAAAGATTTTGTTCAATCACGGAGGAATTTATGGATAAAAAAAGACCAACAGCATGGGGGGAAACAAAACAAAAACTAATGTATTTAAAATATATGTTAAAACCAAAAGTGGATGCATTTAAAAGATATCAATGAAACAAATTAACTATAGGATATTTAATACAAAATTATAAAAATGTGAAACATGATTAAAAATTACAATAGGGAATAACAATGCATAGTTACATATTGTGAGCTATTGCTCGCAAATATTCCAACACATTTTCAATGTTATAGCCTTCAACAATGTTTTTTGACCTGACATTTACTACAGCATACTTCTTATTGCTTATCCCAACAGCCTTTCCTTGGAAGATTTGCTCTAAAACCATTTCCGTACTTGCTTGTTCTGAATGGAGTTTTCGAAGAATTTTTCTTCCATTGGTTGTATAATCATCATCCTCTTCTTGAAAGCATTGTGCCATCCTTCAAGCATGTTGTTTGTTCTTGGTATACAATTTAATGTTCGCTCATAGCATGACCATAAGTTGACTTCAAATTTGGGCCGTCTCCTTCTACCACAGTGTCAAACGCCCAACCACTTCGTCTCGAAGTACTGCAGAAATCTATCTAAAGAATTATCCGTTTCTTCGTCGAGCGATGATACTAAAGTTTCAAAACAATCATATACGTCCTGTGGTGGCACAAATACGAGTGCTTTAATTTTTTTCATTACCATTGCATTTTCAGTATTTTAATACCATAATTGTAAACCTAATCATTGTACCTTTCGCCAGAGGCATTTTCCAAAATGGAAAAAAATATCCGTATACGTCAACATCCGGGAAAAACTTCTTCACGCTATTGATGACTGAACGCTCGAAATCCAGCGACACTGAGACTGGAGTCAAGTGAAGATTTTTAAGCCAGCGGAATATTATATAATACGTATTCTCATCTTTTTGAGTTGTAACACAATATATTAGGGGAAGAGTCATGCTTTCCTTTATTATGGCATGTACTGTGTTTTCCTAATGGAGCTGAATCGAAGGTGCCGTCACAGAACCACCTTTTTTCTTTAAGAAGCTGCAGATTCCTTGCAGGGGAATAAATATTAACTTCTTCACAGCTGTACTGTAAAAAATTTTCGCCTCTTGTTGTAAGTCTTAAATTTTTATCACAATGTTGAGAATAACGTACTCTCTTTACAGTGCGTGCAAGTGTTTCCTTTTTTGGTAAAGCTCCAGCTACTTAAACAGTAATATTTTCGGTACATTTGTTCACTATTGATGAAGTAATTTCATCTGTCTCTCTAAGTTTTGCTTCCGTCTTGTTTAATCATGAGCAATTCTTTTCGAATCAAATCTTGTGGATGGCAATGTTCTCGACTTATAGATATCACTTCACCATTGCTTATTAGTCTTTCACAGCAAAGTCCTCGTTTCTCACATCTCCAGTAGATTTTATTGTCTCTTTCCTTATCCACCACGTATACGTAGCCATCATGCACAAGCTTTTTGCCTCCCTTATTTGTTTGAATTACCTCCATTTCTGTGTAAGCCCTTGTCGAAAACGAAATTAAGATTGGAATGCTCAAGTCAAGACTTTTACGAAAGAAAATTAAGAAATAAGATTTGAATGCATTCCTTGAAACAAGTCAATGTTACATTGTTTGTGTGGTCGAGTAATTAATTGGGTAATTAAAAGACTGTAGTAATTAGAGGTAATTGGGTAATAGGGTAATTAAGAATCAAAAAAATAAAAAGGAAAAGGAAAAATTATAAAAAATAAAAAAAGAATACTAAAAATCCTAAGATCATATATTTTAAATACATTCGGATGTCGACAATTTGTTTGTCGACATTTAATCCATTGTGTGTCGATATTACGTCCATCGACATTTTGGTTGTCGACATTTTGTCTTTCGACACTTTGTCCTTCCACATTGTGGCCCAATACCCTGAATTCATGGCTTTGTTAGCCTCATCTGATTTCCTGTCTAAATATTCTCTCCAGTAATTCCAGGCTTTTCTTTTGACTTCACTATCAATACTGGAATACTCAGCACGCTTTACCTCGTAATTTTCATTACTTCCTCGAAAACTTTCAACATTCAATTTCTGTCTTTGTCTCCTTTTTTATAATATCCCAAGTTGTTTGATATCTATGGTTTTCTCCTTGTAAATGCATGTCCCAAAACTTCACTAGCAACTGACTGATACATGTTCTCAATATCACATTATTCTGCATTAATGTTCTGCTCTTCGTCTCTTGAAGTCTCTAAGACTGCAAATCAATTCCTACATTCGATTGTAAAGGTTTTTCTTTGCTCATCTTCTAGAAACTTAGTTGTTTCAATTCTAGGTATTCCATCTACATTTCTGTTCGGTGCCTTTAGTTTCAATTTCAGAGTGGCAATGAAGAGCTGGTGATCACTACCAATATCTGTACCTGTATAGCTTCTTATATTTCTCAGAGTTCTCTTTCCCTCTTTATTATTGGCTATGTGATCTATTTGATTTTTGTAATTGCCACATGGTGAAGTCCATGTATATTTGTGTATGTCCTTGTGTTGGAAAAGAGTACCTCCAATAACAAGATTGTCTATTGAACAGAAACGTATAAAATGTGCCCCATTTTTATTTGCAACTTCGCCAAGAACCCCAACAACCATCACATTCTCTATACCTTGATTCTTCCTTCCAACTTTAGCATTGAAGTCACCAATCAAAATTTTCATATCTCTCTCACTCTCTCGGATCTCATCTATTACAACCTGCAGTTCTTTATAGAATTCATCTTTCCTTTCTTTAGGGGAATCAGTTGTGGGTGCATAGCAAACTACAATACTCAAATTGCACTGCATTGATTTAAACTTTGCAAGTAACAATCTACTATTTACAGCTCTCCTTTTCGTTAACGCCTTTTCTGCTCTTGATGTCTTCATCATTCTTACCACTTCTCTTTTAACTCCATCTCTTCTTCCTGTGTAGATATATATATATATATATATATATATATATATATATATATATATATATATATATATATATATATATATATATATATATTACCTTGGTCTAAGATTTCTTTACCAATCCCCTTACACCGTGTTTCATTTAGGACCAAGACATCCTAACTATATTTCATAAATTCATTCTCCACTTGCTGTAACTTCCCAATCTGATTCATTGTTCTAACATTCCAATTACCAATTTTCAATTTTCTTTAGCATTTATAAACCGGGAGATTTTTAGAACCCCGCTACCCAGTCCATTTCACTTTCAATAGAATGACTAAATCCATAGTGAATTCATTGGCTAAATTCATCAAAGGATAGCCAGTTCCTCGTGATGTGCAGTGCCTATCTAACTAAGGCAAGTGACCCCTGCCGGTCTATACTGATTTCAGTAAGATCAACAGCCAGGCATCGGGAGTAAAAGCCGAAGAGACATCTTGTCTATCGCCATAATAAACGCAATACGTCAACCTGCTGCCAGTGACTTCATTGAGATTCAGGGGGGCATTTCCTCCAAACCCAAAGTTCTCATTACTCCACCGAGTTGCTCATCCGCTTATATAATAGTTAGCAAAAATGGATTGCTAAGATATACTGCCTAGCACGGTATGTATACACACACACACACACACACACACACACACATATATATATATATATATATATATATATATATATATACAGAGAGAGAGAGAGAGAGAGAGAGAGAGAGAGAATGTATACATATGATATATATATATATATATATATATATATATATATATATATAGGCTACATACATAAATGCATATACATATCTCTCTCTCTCTCTCTCTCTCTCTGTATACATATATATATATATATATATATATATATATATATATATATATATATATATATATACTGATCGGCGTAAATTGAGTTTTGAGAAACATATGGGTAACCTATCATTATCATTACATATAGCAGTATCTTAGTGTTGTCAGGTGTATGAGGAAATAGAAGAATGTGTAAAAAAGATAGGCCAGACTATTCGTTCTATAAGTAGGCAAAGGAAAAAAGGAGTCTTGACCAGAGAGGTAGTACAATCCGGTTAGCAAAAGGACCCAATGACCAAGTCCAGAGTAATCTTCTGGGTTTATTAAGATGATTTATTATTTACGAGTGGTCAGAGAACTTCTGTAGTTTGCAGTACAGGTAAGTCATGAGAAAATGCTAGTGAAGAGCTACAACGAGAAATAACAGTAAAGCTTATCTGCTGCAGCTGTGTCTGCATTATCCTGTCAATTTAAAATAAAAGAATACACACAACGAGACAGTCAAAATTAATAATATAAATAAACTTAGTAACCAAGAAAAAAAATTTCAATGAGGACAATCGAAAAGCCTTCCTTGCCAGGGTGCAATCTATTGACTTATAGTAAACTTAAGTATTTAGTCAGAGGCTATGGAAAGTCCTTTAGAAAGAAACTTGCAGTTTAAAGGTCGCTCATGATTGGCAGAGGCAAGGGAGAGGGGAAATACCCTAGCCTAGAGACTAACCATATATACATATGATCAGCACCCAAGCCCCTATTTTACCCAAGCTAGGGCCAGGGAAGGTGAGGCAATGGCTGCTGATGAATTAGCAGGACGACTTGTAAGATTCCCCAAACCCCATCTTTAGCTCACAAAGATTGTGAGGATGCAGACACTACAAGAAGCTATGGAGCTTAAGTGAGACTCGAACCCCAGTCCGGCAGATCGCCAGAGAGGGACGTTTCTAATAAGCAGAACAAAATTCCAAAACGTTGTTGCAGAAAATACTGTCTAACAGATCTGGTACCAGCACTACTTTCATTGTCCAAATATTACAAAAAAAATGTCTGCTTCAGAGCAACACAATAATTATCATAGGCTTATAGCTTATTTCCCTCTAAGATAATCGGCGTCAATGACCTTCGATGTCAGGATGCGTGAACACTCCAAAATCAATCAATCAATCCCTCAATGATAAGTGAAGATTAAAAGCGAAAATGAAAATGTTAACGTTAAGAATATTCTTTAGCCAAAAGGTAATACAGGCAGTATCTGCCGGCAACTTTCAACAGAACTTGTATTGTAGCTCTCTCTCTCTCTCTCTCTCTCTCTCTCTCTCTCTCTCTCTCTCTCTTCCAAACCCAAACCCCGAGTGACGTATTGAAGTCATTACCCCTTCCTAGTTCGCCAGGAAACGGCTTCAATGTAATCTATATTGTTTTAGTTCAGCTGTTATGCGTTTCATTAATGCCGAGAGAGAGAGAGAGAGAGAGAGAGAGAGAGAGAGAGAGAGAGAGAGAGTGTGTGTGTGTGGGGGGGGGATTATGAGGAAAATAAGAATACAGAACACAGCAATAATTGTACAATAGGTTAGTAGATACGTATACGTATACTTGCGTTGTGTGTATATATGCAATGCATGTACAGAGAGAGAGAGAGAGAGAGAGAGAGAGAGAGAGAGAGAGAGAGAGAGAGAGAGAGAGAGAGTAGGGGGCACACTCAGCAGGAAAGGATGAGAGGGAGTGAAAAAGACTAAATAATGTATTTAGCGGTAGTTTTGCGGCGCCTCTACAGAAAATAACAATGGTGACTCTCTCTCTCTCTCTCTCTCTCTCTCTCTCTCTCTCTCTCTCTCTCTCTCTCTCTCTCTCTCTCTCTCTCTTAAATCAGCCAACCGGATGACAAAAAAAAGGGACTACCTGTAAACTAAGATGAGTATTGGAAACACCGTTTTATTCGATTTTTCAGCGGAGCTCAATATGTCATTCGAAATAATAGGATTTATTGTGCAATCATTTGGATGGCAATAGATTTGCACACACAAACGGACACGATGTTCTAACGGTATGTCTTATCATAGTGTGTTGAATTCGGCGTTGAATGCTATTGGCCGTTATTAAGAGCCATCCCATAAAATAGAAAACAGATTGGTAAGGAAAATTATACTCGTGTCAACGTATGTGTGTATATATATGTGTATATATATATATATATATATATATATATATATATGTTTGTATGATATGCATATATATAATTATCTATGAAACTATCCATGTAATACATAGTTTTATACACACACACTATATATATATATATATATATATATATATATATACATATATATATATACATATATATATATATACATATACATATATATATATATACATATATATATATATATATATATATATATATATATATATATATATATATTATTACGACTAGCAAATTACGTAAACTCCCGAGCTCCAAACTCACCTGCGTTATGTTACATAAGTCTGATACACACGAGAATACCTCCGAGCTCTGAGAATAATATGTAACTACCAGATATTAATATATATGAATACTGAATATCTAAAAGTCTCTTTACGTTACACTCCAAACAAACCTGGGTGATTACGTGTAACGGGAACTATTCTAAAATCGACCTCTTACTTCGGTTCTAAGTCAGGGATACGAGCAGGTCACTGAATTAATCATTGGAGATCGAAATAATACACACATTACAAAAATATTCATATTCTATAAAAATTAATAATTCAAAAGTAATACCAAAAATAAATCACTCAAAATTTAAATCTTATAACAAAATGACACCTCAAGAACAATACAGACACTTGTGTCACTTGAAAAATATATGAAAATGTTTAATTTTGACAATTAATGAAAAAAGGACACTTTAACACAATAGAAATTAAACAATAATTACACCTTTACATATACATATCTGTTACTCTTTGAGCTCACACAAGGTCACAGAACGGCTAAGCAAAAATAAATGCACTTCACTTTTTTAACCAAATCAAACAAGGCCAGTCATAAAAAAATTATTTTACAATATAAAATGTACTTACATTACTTCACTTCACTTTAAATTAAACAAAAAAAATTATGAATGTTTGAAAGCACGAAATACGTTTGAGAGAAATCACTTAGCGGTTGGATAGATGCTGGTGAGAGGATTGTCGGACTGTCGAAATGTCAGGCTGGATTTCTTTCCCCTATGCAATGGTAGGCCCTTATATGTCATCCTAAGTCAATCTGGAATCTTCCAGTTTATTCAAGCAATGCATTCTTAATGCATGTGCACAAGGTCCGGGCGGCCTCTCACGACGTCAGGTTGCCAACTTGGCAGTTTGAAGTATGGTTCTATCGTCCTCTAACGATGGCAACCCTCTCAGCTAACTCTGCCCACCTCCTCTGGTAACATTAAAAATAAGAATAAGTTTAGTCGAGAACCTGCATGGGTGGCCCTGACTAATCCATGTATTAGGATACGTGTTAGTCTCATTACATCTCCTACCCATCTCAATTTATTTTTATTACATATTGTTAGAATATCCTCTACTTTAGTTTGCTCTCGTATCCATGTTACTCTTTTTCTGTCTGTTAAGGTTATTCCCATCATTATTTTTTCTATAGCTGTTAGAGTTGTAACTAGCTTATGTTCTAAATCTTTACTAAGGCTCCAAGTTTACGATGCATAAGGTAATACTGGTAGGACCATCTTATGAAATAATTTTCATTTTTGAAAAAGTGGCATTTGAAGTTCCATAATCTTATTTTGTTTACCAAAAGTTCCCCAGCCCATGTTTATCCTTCTTTTAATATCAGTCTCTTTTCCTTGGGAAACACTAACTGTCTGTCCAAAGTACGTATATTCATTAACAATCTCTAGAAGTTTGTCTATGACCCTTTTTTGTTGTCTGCATTTGCATTGAACATTATCTTAATTTTACTCATATTCATATTCAGCACTATATTTCTGCTTTCTCTATTCAAATCTTCTATCATATTTTGTAATTCCTCCCATAATTCACTAAACACAACTACACCATCTACCAATCTTAAACTGTTAGGGTGTTCTCCATTAATATCAATTCATACATTTTTCAAATCTAATTTCTTAGAAACATTTTCTAGGTATGCTGTGAATAAATTAGAAGAGATGGGGTCTCCCTGTCTAACTCCTTTCTCAGTTGAGATTTTCTCACTATATTCATGCAGATTTAGGATTGCTGTACTTCCCGTATAGATATCTTCAAGGGTTCTAACATAAGATTTATCTATCCCTTGTCTTTGAATGATTTTCATTACAGCTGAAGTTTTGACAGAATGAAAAGCTTCCCTAAAGTCTATTAATGCCATATATAGTGGTTTGTCATATTCTGTTAATTTTTCCATTAGCTGGTTATTTTCATGGATATGGTCAGTTATTGAATACCTGCTTCTAAATCTGACCTGTTCTCTTGGTTGAGTAAAGTCTAGCTGTCTTTCTTTTCGGCCTAATATGATATTTGTAAATATTTTTTATATCACTAAGAGTAAACTTACCGAGCAATAATTTCTTAGGTGTTTTACGACTACCCTTTTGTGAATTAGCATAATGATAAAGTTTTTCCATGTTATAGGCATAGAGCATTCTTGCAGACATTTTGTGCATAAAGTTCAGCAAGTTTTACTACTAAGAAATCTCCTCCATTTATAGTATCATCAAATCAATTGTCAAGCCATCTTTCCCTCCTGGGGTACCTCTTCTAAGGCCTTTTAATGCTTTTTTTAATTCTCCTGCTGTTACGTTTGGTTCCGGCTCAGGTGTTTCATTATTTCTAATGGCAAAGTTATTTTTATATCACTGTTGATAGCACTGTATACAGATCCTCTTCAAATTTTATCACACCGTCTCTTTTTTGATAATATTTCTAATGTCATCCTTTAAAGCAAACATTTATTGGCACCCTGTTCCAAGTCTTCTTTTCACCAATTTGATGCTTCTTTCTTTCTTTAATGTTTCCTCAATATTTGTCTGATTTTTAGTTTGTTTATTGCTTTGGATAGTTCTGCTATTTCAACTTTCTTGGATTTTACCCTCATTTCCAGTCTTTTCTTGATTAGGTTTTTGGTCTTCTCGGATATTTTTCCTTGATCTTCTTTAGGAACTTTTCCAGAGATCTCTTGTGATGATTCCAATACAACTTTGTTGAATTACTGTTTATTTGTTTCCATTTCTTCATGGCTTGATGGTCGAGGGGGGAGTTACTAAAAGCGATGCAAATTAACTGTGAATCTCTGGTAACATCCACGGAAGTATTCTAGTTTTTCCCGAACTTCAATCGGAATTCCTTGAAATATTTCAGTCATTCCAGAAACAGATTCCATAGGTTCTGCCAGACGATAATCTCAACCCTCGTGTAGATGGGCTAACCTTTCACTGGCATTAATCGCACCCGAAAAGGCAGTAATTGTTCTTACTTAGTTTCGGTGTGAAAATTTATTTTCGGATAATGAAAACTGAGCTGTAGATTTGCTTGCTACTGGGCTTAAATTTTTGCGCTATTTTCGTTTCATGTTTCAGATCTTTGTTTTGGTTTTCAAATCCTTTCATTTACTTTAGGGCCTTTTAAGAAAAACCTTCAGCATCAATCGGAAGAGGAAAATTACTTGATTACATATTGGAAGCATATATGACTATCTATCTCATATCTAAAATTATTGGAGCCAACAGCAAATATGAGTATGCAAAACTGAACTAGAGCAATAAATTGTTGTATAATGCTTTAATTAGGTTAGATGTATAAACTCTGATAAAAGACATGCTCTCTTCAAAGATTTTTTACATATTTTCCCATCAATACCTAAATTTTTCAAATTTCTAGATTTTGTGACGATCTTTGATATAAAGCTCAATATCTAGGCCTACCGCTTGGCCTGAGTTTCAATTTCATGAAATCCAAATTCAAAGCCACAATCTTAATGTAAAAAAGAAAGCTTTCAAATGAACTTAGCACACACACGGTGGTTTTTATTTGTCTATGCGTGTATACTGTAAGTGCGTCTTCTTTAGTTTCCTTTATTTATTGTTTTTTCCTTGACTAAAAATGTTTTTAAAGACGTTTAACCAATAATTACAGAGCATGGTATCGTACTCCACTCTTGATGTCTTGATATTGTTAACTTGCTCTATCTTTATCTTCAATACAGAACAGTATTTTTTATGTCAAATTCCAAAGTTTTAAGTATGCATGTGCAACTAAAATCTCAATGTCGGCACAGGATCTTCAAATTCTGAATCAATGTATGCAAGAAAATTTTTGGTAGCTTTCCTTACTCTGGTAGAGGATCTCAGCTCCCTTTTCATTTGTGATTTTCATTTCTCACAGTATCGTCGCGTCTAGGTTTGGTTTCTGATCTCCAAATTCTTGTTTGACTGCACGCCAAACGACAATAGTTCTCAAGAAGCATGGCTCTTATAGAAAGGATTTAAAATTTTGCTTTTCACACAATTTTATCATAATTTCATTTCCAGTTTTTTATTTATCATCTTTCTTATTTTATTCATTAGATTTTATGTATATATTTTTGTCTCCAAGAATTGATTCGGGCCATTTCTGTAAGAGTCGAGCTTTGACCCATTGGGAGGGTAAAATTCCTCCTATAATAATAATAATAATAATAATAATATTTATAGTAATAATAATAATAATATTTATAGTAATAATAATAATAATATTTATAGTAATAATAATAATAATATTTATAGTAATAATAATAATAATATTTATAGTAATAAGATTAATTGGGTTAATTGGCCATTCACTGTCGTGGATTTGAATACCCTATGAAGCACTAGTCAAGAATAACACTTGTATCGGTATGTTCATACTTTATAATCATTAACTTAGTTATTTTGTTCCTAAATGTTATATATTATTTATCTAAAATGACTCTCAGCTATTTATTTTATATTTTCGTGAACCAATTTCGACTAATTTCATCAT
>NC_090746.1:35317099-35327099 GCF_036898095.1 Palaemon carinicauda | reverse complement strand
TTCTTTCTTTGTCATGAAGGAAACGATATGAAAAATATAATTTCCTTCCTGTATTTCTTAATGAAGGTAGCATTCTATACACAGACAGCATCACTCTCGCAATAGAAATATGAGGACAAGTAAGGAAGTGCACGTGTATTATACTTGAGAATTGTATATTGCTGTTGGAAGAGAGGAATATATAGTAATATGTGCATAAGGTCCAGAAGTGAAAAAAGGGGATTTTGATGACACATGGACTTTTTAGGAATTTGAATCTGTGCTTGGCTTGTTTTTTGGGGAATGAGAAAGTCTGGAGGCTTTCCTTGCTCAGGTAGTTAGCACGAAAAGAGATGACATGCAGTAAATGGAAGGCTTTGAGAACTCCATGTGCTGCAGTTGTATGAACGGAATACAAGATCATGTATAGATAAACTGGGTATATACATACTCATCCACGCTTAAAAATTAATCAAAATAAACAAAAGGAAATAAACAAATAAATAAATGGCCCAATTCATATGTTGATTGTGCATGTGAGTAATTATATAAAATAAGATGGAGTCTTCACTGCACAATAATGGAAGATCTTTGCCATTCCGAGTTTGTTTTATTTACAGTACATAAAAGCGAGTGGATGCGTACACACGCACATTTATATATCGCACGAACATTTATATATCTCCCCTATATAATAAAGAGCAAGTGTCTGGCTATATATAAATATGAATATACTGTATATATATATATATATATATATATATATACATATATATATATATATATATATATATATATATATATACTGTATATATATACATATATATATATATATATATATATATATATATATATATATATATATACATACTTGGGGAGGGAGTAGTCATACTCTGGTGAGAGGGGGTACACAGAAAAGTACACTCTGAAACCACAATCTCCCACAAATTGCCGAACCAGCGGGTTATAGTTAAGAAAGGGAGAGGGGATGAGAACAGCTGAATCTGTGTGCCTGTGTGTGCATATCTATCTAAATATTTATCATTACTATTACTAGCAAGGCCACAACCCTAGTTGGAAAAGCAGGATGCTATAAGCACAAGGGCTCCAATAGGGAAAAATAACAAAGTGAGGAAAGGAAATAAGGAAGTAAATAAACAATGTGAGAAATAATGTACAATTATAATAGACGTCATTTTTTATGGCTCCTGTACATTAGTGTGTATATACATAGATATCCTACAATAGATGCCGCGAAACTCATATCGACCAATGGTAGCTCATACCTGAAGACCACAGCCATCTTGCCCCGGGAGACATAAGCGGTGGCTAACATGGTATTCAATGTATATAAATATCGCGCGCACAGTTTATCGTAAAATATGTTCATACAACTTCGAGATTTACCTGGCTTCTATTTTGCTATGTTATACTAAATGAATATGTATCTAAATATTATTGTTTATTAATGTATATATACATTTATATTTATATATGTGCATATATAAACATATATGATACCTAAATATTTGTATATATGCTTATATATACGTGTGTATATATATATATATATATATATATATATATATATATATATATATAGATATATATAGTAGGGTAAGGCAATTTTGGACAAGTAAGGCAAATATTGGACAGACACAATATCTCTAAAACTATTTACAATTTTCGAAAACTATAATGCTATTAGAAATTGCCCAACCTTCTACTTTATAAATATTAGTATGTCTGGTTTTTAAAAAGTATTAAGTACCCCTACATAAATTGTTGAATATAGGTGTCCAATAACTGCCTCACCTTCATTTTAGGGTTTCTCAGAAATAATACATGAAGTTATTTTTTCTAAAAACAAATTAGTGGATGATGCTAAAGGAAGGTTTAAAATAAAAAAAATGAATGAAAACATATGGAATATCTAGTGTCCAATTTTGCCTCGCCTTGAAAAATGGTAAGGCAATTTTGGACACTTAATTTAAAAAAAACATCAATTCATAATGTTAAGTTATTAAGTAATAGATTTTGTAAACTATCTATCTATCTATCTATCTATCTATCTATCTATATATATATATATATATATATATATATATATATATATATATATTTATATATATATATATATATATATATATATATATATATATTCTTAATAATTTCAACTAGAAATATAGATAAAGGATAGCTCTTTGAAAATATTTTCTATCATTTAGTTCAATAGAAAATCATATTGATTTATAAGAAAATAAAAAAGAAAAAGTTTTCTTTTCATAGAAAATAATAATCAAACCTATTACTAATGAGAAAATAGGGACAAGTACAAAATTGGAAATAAAGGTGAACAATTCAATATATACTATAGCCATATACGTGACAATTTAAATGCTTGAATATATGACAGGTCTATTTAATTCAACAGAATGCTAAAAAAACAGCTTCAGTTCTTTTACATGTGGCACTAAACATTCTCTTTGAGGCATGGGTTCCATAAATAAAGGACTATTAATTCCATCTGTAATTTGAAAAAGGTATGTATCCGTTTGGTGCTCTGGATACTCCTCTACTTCTAATGCCCGGCAGTTGATCTTACTGGAATTAGTATGGACCGGCAGGGGTCACTTGCCTTATTTAGATAGGCGCTGCGCATCACTAAGAAACTGGCTATTCTTTGATGAATTTAGCCTATGAATCCTCTATGGAATTAGTCAGTCTATGGAAAGCGAAAATGAAGGAATTGCCCCCAGTCCCAGCCGTAGTGGGTTGCTAAGAAACTCCCGGTTTGTAAATACTAAAGAAAAATTGAAAATTGGTAATTGAAATGTTAGAACCATGAATCAAACTGGGAAGTTACAGCTAGTAGAGAATGAATTTATGAAATATAGTTTGGATATCTTTGCCCTAAGGAACAGATGGAGTTACAAGAGAAGGGGTAGGAATAATGATGATGATACCAAGAGCAGAAAAGGCATTAACCAAATGGAGGTAGCAGATTGTTACTTACAAAAATTATTATTATTATTATTATTATTATTATTATTTTTTTTTTTTTATTATTATTATTATTATTATTATTAGGGCCTATAGAAACCAGAGAAAAAGAGAATTTATCGCGAGTTCTAAATGGCTTCGGAAGAAAATCGTGATTCTCCAAATGGATTCAGAAGAAATTACCATAGACTTAGCATGGAATTCTGAATGATTCCAGATGCGAATCTGAACGACTTCGAAAGAAAACCCTGAATCTCCAAATGTCTTCAGAAGAAATAGCCGTAGACTTAGCATAGAGTTCTGAATGTGTCCAGAACGGAATCTTCACGGAGCTGTAAATCAAAATCAAATCACGTAATTTTTCATCATCATCATCATCATAATTTTTCGCGAGTCCTAAACGGCTTCGGGAGAAAATCTTCGTGCATCTCCAAAAGGATTCATAAGGAATTTCCATAGACTCAGCATGGAATTCTGAATGATTCCAGAAATCTCTGAACGATTTCGGAAGAAAATCTTCCTGAATCTCTTCTCCAAATGACTTCAGAAGAAATAGCCGTAGACTTAGCATAGAGTTCTGAATGACTCCAGAACGGAATCTTCCCGGAGCAGTTCTGAACGGCTCCGCCCCGGATTCCAAAAGACTTCTGAAGACCTGATCTCTCTTTTTTTTCTTTTTTAAACATACCTTGCAACACCTCACGATCTGTATGTACTGTAGCTATGGAAGTTAACGCAGTGAACATTGGGAGGAGGATTTCACTTTACTCACAGAGCTCGCGTTCTGGCGGAACAGGTAACTGACTGTGAGAATTTTGTTACAGCTACAGGATGAACTGGAGGCTATTCGGAACACCTTCATCTACAGATAGTTTGGATAGGTGCTGCCGAAGTTGGCGAGCTAAGATCATAATGTAAGCGCCTTGAAGGATAATTTTCTTGCAGTTTAGCGACGGTGTCCTATAATTGGATTGCATTGGTGTAAAGCGGTGAGCGACGTGTGTTTCTTCAAAATTCGGCATTGAAGATAGAACACATAAGGACGGCATTGGTAAATATAATGTGTTGCCCATAGTCGACTTTAGTAAGATGGCGTATAGTGTATGCCGAGAAATCAATGGCATCCATGTCTTAACCCATCGCCCTTATAGGTAAAGACATGAAAGCCATCGATTTCTCCGAGGAATCTGACGAACCGAGGACAAACAGCACTGAAATGTCTCTTGAAATCTCGAAGGAGACTGGCGAACTAAGCAAAGAAGATCTTGAAAAACTATAAAAGACAGAAGAGAATAGAGAAGGAAAGCCTTTATATGAAGAAGTATAAAAAATAGCCTTTAATTATAGAGGTAAGTCAACTAAAAACTGAGGTCAAATAGCCTCTACTATTAGCGGTTAGTCGCCTTAAAACAGAGGTCTCAAAGAGCCTCTAGTTCTAGAAATAAAGCACCCAAAAATAAAGGTCAAAGAGCTTTTAAAGTTAGAGGTAAGGAGATTAAAATAAAGGTCAAAGAAACTCTAATGCTAGAGTATAGCACCTCAAAATAGAGGTCAAAGAGCCTCTAATGTTAAAAGTAAGGAGCCCCAAAATAGAGGTCAAAGACCCTCTAATGGTAAAAGTAAGGAGCCTCAAAATAGAGGTCAAAGAACCTCTAATACTAAAAGTAAGGAGCCTCAAAACAGAGGTGAAAGACCCTCTAATGCTAAACGTAAGAAGCCTCAAAATAGAGGTCAAAGAGCCTCTAATGCTAAAAGTAAGGAGCCTCAAAATTGAGGTCAAACAGTCTCTAATGCTAAAAGTAAGGTGCCTCAAAATAGAGGTCAAAGACCCTCTAATGCTAAAAGTAAGGAGCCTCAAAATAGAGGTCAAAGACCCTCTAATGCTAAAAGTAAGGAGCCTCAAAATAGAGGTCAAAGAGCCTCTAATGCTTAAAGTATGGAGCCTAAAAATAGAGGTGAAAGAGCCTCTAATGCTAAAAGTAAGGAGCCTCAAAATAGAGGTCAAAGACCCTCTAATGCTAAAAGTAAGGAGCCTCAAAATAGAGATCAAAGACCCTCTAATGTTAAAAGTAAGGAGCCTCAAAATAGAGATCAAAGACCCTCTAATGCTAAAAGTAAGGAGCCTCAAAATAGAGGTCAAAGACCCTCTAATGCTACAAGTAAGGAGCCTCAAAATAGAAGTCAAAGACCCTCTAATGCTAAAAGTAAGGAGCCTCAAAATAGAGGTCAAAGACCCTCTAATGCTAAAAGTAAGGAGCCTCAAAACAGAGGTCAAAAAACCTCTAATGCTAAACATAAGAAGCCTCAAAATAGAGGTCAAAGACCCTCTAATGCTAAAAGTAAGGAGCCTCAAAATAGAGGTCAAAGACCCTCTAATGCTAAAAATAAGGACCCTCAGAATAGAGGTCAAAGGCCCTCTAATGCTAAAAGTAAGGACCCTCAAAATAGAGGTCAAAGACCCTCTAATGCTAAAAGGAGTCTCAAAATAGAGGTCAAAGAGCCTCTAATGCTAAAAGTAAGGACCCTTAAAATAAGGGGTCAAAGAGCCTCTAATACTGAAAGTAAGGAGCCTCAAAATAGAGGTCAAAGAGACTCTAATGCTAAAAGTGAGCAGTCTCAAAACAGAGGTCAAAGAGCCTTTAATGCTCAAAGGAAGGAGCCTCAAAATAGAGGTCAAATACCCTCTAATGCTAAACTAAGGAGTCTCAAAATAAAAGTCAAAGACCCTCTAATGCTAAAAGTAAGGAGCCTCAAAATAGAGGTCAAAGAACCTCTAATGCTAAACGTAAGGAGCCTCAAAATATAGATCAAAGAGCCTCTAATGCTAAAAGTAAGGAGCCTCAAAACAGAGGTCAAAGAGACTCTAAAGCTACAAGTAAGGAGCCTCAAAATAGAGGTCAAAGAGCCTCTAATGCTAAAAGTAAGGAGCCTCAAAATAGAGGTCAAAGACCCTCTAATGCTAAACGTAAGGAGCCTCAAAAAAGAGGTCAAAGACCTTCAAATGCTAAAAGTAATGAGCCTCATAATAGAGGTCAAAGGCCCTCTAATGCTAAACGTAAGGAGCCTCAAAATAGAGGTCAAAGACCCTCTAATGCAAAACGTAAGGAGCCTCAAAATGGAGATCAAAGACCCTCTAATGCTAAAAGTAAGGAGCCTCAAAATAGAGGTCAAAGAGACTCTAATGCTAAAAGTGAGCAGTCTCAAAATAGAGTTCAAAAAGCCTCTAATGCTAAACGTAAGGAGCCTCAAAATTGAGGTCAAAGACCCTCTAATGCTAAAAATAAGGACCCTCAAAATAGAGGTCAAAGAGCCTCTAATGCTAAAAGTAATGAGCCTCAAAATAAGAGGTCAAAGACCCTCTAATGCTAAAAGTAAGTAGCCTCAAAATAGAGGTCAAAGAGACTCTAATGCTAAAAGTGAGCAGACTCAAAATAGTGGTCAAAGAGCCTCTAATGCTAAACGTAAGGAGCCTCAAAATAGAGGTAAAAAACCCTCTAATGCTCAAAGTAAGGAGCCTCAAAATAGAGGTCGAAGAGCCTCTAATGCTAAAAGTAAGGAGCCTCAAAATGGAGGTCAAAGACCCTCTAATGCTAAAAGTAAGGAGCCTCAAAATAGAGGTCAAAGACCCTCTAATGCTAGAGGTAAAGCACTTCAAATTAGAGATCAAAGAACATATAATGCTAAGATTATAGTACCTCAAAATAGAGGTCATAGAGCCCTTAATACTAGAGGTATGGCACCTCAAAATAGAGCTTAAATATCCTCTAATGTTGAAAGTATGGCACCTCAAAATAAAAGGTCAAAGAGCCTCTAATGCTAGAGGTAAGGTACCTCACAATAGAGGCCAAATAGTCTGGCCTATTCTTTGTATATTCACCTTACGCATTGGTTTCCTACGCGCCAGCGCTTTTCTGCGCCTTCACCAAAAATTGTGCTTCATCAGAAACTGAGCACAAGCAGCATCCTGTGCGCCACCGCTCCAGTACTCTCCTTCGCACTCGCGTGTGAGGCAAAAAGAATGAAAACTTTTTGACAAGTTAAAATTGCCACGTTCCCCTCCCCGCAAACGCATCACAGCATGCCCGCAGGGCAAAAAGGGAAGAGGCTTCACAGAAGGGTTCAAGATCCCAAAGATTCCATCTTACAAGGCGAATAAAATGATTCCCCTGAAGAAAGGAAAGATGAATACTGTGAAGAACTGCAGAGTATAATAGGTGAGAACCTAAAGAGATATGAAAATTGTGATTAATGACTTCAATGCTAAAGTTGGAAGGAATAATCAAGGGATAGAAAATGTGATGGGCGTTGAGGTTTTTGGTGAAGTTGCAAAGGAAAATCTACAAATATACAAGGACTTCACCATGTGGCAATTACAAATATCAAATAGATCACATAGCCATTGATAAAGAGAGAAGGAGGACTCTGGGAATTGTAACAAGCTATAGAGGTGGAGTTATTGGTAGTGATCACCAGCTCCTCATTGCCACACAAATATCAAAACTGAAAGAACCCAACAGAAATTTAGATAGAATACCTAAGTTTGATACAACTAACCTTCTAGAGGATGAGCACAGAAATCTTTGTAACTGAATGTAGGAATCGATTTACAGTCTTAAGAGACTTTAAGAGACGAAGTTTTGGGACATGCAGTTACAAGGAGAAAACCATGGATATCAAATGATACTTGGGATACTATAAAAAGAAGACAAAGACAGAAATTGATTTCTTAAAGTTTTCGAGGAAGTAATGAAAATTACAAGGCAGAGCATGCCAAGTATTTCAGTATTGATAGTGAGGTCAAAAGAAATATCAGGAATGATTGGAGAGAATATTTAGACAATAAAGCAGATAAGGCTGACAAAGCTATGAATTCAGGGAGTGGCTTTGTTGTAGGAATTGCTCTTGGAATTATTAATGAAATCTCTACGGGGAAAAATGAAGCATATACCCATCAAAAAGAAAGATGGATCTGTTATAACAAAAGAACATGAAGAAAAGTAACGTTGGATTGAACACTTTAGTGAGGTCATGAATAGGAAATACGAAGGAAATAATTTGGTTGATATACCTGAAACTGATGAAGACCTTGATGTGCCCAAGAATGAATTAGGTGTGTTTGAAGTCGAAGCTATTCTTAAAAAAAAAAAAAAAACTCAAAAGATGGAAAGCCCCTGGATACGAAGGAATAACTGCCGAGATGATATTGCCTGAAAATGAAGTGACTCCCAGATTACCTACAAGATTATTTTGTAAAATGTGGCGTGAAGAGGCAAAGCTTTATGTATGGGAGCTAGGAGTGCTGGTGAAAATGACAAAAAAATATCTGACTGATTGCAATCATTACAGAGGCATCACACTTACGTCAGCTGTCATGAAAATATATAGAATGCTCATTCTAAAGAGACTAAAGAGAAAGATTGATGAAAAGTTGAGAGATGAACAAGCAGGATTTAGAAAAGGTAGAAGTTGTACTGACCAAATTTTTATTTAAGATATGTGGTACAGCAATATGTATAATATAGAATTCCAGTTTTGATGGTATATGTGGGCTATGAAAAAGCTTTTGATTATGTGCTCTGACAAATTTTGTGGAGAATCCTGCGATATTATGGAGTTCCTCTCAAATATGTAAATTCAATTGTCTGTTCATAAACATAGCAAATGCAAAGTTAATGTTAGTGGCGTCTTATCAAACGAATTTCCAGTAAAAAGTGGAGTACTCTAAGGGAATATGTTGTTACCTATGTTGTTTATCCTCCTCATAGATTTTGTAATGCATAGATCGGTTGGGGATGGTGGAGAAGGATTGGACTGGATTGGTAACAGAAAATTAGGAGACCCAGAGTATGCTGATGACCCTGTCCTAATTAGCAGAACACCACAGGGCTTGGAAATCTTGCTTACCAGAATGCATGAAAAATCACATGAGGTTGGGCTCGAGATAAATAGAAGAAAGACAGATGATGAGAACGGAATATGCAATGGAAGATGAAATATCTTTGGAAGGATAAAGGATTAATGAGGTAGAATTATTTAAATATTTAGGAACTATGATATCTAATATAGGAGCTTTAGAATTTGAGTTTAATGAAAGATTGAAAAAAGCAAATCAGAGGATGGCTAGGTTAAGTCAAATTTGGAAATCAGGTCGCCTAAAATTACATATAATAATCAGGCTATATATCAGTTTAGTGAGATCGGTGTTACTGTATGGTCGTGAATCTTGGTATATCAATGAAACTCATTTTGTAGATTTGAGAACAAAGCCCTCAGAAGAATATTGGGTGTTAAATGACAGGACAGGATTAGAAATTAAACTAAGAGAGATTACTCGAGCGCCACATGTGGATGAGATCATGGTGAGGGGTAGATGGAGATGGTTTGGGGATGCTCTTTGTTCTCCCTAAGAGACATTAGTTCACCAAACTTTAAACTGGCCTCCACAAGGCACTAGAAGAGTTGGAAGACTCAGGATTATAAAGCATGAAGTCGGATATTGTGATTGGAGAAATATTGAATTAAAAGCTAAAGATAGAGACGACTAGCGAAATCTAATTGAGGCTCTTTGCGTCAATTGGCGTGGGAGGAGATGATGATGATGATATGTGGGCAGTGGCTTCAAGCATCTAGCTCAAGGCGAGTCACTTAGCCTCCTTCTTCCTCTAAAAACCCTTTTGTTGCTCTACCAATGCAAAATAATGGACGATCCTTAATATCTTCCAAAATAATTTGATTTTCTTTTTTTATTTATTTTATTTTAGGTATAAATAAATCATTATCATTCACTATCGGGACTATCCTAGCAGTTTAATTATCACTATTTATTACCCTGGTCAATTCAGATTTTTTTGTATTTACGTTAGTGTTTGCAGACATTTTTTCTTAAAGAATCGAGAGATATTTGGTTGCTTTGTATTTCCATGATTTGTCATGTTTCTATCTCTCTTTGTGTTTTTCCTTTTATTTTTCTTCATTTCATCTTTTTTTCTTAAATCTTCGATTGTATCCCTTTCTTTTG
>NC_090746.1:35312099-35314599 GCF_036898095.1 Palaemon carinicauda | reverse complement strand
ATATGTCTCCGAAGTAAAGTAGGTTTTAGGCTCCTGGTGAGTCGTCACTACCCTACTTCCTCTCATTAAGTCTCATGCATTTATACAACCTACCTACCTGATGTTTTCATTTACACAGAGTGAGTACTTATTCATACACCATCTCATTCATGCCATTCATTCTTCCTTACATACACTAAGTATTTAGGGTAGGAGGCTGAGTAGATGTTAACCAATAATATCTCCAGTTGCAACAATTGGACCAAGAGATCGTATGTTATCATACACCAACTCCACGACCTTGAGGTAGTGGGAAGCAAAAACTGTATTACCTTTCCATGAAGCAGCATTCAGGACTGATTTCAAAGTTCTTACAAAAAGAAAGGAACGAGGAATAACCCCTCAGTGTGGGTATCTCTTCCCTTCTTGGAAGCACTGTGTGATAAGATTTAGGAGAGGCCTGAAAAGAAAGAAACAGCATTTTTCGTCATGTCCTTCGACTGTAGTTTAGGCAAGACAAAGAGAGCCCAGAGTCTGCCTTGGTACTGGCTAAATAATAGCATAAGGCTCTCACTGGGCAGTACAGTCTCTCTTCCTCCAGATGCCCAACTGTTTCACTTAAATTAAGAACTCTCTGGGAAGAGGGTTGGACTCAGATTTAGTCTTAGCTCTGAATTCTGGAAGGTGTGTAAGGACCAGGTTCCTTCCTCTTGTGCCTACAGAAGCAGAGATGGCTTGTATCTCTCCCAGTCTCTTGGCTGTAGCTAATGTAAATGAGAAAAGTCTTGGTAGTCAAGTCTTGGAGTGATGATAACTTGAGAGGTTCAAACAAAGCCCCTGCTAGAAACTTGAGAACCACATTCAAGTCCCACTTGGGAGGACTAATGGATAATTTGAGAACCTCAATCTCAAATGATCTGATCAGATCAGAGAGAATAGGGACCTCAAACACCTCACCAAAAGTCATCCTAAACACTGAGGGTAGTGCCAGCTTATAAGCTTTAATGGCTAACACTGAAAGCTCTCCCTCTCTCCTGTAGATAAAGGAAGAAATCCGCAATCTTCGGAGCCGTAGGTCTAGACGAGGTGTAGTGGTTCTTCTTACACCAATCTCTATGAACTACCCACTTACACTGGTAGTTTAAATTGGTAGTGTGTCTCTGTGCCTTGGTGAGCTGTTCAGCCACTGCTGAAGACACTCCCCTTGCTCTAGCGAGACGTTTGACAGTCTCCAGGAGGTTAGATGTAACGTAGATGGTCGAAGATGGAACCTGTGGAAGTGTGGTTGACGTAAGAGGTCGTACCTGACTGGCAACCTCTTTAGAATGTCTATAGAGAGTTCTAGAAGTCTTGCAAACTATTCCTTCTGAGGCCAGAACGGGACTATCAGGGTCATTGTGCACCTTTGCGATGACTGAAATTTGTGTAAAACCTGGTCTATCATCCCTAAAGGTGGATAGACATAAATCTGTAGGTTCCTCCAGTCTTGAAGCATAGCATCGACCACTGCAGATTGAGGATCTTTCTGAGGGCTGAAATATAACAGAAGACAGAAATTTAAAGCAGTTGCAAACAGGTCTATGTTTGCTGGCCAAAGTTGTATAAGGCGATCTACTACCTCCTGGCATAAGGTTCATTTGGAACCTATCACCAGCTCTCCCCTTCTGAGAGCATCTGCAATGACATTCTTCTTCCCTGGAATGAACTGGGGTCGGAGAATAACGTCGTAATCCTCTGCCCATAGTAGAATCTCCTAGGCAAGACGGTTGAGAGGTTGGGACTTTGTCCCCGTTCCTTCTTCAGAAAGGAAATTGTGGTGGAGTTGTCTGCATATACGACTACCTTGGATGAACACAGAGGAGTGAAGTGGAGAAGGAACTCCCCGATTGCCTTGAGCTCTCGCCAGTTTATGGACCTGGAGCTCTGGGAAGGGGTCCATAACACAGTAATGCTCTCCTGCTCCAGAGAAACTCCCTACCCTACGTCTGAAGCATCTTTATGCAGAACAAGCATAGGTTCGAGGACTTTTAGTGATAGTCCTGCATTCAAGTGTATCTCCTGGAACCACCAAAGAAGAACCAACTGAAAGTGTGCTGTCCACTAAATTTGCTCGGTGTTGTCCTGCCAGTCCCAATATTGTTTCAACGTGAATTGAAGATCCATCATACAGCGTCTCCCGTTGGGAACTAGTAACGTGAGAGGCAAGGTGACCTAGAAGACTCTTCCAAAGAGAAAATCTTGGGGTTGGATGTATCAAGAACTCCTCTATAATCTTCCTGAGGTTGTCTTTCATCTCTTGAAAAGGGAATACCCTCAAAAGAGGAGAGACGATCTTTAGTCCCAAAGAAAAGAATTCTTGTGGTTTACCTTTATTCCAAGTGTCCTGCAAAGATCCAGGACTAATTCCTTCACACATAATGCTTCATGAAGGGATGAAGATAAGAAGAGCCAGTCTTCCAGGTAGCGGCACATCCAAATACACATCCTGTGGAGTTTGGCTGCAACTAGGGACATGATCCTG
>NC_090746.1:35304599-35307099 GCF_036898095.1 Palaemon carinicauda | reverse complement strand
CATATTGGAATTCATTACTTCAATACAGTCGTTTATCACAGAGATGAATTCAGAGGTAGCTTGTTAGTTATTGGATTCCAACAGACCTCTACCTCACAAATACTTTTAAGCACTTGCACAAGACGATAATAACTGCACAAAGTACTTAACAAGTTGCCTGTGCTGTCCTTTAACAGATACGTGGAATTCATTAATTCTATAGGCCAGCCCATATTCTCTACTAGATTTTACCAAAGTTTCACGGATGCTTTTGTCAGGAATGAAATCACTACTTCAGCAAAAGCCTGACTCAAATGGATAACGTCGACAAAAACCTATATCTCCCTGTCATCACTTGGGTTTTTCAATGAGATTGTGGCGAGCGTGATGAGACCAAAAGGATGACTCACGGATAATCCTCTGTCCGACTGACCTTTTTGTATTGGCCTTGTACATACTTCACTCTGCTTGGGCTTATAGCATTTTGCTTCTCCAACTAGGGTTGTAGCTTAGCTAATAATAATAATAATAATAATAATAATAATAATAATAATAATAATAATAATAATAATAATAATAATGGTGGTGGATGGACATCAAACTAAGGGGCGTTTAGTTTACACTGTTTATATGAATGATTCTTGAATTAGAATGAAAATAATGTAAATTTTTCTTTCCTTTTGAGCAAATATTTATATTCAGTAAGCTAAGCAACTGCATTTGGTCACTGTAGTCTAGTTTTTACACTATACTCCTCGGGTCATATTATAATCTAAATAAAGACAACTATGAAATTATGATGCCTCTTATCAACCACTAAGAAAAGCCATAAATACACTTAACCGAACCTTACGTAGTGAAAGCTAGGGGAGGATATAAAAAATATGAAGATTATTTGTAGTTGCTCTCTGATGATTGAATTCTCACACGAAAACTAGTGTTCCCTGAAATACTTGTTCATATATGCTGCTTTGTTGCATATCAATTGTAGATATGCTATGTAAGAAAAATGAGTTGTTATTGGACTCTTGAATTGGGTATGTGTAAGATTTTTCAGTCTGAAGAAATTTTCCAAACTATACAAAAGTTCATTATTTTAGCCGATTACTTTTCTGTAAGAGTGTTATATCGAATAACAACAAGTGGGTCTATACATCGTAATTATGATTTGGAATCATTGCCGAAAATATTATGATACTGATCAATTGATAGTAAATTACTTTCAAACAAAATTCCTCCTTCCGAGCCTTTAGAATCACATTCTTTCGATACACAAACACACACACACTATATTAAATATATATATATATATATATATATATATATATATATATATATATATATATATACATATATATATATATATATATATATATATATATAGTATATATATATATATATATAGAGAGAGAGAGAGAGAGAGAGAGAGAGAGAGAGAGAGAGAGAGAGAGAGAGAGAGAGAGAGAGAGAGAGAGAGAGAGAGAGGACTCCTAGCTGGAGTTTACAAAAGATTTTCAGTCAAGACATAATAATTGTCAAACTAATTCATCTTCTCTAACTTCTGAAACAAGAAATAAATGCAGGCCATTCAAAACCCAATAGTGTTCCCATGTGGTTTTGCCTAATAATAAACTGTATTGATCTGACACTACTATACTTCTCTGATCTTGGTAAGTCTATTAATGTAACGACAGTTAGGTATACTAAAATATCAATACAAAATATCAGCTCCATACTTCCAATACCAAAAATATACGTATTTAGGACAGTCAACAAGTGTTTCCCCAGAACACGAGACTAAAATTATAAGAGGGATAAGAGTGGAATGGAGAGCTTTTATAACAAAAATAAGATTATGAAAATTAAAATGCCCTTTTCTCTGACAAGAAAATTTTTCTATCAGATGGTCTTAGCAGTAATAACTCGTGTATCAAAAACCTGGACCCTTTCAAAAGACTTAGAACATAAGCTAGTTACAACTCAAAGAGCTATCTATGGAAAGAATAATAATGGTAACACTAAGCGACAGAAAAAGAACAACAAAGATACAAGAGCAAACTAAAGTAAAACATGAAAAAAAGAGAAATAGACATGGGCAGGACATATAATGATAATGTCAGATAATAGATGGACACCAAGAATAACAGACTGTGTCCAAAGATTGCACAAGAAGCAAGGGAAGATAGAAATGACGATGGACTGACGAGCTAAGAATATTTCCTGGTACTAACTGGCAAAGAAGAGCATAAAAAGAGGGGAGTGGAAGCCATGGCTCAAGCCTTTGTCCTACAGTGGACTTGCAACGGCTGATCATTATATATATTCATATATATATATATATATATATATATATATATATATATATATATACATATATATATATATACTGTATATATATATATATATATATATATATATATATATATATATATATACATACAGACACATACACACATACAAACAGACGCAAGTCGAATGGCATTTCTGAGGCCTTTGTTCTGCAGTGGACTAGTAACAGTTA
>NC_090746.1:35284599-35299599 GCF_036898095.1 Palaemon carinicauda | reverse complement strand
AAATCGAAAGTAATATTTGTTTCCAAAAATTATTATCAAAAATGAAATGAATGCTATATTTGACTCAAATTTATATAAAACTTTCTTATCGTTTTTCTTTCAAATAAATTTCTAGTGAAGACTGCAGTTTCCGTTTTGTCTTCATGGTCTCTGCTGCCCGGTAAGTATTACTTTTGAATCTCTTCTCTCCTCCTATCTTACTTGTTCATTGGCAGACAGGTCACCTCTCCAGGGTTTCCCTGGAGTTGCCCGGGGGCCGTGGCTTGGTTGGGACGCCCTCCTGGAGGGTCTCCTGACGGAGCCATGGTCGCAAAGGCGCCACGGACGTGGCATAAAGTCCCTCTTCGGGGATCGACTCGGAGGGGCCCAGGGACCACCTTTCCGTCTGCCAAGAGGACCTCTTGCTGGGTCTTCTCGAAGTGGGGGCTCTCCTCTGGGCTTTGCTTGGAGTCGAGAAGCCTACCTTCGAGGTTTCCCGGGGAACAGGAGGTCTTCCTTCCTCTCTTTCTCTCTCTCTGAATCTTCTTCTTCTTCTTCTAAAGGGCATTGCCGAGACAAAGTAGTCTTATTGGTTTGTCGTCACCATCATATTAATCATCATCACCATAATAATAGTAATCTTCATCATCATCACCATAATAATAGTAATCTTCATCATCATCATCATTATAATAATCATCTTCATCATCATCATCATAATAATAATCATCTTCATCATCATCATCATCATAATAATAATCATCTTCATCATCATCATCATCATTATAATAATAGTCATCATCATCATCATCATAATAATAATCATCTTCATCCTCATCATCATCATCATAATAATAATCATCTTCATCATCATCATCATAAACATAATAATCATCATCATCCTCATAATAATAATAATAATAATAATGATAATAATAATAATAACAGTAATAATAATCATAATAATAATAACAATAATAATAATAACAATAATAATAATCCTAATAACAATAACAATAATAATAAAAACAATAATAATAATAACAATAATTATAAAAATAATGATAATGATAATGATCATAATAATAATAATAAAAATCATAATGATAATAATAATCATAATATTAATGATAATAATATTAATAATAATAATCATAATAAACAATAATAATAACAATCATCATCACCATAACCATCATCATCATAATAGTCATGATCATCATCATCATTATAATAATAACAATAATCATCATCATCATCATAATAGTCATCATCATTATCATCATAATCATCATCATAATAGTCATCATCATCATCATCATCACCATAATCATCATTAGCATCATCATCATCATCATAATCATCATAATAAACACCATAATCATTATCATCATCATAAAAACCATGACTAATAATAATAATAATATTGATCATCATCGTCATAATCATCATTATCAACATAATAATAATCATCATCATCATCATCATCATAATAATAAGAAGAATAATAATGATAATAAGTAAGAAGAGGAAAGAGCAGGGCGAAGAGGAGCGCTCTGAGCCGGGTTTAATAATGATGAAAGTGATAAAGTCGCCCTTTAAAAGACAGAAGACTATAGGAGTTGGGGAAAACAAGAACATTTAATATGACAAAAAAAAAAAAAAAGGATTTTGAGCGAAGCGAAAAATCTATTTTTGGGTGAAATGGCCATGTCGTCCTGATGGAAGTTCCTATAGGGTAGCTTCCTAGGGTATATTACAACTACGGCGATATTCCCAGAGAATTTACCTTAAGGTACCCAGAATTCTAACTCCTGGAGCGAATATCCCTAATGAAAGGGATATCGCGACATATCAGAGGACGTATTCTTGACACCCCACATGGCAATCTGCACCCCACATGGCAATCTGCACCCCAAACAGAGATAACACATCGAAGGGGTCAATTGGCAAGAAAACGAAAACGAGATAGAAAAAGGGGGAGCCGCTCCCAAGGCTCCCTCTTCTCCCGTTTCGTAAGCGTGCCTGGCGCCATTTGTATTCCTTGTAGCGATACACGAGGTGCTACAGATACTGTATGTAGGGAGGGGTCCTACAGCCCTTTCATAGAAAGGGAAGGGCGGGTCCATCAGGACGACATGGCCATCTCACCCAAAAATAGATTTTTCGCTTCGCTCAAAATCCGTTTTATGGGCTCAAGCCATGTCGTCCTGATGGAAGTATACCAGAGCATTACTGTATCTGTGGATTCTCAGAACGTGCCGTACTCCCCGGAGGTAATTTTTCCCGGTCGACTAGACCTAGAGACCTAAGATGTTACCGTTAAACATCTTTTCAACTAACCATAAACCATGTTAGAGCTTCCTGCCCCCTACAGGGAAGAGTCCTACTAGACTCTGGAAAAGTCTCGAAGAGTACATATACCTATGTATGAATACCAGGCAAGCCAATATAGTGGTTTCACCCAATATTAAGTAAAGCATAGTTTGTAAAGAACCACTGCGTCAATATGAAATATCGACCAGTTCTCCGCACAATACTTGTATTGGGCAAAGGTTTATATCCGCATAGGAGGAAACTTGTAAATCCGCCACCGTCCCCTTATGGGATGGAGTCCTCCCGTTAAGGGAAAGCATAAACCAATGCAACATAGCTTGCATAAAGGAACAATCTATTAGAATTATCCCAGATAAAGTACATAGAATGAATGCTTAATTATACCAATAAATTGACACAGGTGAAGGAGACGCAAGGTTCTCAAGAACAAGTTTATTGATAGACAATAAATAGACAGGTTAACAACAATTATAGATATATATATATAAGAAGAGGATAACCAAAACTTTAAGCATAAGTATGATAGTAAACAGAACTTGTTTATCTGAAAGAAAAAACATTATTGCCACTTTTAAGATACCGAGGTATCAAAGTCATAAAAGTCTGTATTACAAATCAATCACATTAGCGTTAGAAACGCTCGACACACATGTCTGCACTTATGCTAGGTTCACCTTTGGAAATGGAACAGTCTACGTGGGCAACTCAGTGCCCCACTTAGTTTGTAGTACAGTATGTAACTACACACTCACCCTGGAATTAATCGTCCCAATTAAAACCACTGTTCCTCGCAGAGTTAAAAAGTAGGGTTAACAACGCGACCCACTGCTACCACAGATCTCTTTAGTTCCTCTACTTGCTTCGCATAGTGGCGAAAGAACACTCTGGAAGACTTCCAGCCAGTGTATGAACGGAGATGTTCAAAATCCATACAATTAAAGAAATTTAAGGATGAGGCAACTTTCCTCGGATCGTGACCTGCGGGTGTACTGTCAGGATCCGCTCTGCGAATAAAATATGTGATTTTCGCTCTGAGTTGATTCAGAGATAAATTTGAGCCTGATGTTTCTCCCCTGAATAGTTGACCACCCTTGAAGTCTGAAGTTCTACGAAGATAGACCTTTAGGCATTCTACTGGACATAGAGATGCATCTTCTTTCAGAGGGCAGATTCTCCAGGGACCCCACCTGTTGGTGGGTAACTCATTCTTGGCGAGAAACGTAGGATCCGGAAACAGGTTCAGTTCTCCCCCATCCAGGAACTGAACACGACCTCCCTCTCTCGAGAGGGCTACAATCTCACTAATCCTGGCCCTGGACGCGAGTGCAAATAGGAAAATAACTTTTTGGGTCAAATCCTTTAACGCACACTCCACATTGCTCAACAGAGAAGCGAAATGAAGAACTTTGTCTAAAGACCATGAAATGGGCTTTGGAGGTGCTGAAGGTCTGAGCCTAACGCAGGCTTTCGGAACTTTATCAAAGATCTCGTTAGCGAGGTCGACCTGGAAGGCATATAGAATGGGTCTTGTCAAAGCAGACTTACACGCCGAAATCGTGTTAGCTGCCAACCCTTGACCATGGAGGTGGATGAAGAAAGATAAGCAGAAGTCTGTCGAGATCTCCTGCGGATTCTTCGCCTTGACAAAGGCCACCCATTTTCTCCAAGATGACTCATATTGCCTTCTAGTAGATTTGCACTTATATTCCTCTAGGAAGTCTATGCTGGCTTACGAAATCCCGAAACGCTTTCTCACCGCTAGGGAGAGAAAATCATGAGCTGCAGGATCCGGGTTTTCAGTAATGAAGCGCAGACAGAAGACTTCTGGACTCGCTGGGTCAGAACTGGATCTGGTAGCGGTAGAAACTTCAGTCGTAGTTCCAATGCCAGGGGGAACCACACGCTGTTCGACCACTTGTGGGTCACTATTGCCGCTACCCCCTTGAAGGATCTCAGTTGTTGAGGACCCTCAACAGAAGGTTGTGAGGAGGGAACAGATAAATCCTGGACCATCTGTTTCAGTCGAGGGACATCGCGTCCACTGCTTCTGCTAAGGGGTCCTCGTACGGGGACACGTACAGGGGCAACTTCTTGTTGTCTTTCGTCGCAAAGAGGTCTATCTGCAGTTCTGGGACTTGTTCAGAATGAAGGAGAATGATCCTGCGTCTAAGGACCATTCCGACTCTATCGGTGTGAACCTGGATAGAGCGTCCGCTGTCACATTGCGGACTCCTTGAAGGTGAACTGCCGACAGGTACCACTTCTTCTTTTCCGCCAATCGGAAGATGGCCAACATCACCTGGTTGAGAGGTGGTGACCTCGATCCTTGTCGATTCAAGCATCTCACAACTACCTCGCAGTCCATCACCAACCTTATGTGGATCGAGTGACGCGGGGAGACTTTCTTTAAGGTAAGGAGCACTGCCATAGCTTCTAGAAAGTTTATGTGAAAGGTCTTGAATAGCTTGGACCAAGTCCCCTGGACTTTTTCCGATGAGAGTGACCTCCCCGTCCCTCCTTCGAGGTGTCTGAGTGAATTGTCACCGACGGGGGAGGTGGCTGAAGAAGAACCGACTTCTTTAGATGTCTGGCTTGGGACCAAGGCCTGAGAAGAGTACGTAGCCGAAGCGGAACTGGTCTTCTCAGATCTCTTCGCGCGTTTGATGCATAACTTCTCCAAACTCCGGTTGCATTCATTAGCTGTGCTCTTAGCACTGGGTCTGTCACCGAAGCAAACTGGAGAGAGCCCAGTACCCTCTCCTGTTCGCATCTTGATATCCTTTTGGAAACTAGAAGTCTCTTGACAGAACCCGCTATCTCCTTCCTTTTCTTCGCCGGGATGGAGAAACGGTGTGACATCAAGTCCCAGTGGATTCCCAGCCACTGGAACTTCTGAGATGGAGAAAGTCGAGACTTTTTTCTGTTGATCTTGAAGCCTAGATACTCTAGGAACTGGATCACTTGACTGGAAGCTTGCAAGCATTCTGTCTCGGATGCTGCCCACACCAGCCAGTCGTCCAGGTAGGCTACTACCTGAATTCCCTTTAGGCGTAATTGTTTGAGAGCTACGCTAGCAAGCTTCGTGAAAATCCTTGGGGCTATATTTAGCCCGAATGGCATGGCTCTGAAGGCGTATAGTCTTCGTTGTAGCTTGAACCCTAGGTAGGGGGAGAGTCGACGGTTGATTGGAACGTGCCAATAGGCGTCTGACAAGTCTGTGGAGACGGAATATGCCCTCTTGGGCAGTAAGGTCCTTATGTGTTGCAGTGTTAGCATCTTGAATTTGCAATTCACTATGAACTTGTTGAGTGGCGACAAGTCCAGAATGACTCTGAGCTTTTCCGAGTCTTTCTTAGGAACACAAAACAGCCTCCCTTGGAATTTGATGGACTTCACCCTTCGGATCACATTTTTCTCCAACAGTTCTTGAACGTACTCCTCCAGAACGGGGGTGGAGTGTTGGAAAAAACCGAGGGCACGGGGTTGGAGTGCTGTACCAGCTCCAGCCCAGTTCGTTCTTGAGTAGGCTGTGGGCCTAGGGATCGAAGGTCCACTGATCCCGAAAATTCTGAAGTCTCCCTCCTACCGGCATCATCTCACTTGGACTGCCGTCCTGAGGTCTTGCCTCCCCGACCGCGACCACCCCTGAATCCCCTTCCCCTTGAGGGGCGCCTAGACGAGCCTCTGGCTGCTCCTCTAGGCTTTGCTCGAAAGGAAGTAGACTGCCCTTCGAACGTTGGGGTGAACACCGTGGACTGTGTCGACACGGCCTGGGGTACCCACTGGAAAGTGGTCGGGGTTTGTGCCACCATCTGGGGCACTGAAGGCATCGGCAACTGCTGTTGCTGTTACTGTTCAACTGGCTTGGCTGGTCGAGACGGTAGCCTAGGCCTTTTAGTCTTCCTCTTCGGTTGGGGACCCTCATCCGGGGAAGACTTTCTCTTGATAGACAGGCCCCACTTTTGGAGAAGATTTCTATTCTCCGTGGCGGCCCTATCAACAACTTCTTTGACCAATTCGGTAGGGAAAAGGTCTTTGCCCCAAATGTTGGAGGAGATTAGCTTCCTTGGCTCGTGCCTCACCGTAGCCGAGGTGAACACGAACTCCCTACAAGCTCTCCTCGCCCTGACGAAGCCATAAAGATCCTTCGTCACTGTGGCCAGATGAGTCTTGGCCACTACCATGAACATTTCATGGACCTTGGGGTCACTTGCCATCGTCTCAAGAGTAGTCTGAAGAGACATTGAGGCAGCCAGTCTTTCTTTTGTCTCGAGCTCTCTCCGCAAAAGAAAGTCAGACAGCTTAGGGAGGTCCTCGCCGAACTGACGTCCGGCAATATCAGCCTCCAACTTCCCAACTGAGAAGGTAAGATGAACGTCCTTCCAGTCTTTGTGGTCCATAGGCAGGGCCAGCGACAAGGGTTTACACTCCTCCAGGGAGGGGCAAGGCTTGCCGGCCTCGACTGCTTTTAGTACAGCCGCAAACCCTTTCTGCAAAAAGGGGAAGGCTCTAGCAGGAGAGGACACAAAGGAAGGGAGCTTCTTACTCAATGCAGTAACTTTAGAGTTTGTGAAGCCCCTCTCTTTCATCGAAGATGAAAGCAAAGCTTGAGCCTTAGCATGGTCCATCACTATGACCTCCTTCGGCTCTGTCTCCTCCTTTGAAGCTGGTTCCTTCCTCAACCGGACATAACAGTCCGGATATGACCCTTTGCTGGGCCAGAATTCCACTTCCTCTAGGGGAACCGAACCCAGCTTATCCGACATGACGATCTTTCCAGTCGTCATCGGCATGTGCTCAGCATATCTCCATGGGTTAGCATCTGAGCACACGGGAAGGTCTTTCACATTGAGCCTTTTCTGGGGCCCACGTGATGCTGCAAGCTTCTGCATCCGCAGTTCCATTGCAGCCGCCTTCTCCATATTCTCCTTCTGCATTTGTTGGATCATTCCAACAATGGAGGAGAGCGCCTGTCCCAGCTCTACTGGGAGAGCGGACGATGTTGAGGGAATAGGTTCAGGGATCAGAACCGGAGCAGCCGACACCTCGTTGGCTTCTCCCTCTACGATGTCTGGGGCTTGATCTTCATCCTGGCCTCCTGCCAGGAGGTCTTCCTCCAGACGCTCGGACACGTCTGACATCCTGTCGCCCAACTGGATGTCTTGCACGGCGACCGCCACTTCAGCATCCACCTGGATCTGAACTAGGGGGATCTCCTCTTGAGGCTGGGGAATCACTGCATCAGCTGATGCCTTAGGGAAAAGGGAAGCCCTCACCTTCTCACTTGGAAGATAAGGTCCAGAGGTGTTCTTCTGGAAGCCCCTTACCCAGGTGCGAAGCTTCCCCCTTGCTATATCCCTTGATTCCGCTGTCCTAGGGGAATCAAAAGCTTCAGTAATCAGGTTAGAGCACACGGTACATACCTGGGGGTCCCAATACCGGAGCTCACCTTTGGAGACAGCGCATGCTGCGTGCCTCCTACATAATCCATGTCCGCAGAGGTTCTTACTGCGGACGTTGCAGAAAGCACTTCCGCACTTCGGACGTACCTCCTGCAAAGAGAAGAAAATTTCCATGAGTATCAAGTGAACTATGTATCACTGGATATGCACAGTTTACCATAACAATTCAGAAAGGAAAGACACACACTTGTGTTTCCTTCACAACCAATTGTTGCAGCCTTCCAGATAATAACATCGAATGGTTAATCCTTTCTAGAATAACCAATGCAAAGTTTCCAGAGGAAACAGGTGGAGCTCACACCTAAGCAATGATTTTAAAATCCTGGATAATAGACAAGAAAGAACTCACTTTCTTATCTGTAAGGCAACAGCAAAGGGCTGTGCAAGACAACACAAAAGTGTTAGAACACACAGTGCTGTACCAAAACTTATACTATAGTTTTCCTCTTACAGTATATGTTATACTGAAGAATACTGGTACAGTATAGGAGGTTATGTGCCGGCCAGCACACACCCTAACTAGCTTTAAAGTATACTACTTAACAGCTATAAGGCGGCAGAACGCTGGTTCAAATGCATGTGCCGGCTACACAAGGTAGCACCCGGCTGTCGGCCACACTCCTGGCGACCGGCAGACAAGGGCTGACATTAGCCGGCCGGCAAAGGTACACAACCGATGCCAGCCAGCAGCAAAAGAACCAGAGGACTACGACTGCCCGGCTGCCGGCCTCATAGGCTGGCAGCCGGGTCGGGTACAGCACTAGAAGAAAACAGAATGGATGCCGGGATAAGAGCGTAAACAACCTCCACGCCCGGCAATCCGAAAGAGTGCATATAAGGAAGGGGAGAATCTAATTCAGGCTTCCTGACCAATGCCGTCTGACTCACAGGCAGGCATGGATGAGGGACCAAGGGAGGTCCGGGCAGCACTCAAGCAGAAGACCCCTGCCGGCCGGCAAAGGACTGAGTCAATTCCACATCCTAACCTATCCTAGGTCCAGATGTAGAAGGACGTACAGTACTGTAATGGCTAGGCCATTACGGAGATAGAGGGGGAAGGGACAAAAGAGGGTCCTACCAACCTTGCTTTAGTGAAGGATCACCCGCAGCCAAGGAAACTCATCTTAGCCTAAGGGAGATCCAAGGAGGGAGGCCAGCAATACTTGCCAGCTCCCAAAGAACCAAAGCAAGGAAGGTGTTGCAACTCTCAGGGAAAGAATCTTATCCTCCCACCGAGAACAGCAACAAGGACTAGTCTGCTAGATCACAAAAGAAGGAATCATCTCGTACAGAAACCTTTCTGTAGTGACCTAAGGAGGCTAAGCCTCCTATGCCTGTGTCAGGCCAGCGAGGGAGACTCTACCCCAAGCCAGACGAACACAGACTCAGATTAAAAACTCTGTTGTTCTGTCCCATTTTGAAACCAGACTTACTGGAACAGGAAGGTACAGTAACACCCCAGTATAGTTTTATCGAAAGTTAATTCAGATAAACCGCTCAGGGATAAGCCCAAGGCTTAAACAGAGGGAAAGGGATTGCATACCTTCTCCGAAGAAAATAAGGCAACCGGGGAGTATGAGAAAGTATACTAAGGCTCCATAAGCAACTTAGCCTAGGCACCAAGAGAATCGATTACCTAAATCACCGAAACTCACTCATATACTATCTTGGAAATATTCAACATAATCTTAAATGTATAAAAAACAGCCTAAAGCTTCAATAAAATTTTAATACACTCGGAAAACCAAAATCATGCAGAAAGTACTAGGACCAAACGACTAGGCTACATGGCCTAGCGTAGGCCAGAGTTGGCGAATACTTCGCCAAAATAATACTAAAGCACGAAAGGAAATCCTATGTAACGCTAAATAGCTAAAATTTATTAAAGCAAAACAACCGGGAATGTCGCTCTGGCTAACTAAAACTCATACCTAGCGAGCAACAGCGTCCATGATGCCTCCGGTAGGCTACGGCTTTTGTAACAAAGATTAATCCTATTAATCACTTAAAAATTTACCAAGAGCCTACATTTATACATAAAAGAAATGGTACTCAACTTATCAGAGGCCGACGAAGTTGGAGAAGCCATGAAAAGCTGAATAAATCCAAGATTTGCGAGAAACACAGGAAAAAACACAGAGTTGTTAAGCTACGCAAAAAGGAATACAGATGGCGCCAGGATTGGCGCCAGGCACGCTTATGAAACTGGAGAAGAGGGAGCCTTGGGAGCGGCTCCCCCTTTTTCTTTCCCGATTTCGTTTCTTGCCAATTGACCCCTCGATGTGTTATCTCTGTTTGGGGCGCAGATTGCCATGTGGCGTGTCAAGAATACGTCCTCTGATATGTCGCGATATCCCTTTCATTAGGGATATTCGCTCCAGGAGTTAGAATTCTGGGTACCTTAAGGTAAATTCTCTGGGAATATCGCCGTAGTTGTAATATACCCTAGGAAGCTACCCTATAGGAACTTCCATCAGGACGACATGGCTTGAGCCCAAAAATATATATATACATATATATATATATATATATATATATATATATATATATGTATATATATATGTGTGTGTGTTTATATATATATATATATATACATATATATATTATATAAATATACATATATATATTATATATATACATATATATGTATATATATATATATATATATATATATATATATATATATAAATAAATAAATTTTGGACATGTACACGTGTTTTTCATATTCAAATTAAGCCATATATTTTGATACATTAATGTCTGGATTGTCTTAACGATCTCGGGATCTGACCCCCAAGCGAAATCTGACAAAGACAACAGCCTCTGACCGGCCGGGAGTCGAACCCTGGTCCAGGAAACATGTATGAACAGTGACTCACCACTTGGTCAAGTGTTAAGTCACCGGCCGGTCATAAGCTGTAGTCTTTGTGTGATTTCGTCTGGGGCTCTGATCCCGAGGGCGTTCATAAAATCGAGACATTAATTTATCAAAAATATATGACATATATATATATTTATAAATATATATGTATATATATATATATATATATGTATATATATATATATATATATATATGTATATATATATATATGTGTATATATATATATATATATATATATATATATATATATATGTATATATATATATATATATATATATATATATATATATATATATATATATATATATATATATATATATACAGAGAGAGAGAGAGAGAGAGAGAGAGAGAGAGAGAGAGAGAGAGAGAGAGAGAGAGAGAGAGAGAGAGAGAGAGAGAGAGAATATTCGAAGCAATGAGATAGCTGGGTATATGCAAAAATTTAGAAGAGACTAGCAGCGACAATGGAAGCCAAGATGGTATTGTATGAAAGGCTGGTTGAGCTGTATTTATGGAAATGAAGGGCAAAAGAAGTTCAATATATGATGCCGCCAATTGAGCGAAGTTCATTTAAAGCGATACCTTCAGAGCGTATGTTAGATTCGGCGATTTACTTTTCTAATATTCATTTTAGTTGAGATTTATTTCCACAACAGGTATTATAAAGAAAGTTTGAAAACAAATATTAGTGTCAATAGTTTGACAAAAGTTATTAAAAGAAATAAAGACCTAATCATTCACCTAATTAAAAAGAATAGTACCAAAAACGATGAGACGATTACCATCTCTAACTGTTTCCTTAGCATAGTTCTCCTCCGATTTGTTCCTGTCCCAATCTTGGTTTAACTTCATCTGATCCCCCAACCAAGTACTGCGTCCTGAAGCAGCCTATGCTTCTTGGTGGATCGTGTCTCTTTTCGACAGCGATCACAAATTCATCATTTTCATGTGCAATTATTGTCATTTCTTTAATCTAAAGTTGCCTTTAATCGTCCTTTGTTGTTAAGTACTTGATAAAATGATTTCATGATGTGTAAATGTATAAGTACTTAAAGTTCTCAATTTAAGTTTCCCTCTAAATACCAAGGCTATCTTAACGCTTTTAGAGGCACTCAAACTGCTCATCGCTTAAATTACTCATCGCTTAGATAGTTCCTCTGAAAAGGACTTTGCTGAAAGACTTTGTCAAACAGGTACAGAACCAGTATATATATATATATATATATATATATATATATATATATATATATATATATATATATATATATATATATATATATATATATATATAGCGTAAGAATATGATTATTAGATACATTTTAAGTGATACAAATGTTAGCAATGTGAAAAAGATGGGTTTAGTACTTCAAAGTGGTCCTTTTATATGTTATCCATAGATGGCAGAGGCAAGGGACTCGACAATGTCCTAGAGACTGACCATACATACATATGATCAGCGCCCAAGTCCCCTCTTCATCAAGCAAGGACCAGGGAGGGCCAGGCAATGGCTGCTGATGACTCAGCAGATAAACATACAGTATAGGCTCCCCCAAACCCCTTATCTCTAGCTCATCTGGAGAGTGAGGTTGCAGACACTACTAAGAAATATACGTCTTGGGGGTGTCTCAAACCCCAGTCCAACAGATTGACAAGCAGGGGTGTTTCCAAAAGGCTACCAAAACTATTGAAAAGAAGAGGTTCATTCTGCGTGTGATGGGAGGAAGGAGAAGAATGCCTAGAAAGTTCATGATAATTGCATCGTAGCGGTATTTGAAAGTGAGGCACTTGCTGCTAATAAACTTTCCGTGTAAGCTTATGATGTGCGTACTGTTTAGGAAGTACCTACACTGGGGCTTTATACCTTATTCAACGGTTAAAGTACGAATGAGGCGGTGACTATTAGCTTACGTTTTCTCTGGGACTACCTCTGTTGATGCAAATAAAAATAAATGCCTAAAAAAAAATGTTCACTAAAGGTACAAAAATATGTATAACACACCTTTCTTAAGACATGAGGTATTAGAAGTTCAACTAATAAAACTTAATCACACAATGACCATTCAATCTTCTTTCATAGTGGGTAATTTTAATAGCAATTCTTTACACCTTGTTTTAATGGCCACCAGAGTAATCTTTTATCAAGAGTTATAAATATAATTATATGTTCTGAATACCAGGCTATTAGTGAAAACCCAACGGAAACAGACAAACAGCTCTCGATAATTGTTTACAACACCACGCTCTCCATTTACTCCAAAATAATGCAATCCTGCAGTTCTCATCTTCTTGCAAAGTAATTAGGTGGTTATTTAAATTCTGGGAAAACAATAATTAGCAAGATATGTTGAGGAAGGGAGAAGGGGTTATAAAAAGAAAATAGCTCGGTTTCCTCACTAAACGACTTGGAACTGACATGTTAACATAGTCAACCAAACAGAATTCGTGATGCCAACGTACAGTTAGAATCAAAAGGACGCCGACACTCGGGGGAAATCTTTCGTCAGATGTCTCTAGTGTTCCCATGACAAAACAGACAAGGTGTTGCTCTTCTTACTACTGCTACGAAATGGGGGGAGCCTTCTCCAACCTTAGCGAACCAAAGACAGTAAAGGGTTGTCTTTGTTAGCAAACTCATACAAAAGTTACACATCGAGTTGTCATATTTCAATATGGCGTCTCAACTATCCACTGCAAATACAAAACCCACCCACACATTACACACACACACACACACACACACACACACATATATATATATATATATATATATATACATATATATATATATATATATATATATATATATATATATATATACAATTACTATTTTTTCGTAGGAGGGGCCAAGTGGACACTGCAGGGAAGGATCGGAGGGGGGGGGGGTCTCCTCTCCACAACCCTTTGCCCCAGCCAGTCACTGAGGAAACAAGGAAGTCAATTCTGATTTAGCGGGTGTGGAGAGAAGTTGAATGAGTATTCTTTATACAGCCTGTAAGATAGTGTATTATTGCCTAAATATTATTTGATAACTGTTAGTGTTCTAGCAAATATTTTTAACCGTATTCATTATTGGTTGATTTGTAAAAGATCGCAGCCGTAGAATAAAGTAGTAGTTGTTGTTGTTGTTGTTGTTGGAAGTTTGATAAGTAACGAAATTTAAGTATCACCATTGCATGATAGATAATCAGTGATGGATGCAATATATACTGATGACTTCATAACACCTTGAATACAATAAGAATTTATTACTGCTTATCGAGAATAAGTGGAGGTAAATGAGGACGCTATTTGATTCTGGGAAAGGCTATCAGAAATTTGTTTTATTGACAAATCATATAAAAAATACAAGCTTTTTAGTCTCAGAACGACGTAATTTTCCGAAGTTTTGTCATAAAACTATGATATACCTATTTTCCCAAAATGTATTCTCCTATAAATTGTCGGAAAAATACATTTGCAGGTGGCATAAGCGCAAAATTATTCCCCACGCTAATGCCGTGACTGCAAGTTATCAATAATTATATAATTGCCAGTAGCTTTATCTTGAGAAATTACACTGCCTGCAGATCAAACTGACATCTTATTAATTTCATGCACAACGTTCTCTCAGTCTCGATTCAAATAAGCTTAACTCTGTATGATAAAGTCCCTATTTACAGTGATCAAGTGCCCGAATTAGTACAGCTATGTGGTGTTGGATGTGGGCTCTGGACCGGGTGAATTACTCTAGGTATATGGGCGCTTAACGAGCAAAAACAACATTACTATCCGTGAAGCTCTAGTTCGGAGTGTTCGAGAAATAGCCATCCATACCAGCTCCTCCGCCTATCAAGATATTAGTTGAACCATAATTTCTACAGCTGATGCAGTAAGCGGGAAAGGGAAAAACCAAATATTAAGATATCTCGAAAATAAATGTTTGATTGTCCTTTTAATCACTAAATCACGAGGCTGAGGAGCGATACCATTGGATTCCTAGATATTTTCTCTCATTCTTCAGATTTTATTTTCTGAGCTTCTTCCTCTATCCCCAGACATGTCTAGTTAGGTATTTATTCTTTAACATTTTTGTTCCCTTATTTTTATTCTTTTTTTCATTTGTGGTTTTTTCTTTCATTCTTTAATCATATATTTATCAAACATTCTCATTATTTTCAAAATGAATGGCCTTCACCTCCGGTGCTCGTCTCAGACCGTCAATGTTAGTTCCTAGCTTCTCACTACACCCCCAGAAAAGAAATCTCTCCCAATTTTCATGCCAGTTTCTCTGATCAGGGTTCGATTCCCCGGTCAACCAGAAGCTATTATCTCTGAGTAGATTCACCCTTTGTTCTCTGATC
>NC_090746.1:35274599-35282099 GCF_036898095.1 Palaemon carinicauda | reverse complement strand
TCCTAGATAATTATTTTTCTTATAAGAGCATGCTAACAGGAAGACGTCCAATTGGAGTGTCTCTCCTTAGAAGTTCTTCCTTTTAGAGGGGAAAAAATTTACTTCAGATTGAAGAATTTTTGTTTTCTAAGATCCTTCAGTATTCTTCTGTGCAGTTTCCCCCTTATTCTGCACAATCTTTAATTTTGGATTTTCAACATTACAGACTTAACTTTCTCATTTCAAATCCGCAGAATCGTAAAGCGATCAACAAATAATGACTAGTTCTCCTTTTCGGATTCTATTTCTTCTCTCCCGTTCTCCTTCCTGTCTCCATCTTCTTCCCGCCTTTTCTGTTCGAATACTTTCAAATAAATCCATTATTAGTCTTGAAGATTATTGTTTAGCTTTTTGTAACTGCAGACTCAATAATTCTCTTAACTTTCACCAAAGCACTTTCTGCATCAACCAAATCTTTTTTTCCTTTTTAATGGCCTCAGAGGCAAGTCGGCGATAAAATCTTGCAGATTGATCAATAAAACGATTAAAACAATCTTTTAATCTTTTCTAACATTCCTGCTCAAGACGAATGACAATTTGAAGCCGATTTCAGAATGCACCGGTATTTCATATTCCTCCTAACAGAGAGACAGAATCTTTTGGAGCTCTGACAGGAAAGCATTCAACTTTCCTATTGATAACGGAAGAGAAATTTCGAAGACTATTTCGGATATGGAGCCTGTTAGGGATTTCCAAAAGGAAGACGTCCAATTGGAGTGCCTCTCCTCAGAAGTCTTTCCTCTTTTAGAAAGAAAAAAAAAATTATTTCAGATTGAAGAATTTTAAATCTTTCTCTGGTCCTTCAATATTCTCTACTTCTGTGCAGTTCCCGCCTTACTCTGCACACTCTTTATTTTTGGATATTCAACAAGGGACTTTACTTTCTCCTTTCAAATCCAACCAACCGTAAAATGATCAATAAATAATAACTAGTTCTCCTTTTCGGATTCTTTATTTCTTCTCTCCCGTTCTCCTTCCTGTCTCCCTCTTCTTCCTCTCCCGTTCTCCTTCCTGTCTCCCTCTTCTTCCTGTCTCCCGTTCTCCTTCCTGTCTCCCTCTTCTTCTTGTATTTTCTGTCCGAATCCTTTCAAATAAATCAGTTATTAGTCTTCAAGATTCTTGTTTTGCTTTTCATGAGTGCCTTCATGATTCCACTTGTCGTTTATCCCTTTATGACGAAGTATTTTGGTTTTCTTTCAAAGTCACACTAAACAATTCTCTTAACTTTCACCAAAGCACTCTCTGCAAAACCCAAATCTTGTTTTCTTTTTAATAGCCTCATGGTGAGTCGGTGATAAAAGCTTCCAAATTTGCGTTGGTCAATAAAACAATCAAAACGACCTTTTTACCTTTTCTAACATTTATGCTTGAGACGAATTACAATTTGAAAGCAATTAGGGATTGCACCTGTATTCCATATTACTCTTTTGGAGCTCTGACAGGAAAGCATTCAACTTTACTATTGATGACGAAAGACAAATTGGAGACAAACAAGGAGTTGGGGGAGCTTTGAAGACTTTGAAGACTTGTTGAAGCTTGTTAGAGATTTCCTGAAGGCTCTCATGTTTTTTGAAAATAAGCTAGGTACAGGAACTCTATATTGTTGGCTCAGCGGGGCTGCCCGCTTCCCGCTGGCTGGGCGGGCTTCCCCCCTTCCCGCTGGCTAGGCGGGCCTCCCCCCCTTCCCGCTGGCAGGGCGGGGCTCCCTCCTTCCCGCTGGCAGGGCGGGATTCCCCCCTTCCCGCTGGCAGGGCGGGGCTCCCCCTTCCCGCTGGCAGGGCGGGTTTCCCCCCTTCTCGCTGGCAGGGCGGGGCTCCCCCCTTCCCGCTGGCAGGGCGGATCTCCCCCCTTCCCGCTGGCAGGGCGGGGCTCCCCCCTTCCCGCTGACAGGGCGGGGCTCCCCCCTTCCCGCTGGCAGGGCGGGGCTCCCACCTTACCGCTGGCAGGGCGGGGCTCCCCCCTTCCCGCTAGCAGGGCGGGGCTCCCCCCTTCCCGCTGGCAGGGCGGGGCCTCCCCCCTTCCCGCTGGCATGGTGGGGCTCCTCCCTTACCGCTGGCAGGGCGGGGCTCACCCCTTCTCGCTGGCAGGGCGGGGTTCCCCACTTCCCACTGGCAGGGCGGGGCTTCCCCCCCTTCCCGCTGGCAGGGCGGGGGTTCGCCTTTCTGCTGGCAGGGTGGGGCTCCCCCCTTCCCGCTGGCAGGGCGGGACTTCCCCCTTCCCGCTGGCAGGGCGGGACCCCCCCCCCACCCCCGGCTGGAAGTGCAGGGCTCCCCATTAAAAAATCTAAAAAATACTGTAATTATATATATATGGATATATATATATATATATATATATATATATATATATATATATAAAATATACACACATATATATGCATATACATATATGTATATACATAGTTGTCGGAAAGTTTGGAGTATTAGCAGTAGCCTACTAGACACAGACCCCGATATATCAGGGATAAATTGACTCTCAAAGGGCATATGGCAAGCAATAATCTAAAAAAAAATCAGAATCTGGTTGCTGGAATTTTCAGCACAGTTTGAGGGCTCTATGCGGATTGGTTCTTCAGGTCGTTTTCTCCGGTAGTATGGTGGAAACTCTTAAACTGGACTTTTGAATCTTCTCAGGAATGGGTTGTCATAAGAGGGACTAATTTCATGCCATCATCTTTACAGAATCCAAATTCTTCCATGTAGATTCCAACTGTGCTTTGAACCTATCCAGTTCCATAAACATCAGACACCAGCTGGTTAAAAGTTGTCTAGGTCACCATGAAACACTGTTCCTTCAGGTTAATCCTTAACTTCATCACTATTAATGATTACTGAAACACTTTCAACCATGTATATGCCAAGACGTTTCCAATTCAAAAGAAAAAGTATAGGACTCATAATTACCTAGTTTGTTTAGGAACGTAGTTGATTGTTTAGATTTGAAAAGATTGGCGGAGTGTCATACATAGTAGGATATGTGTTTTCATCTTCCACTGTCCACCTGTTGCTGCTTTACACATATCTTGACTAACTGTTAGTACTAATATTCATTTTCAATCTGATGGGTCCCTATTACCACACATTAGTGTAAATACAGATTGTAGAACATAAGCAGGAATTTCTTGGGTGAGGGTACACTCGATAACACTATTCAATCTTATTTCTCTTACTCTTGTTTTGTTAAATTTTTTATTGTTTATATAGGAGATATTTATTTTAATGTTATTACTCTTCTTAAATTATTCTATTTTTCTTTTTTCCTTTCCTCACTGGGCCATTTTCCCTGTTGGAGCCTCTGAGATTATAGCATCCTGCTTTTCAAACTAGGGTTGTAGTTTAGCTAGTATTAATAATAATAATAATAATAATAATAATAATAATAATAATAATAATAATAATAATAATAATAATAATAATAATAATAATAAGTAACGTCACTAGATTTGGTGGGCCATAGAAGTGTCTTGGTTTCTTTGAAGGCATTGAGTAATTTAGTGTAAAGCTCAAGACTAACTTCTTTGATCCAGTCATCATCTTACAAATTACAAGCAGAAAGAACAATTGTTTTCAGTGATTCCAAAGATTTACAAAATATCAGTGTGTTTTTATATGGGGATGATCAGAAGTCGATGCTGTCTTTCAGGTCAGAACAATGTTCAATCTTCAACCTGAGATTTTTTTTATAAAATCGTAGATGCAAAAATGCTTTTTCTATACATCTTTTCTTGTCTGATGTTTCCTCAGTTCCTGTGATGGTGTAACACTGCTGAGGAATTCGTCTCACTAAAAACTGCTTGGGTAGGAGGAACTCATAGAATTAGGTCTCCCTTGCGAAAAGATCTAGTCTTCATATTTTACATAGTAAATCTTCATCATTTAGTTAAATTTTCTTTTCTTCAATGTTTTTATACGCATCTGAGTGGAACTTCTGCAAGCTATGTATATTACCAGAGTCCTTTACCTTGTTTCCTTTACAAAATATACAGTATTTACCAAATATCACTATTTAACATCTTTTTTTTTTTTTGGCGACTTATTCACTTACATTCAAACATTTGTTTTTATGCTTAATGTGCGGCGACCAATTCAAAAACACTCTCGTTGGCAACTTTATAAACTAGTAAATAAACAAATGAACAAATAATTACGAAAAATAATTAATCTAAACTTCGAAATACATTTGAATAAATACCTTTAAATTTTCTATAAAAAATTAAGGGCACTTAGTCTTTTAAAATGAGTTTGGAATTTGTCGGGAGAAAAAATCATCACTTGCTTATTTGGATTTATCAGTTTGAAACGGATAGAAAAGTTCTGGTATCTATTTGGATATAACGTAAACTTTGGCTAAAAAAAGCGTATGAAACAAGGACGTATTTATAATGCAATATGTAATTACACATTAGTTACTTTTTCCTGAGAGAACCTCGTTTGCAAAGAGAAATATGTTAAAATCAAGATTTTTTTTCGCTTTGTCTATGTACATTTTGTATTCCTTTAGAAATCATATTATACTATTGAAATGTTTGCTTTTATACATATGTTTCTTGATATATTGCAATAGTCCCAGCAAATTTTTTGAAAGTCTGAATATGATTGACCGCCTATATAAAGGCTTAATGTAGATTTATGTGAAGCAAGAGTTGAGCGTGGCGTGAAACGGGGTTTTGGTCCCCTATGTGAGAACGGCCCCGAGTTGAGAATGGAAGTAATAATGTGGTTTCTGGAAGGATTACAAGATTTTGGTATGTTTAGATAAATGGATAAATTCCAGGAATTTAGAAGGTAAGAAGAACTAATTACGTTTAATAAATCCAAAGAAATATCTTGCAATTCCAAATTATCAAAGGGCTCAGTGCGCGGGCCAATACTCACCTCGACAGAACTCTCTCAAAATTTAGGTTTTGGTCCAATTATTGTTATTATTATTATTATTATTATTATTATTATTATTATTATTATTATTATTATTATTATTATTATTATTATTATTATTATTACCTCCGCCAAGGAGGTCATGTTTTCACCTCTGTCTATTTGTTTGTCACCAACCTAACTCAAAAAGTTACGGAAGAATTTTGACCAACGTAGGCTACTACAAATATAATTAAATACGATGTATTCAGGCCGAATCTCTCTCTCTCTCTCTCTCTCTCTCTCTCTCTCTCTCTCTCTCTCTCTCTCTCTCTCTCTGAATGTCATTTAGGTCGGTGTAACTCATGTATGTTTTTTTTTATTATCATTTTACATAGAACCATATCTGAGAGTACTTTTTCTTTCTTTCATCAGTGACTTGAACAAGGCTAAAGTAGCTATTAACGGAAGGAATATTTTAGCTGCGATACTCAATAATTTCTACACGATTTTGCGGATTCATGATATATATATATATATATATATATATATATATATATATATATATATATATACATGTGTGTGTGTGTGTTCAGTATTTGCAGTGGATATTGGAAAAGTCAAATGATAAAACAGAATGAAATATGGCAACTCGATTTGAAAATTTTTAATGCTTTCCCTAGCAAAACTACCCCTTTGCTGTCTTTGATTCGCCCATTTCATAGCAGTAGTAAGAAGAGCAACACCTTGCCTGTTTTGTCATGGGAACACTAGAGACATCTGACGAAAGATTTCCCCAGAGTGTCGGCGTTCTTTTGACTCTAACTGTACATAAACAGAAGTTCGTGACAACAGTGTACATTTGATATACTGTATATTCAAAATATACTTAATCAAAAATGGATTAATTACTCAAAACTGTCCATAAAATATGCAATTTACAAATAGTGACACTTTTGAGTAATCACTCAATTTTTTATTAAGTCTAATTGATAAAATTTTTTTAGCTGCAATAAAACCTAATAGTTTCTTGGTAGAACTATCTTTGCTATTGCTCCTTTCTTCAGTCATCTAAACAACCCTTTCCAACCCACTTCAGACATTTCCTCTGTAAAGACCAATAGTTATCTTTCGAGAAACGGAGACGATGTCCTCCCCACGGGCTTATACCTCATTTCCTGTCCCTTCTCTTTTTTCGTACTTTAAATAATCATGCAAGGGTAAAACAAGACCTTGAATTACCCATCCTCTGGGTAGTTTCGTGTTTTAAATTCACAAGTAAGTTTAATGAAGGGGAGGTATTAACAAAACTCTAACTTACATGAATAAAAGGAATGATTTGACTTTCTATTTGTCTTCATTCAAATATGGGATGCTCATCACTTATAAATATTCCATAGAAGAGAGAAAGAGAGATCAGTCATCAAAACAAGTGACTATCGTTGCGAAAGTCCATTCAGTAATAGCTTATTTCATTCAAAATGTTTTTTGCCATGATGATTGATGTTTAGAGAACCTCCTCGCCTTGAAAAATGAGTGGCAAGTACAATTGACTCCAGTGTCGTTTGAAAATTCCTCACATGCACCTACCTGCCCTCTTTATTTTCTGTCCGTCTTTGATTTGCATACAAGGAAATGTATATATATGAGAGTTACGATAATCGACTGATAATATAGCTATTATAGCCAAATGATTGTGATGACCTATTGGAAACGTCTCTACCTAGCGTTCGCATGACCTTCGTTTGAGTCCTGCTCAGACTCGTTAGTTTTTTGTAGTATCTGCAACCTCACCATCCTTGCGAGTTAAGGATGAGGTTTGAAAGATCTTATTGGTGTACCAGCTGAGTCATCGGCAACCATTTCCTGGTCCTCCCTGGTCCTAGCTTGAGTGGAGAGGGAGCTTGGACACTGATCATATGTATATATGGTCTCTGGGGCATTATCGCATTAACTACGGCATTGCCATTGCCCCTTGCCTCTGTCATTCATGATCGGCCTTTAAACCTTTCACTTTGATTGTTGATACTTTTCTTGTAGTTTCCTTATTTCCTTTCCTCACTGAGCTATTTTCTCTGTTGGAGCGCTCGGGCTTATAGAATAACAAAAAGTGTTTATTATAAAAAGCCGGGTCCGCCAGAGAAAAAAAAAATTATAACGGCTAACAAATTCATCTTCACTAACTTCTGAAACAAGAAATAAAGTCAGGCCACTCAAAACCCTATAGTATTTCCATGTGCTTTTGCCTAATGATAAACTGTATTGATGTGATACTACTATACTTCTCTGATCTTGGTTAATCAGTCTATTTATGTAACGACAGTTAGGTATACTAAAAAGTCAATATGCATATCAGTTCCATGCTTCCAATGCCAAAAATATACGTATTTGGGACAGATAGCAAGTGTTTCCCCAGGACACGAGACTGAAATAATAAGAGGGATAAGCATGGAATGGGGACCTTTTGATAACAAAAATGATATTATGAAAATTAAAATGCCACTTTCTCTAATACGAATTTTTTTCTAATCAGATGGTCATAGCAGTAATAACTCGTGCATTAAAAACTTGGACCCTTACAAAAGACTTAGAACATAAGCTAGTTACA
>NC_090746.1:35254599-35269599 GCF_036898095.1 Palaemon carinicauda | reverse complement strand
GAGACCAAGAAGTTTTTTTGGTTCGTCATCACCATCGTAATAATCATCATCATTATCATCCTCATCATAATCATCATCACCATAATCACCATAAGCATCATCATAATAATAATCATCATCATCATCATAATAATCACCATAATCATCATCATCATCAGCATCATCATTATCATCATCATAATAATCACCATAATCATCATCATCATCATAATAGTCATCATCATTATCATAATAATAATCATCATCATCATCATAGTCATGATCATCATTATAATAATAATAACAATAATCATCATCATCATAATAATCATCATCATCATCATCATCATAATAATAATCACAATCATCACCATTATCATAATAATTACCATAATCACCATCATCATCATAAAAAATCATGATAATAATAATAATAACAATCTTTATCATCATCATCATCATCATCATCATAATAATCATCTTCATCATCATCATCATAAACATAATAATCATCATCATCCTCATAATATAATAATAATAATAATAATAATAATAATAATAATAATAATAATCATAATGATAATAATAATAATAACAGTAATAATAATCATAATAATAATAACAATAATAATAATAATAATAATCATAATAACAATAACAATAATAATAAAAATAATAATAATAATAACAATAATTATAAAAATAATGATAATGATAATGATCATAATAATAATAATAATAATCATAATAATAATAATAATCATAATAAACAATAATCATAATAGCAATAATAATAACAATCATCATCACCATAACCATCATCATCATAATAGTCATGATCATCATCATCATTATAATAATAACAATAATCATGATCATCATCATAATAGTCATCATCATTATCATCATAATCATCATCATAATAGTCATCATCATCATCATCACCATAATCATCATAATCATCATAATAAACACCATAATCATCATTATCAACATAATAATAATCATCATCATCATCATCATAATAATAAGAATAATAATGATAATAAGTAAGAAGAGGAAAGAGCAGGGCGAAGAGGAGCGCTCTGAGCCGGGTTTAATAATGATGAAAGTGATAAAGTCGCCCTTTAAAAGACAAAAGACTATAGGAGTTGGGGAAAACAAGAACATTTAATATGACAAAAAAAAAGAACTTTTTTTCATTACTCGATGTTGTCACACGCTGAGATGGAAAATGAACAAATAACATAAAAAAATGTATACGTAGCTTTATGAACTGAAGCAAAAATTTTAATACCACTCAATAATTTATTGGATTGACCTATTTCTGGAATTATAAATTCTGGTCTTTGCTAGTTTTGTTTTGTGTTTTATATATATATATATATATATATATATATATATATATATATATATATATATATATATATATGTGTGTGTGTGTGTGCGTGTATATATATATATATACATATATATATATATATATATATATATATATATATATATATATATATATATGTTGAAGATACCTTTATAAATTCCTTCACAATATTTTCATGTGGTTATCTACACCCTCAACAACAAAAACATCATCAACAACAAAAACAACAACAATAATAACAATGATAATTATAATAATAACAATGTTCCTATAGAGGGCTTACAATTTCCCTTCCTATATGTTGCAATCCCTACTACAAGTGTCTTAGAGAAACTAGTAACACCAGACAACAGTGTTTTAAGGCAGACACGTGAGTCGTCGTGCTTTTCTTTACTCGCTTCGAATCTGGTCATTAATGAAGAAATGGGGAATTGGTGAGTCATTCTTTGCATAGACCAGTTGGCAGGAAAGTTTCGTCTTCAATCAAACGTCTCATTTGTGTGTATATATATATATATATATATATATATATATATATATATATATATATATATATATATACAATACACTCTATATACATAATATTTATACATGTAGATACATACATACATACACACGGGTCATTTGGTTGATGAACACTAACTTTCCTCTTAACTAAACCATATGAATATGAATATATATATATATATATATATATATATATACATATATATATGTATATATATATGTGTGTATATATATACATATATATATTATATATACATATATATAAATATATATAAATAAATTTTGGAAATGTACACGTGTTTTTCATATTCAAATTAAGCCATATATTTTGAAACATTAATGTCTGGATTGTCTTAACGACCTCGGGATCAGACCCCCAGGCTAAATCACACAAAGACAACAGCCTCTGACCGGCCGGGAGTCGAACCCTGATCCAGGAAACTTGTATGAACAGTGACTCACCACTTGGTCAAGTGGTAAGTCACCGGCCGGTCAGAAGCTGTAGTCATTGTGTGATTTTGTCTGGGGCTCTGGTCCCGAGGTCGTTCATAAATCGAGACATTAATGTATCAAAAATATATAACATATATATATATATAGAGAGAGAGAGAGAGAGAGAGAGAGAGAGAGAGAGAGAGAGAGAGAGAGAGAGAGAGAGAGAGAAAAGGTCACAGACAATTCGAAGCAATGAGATAGCTATGGAAGCCAAGATGTTATTGTATGAAGGGCTGGTTGAGCCGTATTTATGGAAAGGAAGGCTAAATGAAGTTCAATGTATGATGCCGCTAATATGCGTTTTTGCGTAGTCACTTTCAGCGAAGCCAATTGAGCGAAGTTCATTTAAAGCGATGCATTCAGAGCGTATGTTAGATTCGGTGATTTACTTTACTAATATTCATTTTAGTCGAGATTTCTTTCCACAACAGGCATTATAAAGAACGTTTGAAAACAAATATTAGTGTCAATAGTTTGACAAAAGTTATTAAAAGAAATATAGGCCTAATCATTCACCTAATTAAAAAGAATAGTACCAAAAACCATGAGACGATTACCATCTCTAACTGTTTCCTTAGCATAGTTCTCCTCCGATTTGTTCCTATCCCAATCTTGGTTTAACTTCATCTGATCCCCCAACTAAGTACTGCGTCCTGAAGCAGCCTATGCTCCTTGGTGGATCGTGTCTATTTTCAACAGCGATCACAAATTTATTATTTTCATGTGCAATTATTGTCATTTCTTCAATCTAAAGTTGCCTTTAATCGTCCTTTGTTAAGTACTTCACATCGCCATACAATGATGCTTTGAGCTGCTTTACCCTTTTCATGTATAAATCGAATGTAACTTTCTCTCTCTCGTTCACACTTTAATAAAATGATTTCCATGATGTGTAAATGTATAAGTACTTAAAATTCTCAATTTAAGTTTCCCTCTAAATACCAAGGCTATCTTAACGCTTTTAGAGGCACACAAACTGCTCATCGCTTAAATTACTCATCGCTCAGATAGTTCCTCTGAAAAGGACTTTGCTGAAAGAGACTTTGTCAAACAGGTATAGAACCAGTATATATATGTACCGTAAGAATATAATTATTAGATACATTTTAAGTGATACAAATGTTAGCAATGTGAAAAAGATGGGTTTAGTACTTCAAGGTGGTCCTTTTATATTTTAACCATGGATGGCAGAGGCAAAGGACACGACAATGTCCTAGAGACTGACCATACATACATATGATCAGCGCCCAAGACTCCTCTCCATCAAGCGAGGATCAGGGAGGGCTAGGCAATGGCTGCTGATGACTCAGCAGATAGACATACAGTACAGGCTCCCCCAAACCCCTTATCTCTAGCTCATCTGGAGAGTGAGGTTGCATACACTACTAAGAAATATACGGCCTGGGGCTGTCTCAAACCCCAGTCCAACAGATTGACAAGCAGGGGTGTTTCCAATAGGCTACCAAAACTCTATTGAAAAGGAGAAGTTTATTTTGAGTGTGATGGAAGGAAGGAGAAGAATACCAACAAAGTGCAAGATATTGCATCGTATAGGTATTTGCAAAGGAGCTACTTGCTACTAATAAACTTTCCGTGCGTAAAGTTTTGGAAATTCCTACACTGGGGTTTTCTACCTGATTAAGCAGTTCAAGTACGAATGAGGCACTGACTATCAGCTTATTTTTTCTCTGGGACTATCTCTGTTGAGGTGAATAAAAAGTAGACGCCTGAATATCTAAAAAGTGTCACTAAAGTTACAAAAATAGGCTCAACACACCTTTCTCAAGACAAGAGGTATTAAAAGTTCAACAAATGAAACTTAATAACACAATGACCATTCAATCTTCTTTTATAATGGGTAATTTCTATAGCAATTCTTCATGCATTACACTTGAATTTGATGGCTATTAGAGTAATCTTTTATCAAGAGTTATAAATATAATTAAAACGTTTTGAATGACAACCTGTTAGTGAAAAACCATCAAATAAAACAATCAGCCTCCATATCTAAGGTTTTGTCCTAATTGATAAACTTTTTCTAGCTGCAATAAAACCTAATAGTTTCTTGCTATGAAAACTATCTCTGCCATTGTTCCTTTCTTCAGTCATCTAAACAACTCTTTCCAACCCACAACAGATATTTCCTCTCTAAGGATCAATAGTTATCTATCGTGAAAAGATGATGTCGTTCTTCCTACGGCCTTATACCTCATTCCCTTTCCCTTCTTCAATTTTTTCTTTAAATAATCATACCTGGGCAAAACAGGACCTTAAATTATTCATCCTATGGACAGTTTCCTGCTTTAAATTCCCCAGTAAGTTTAATGGTTGAGTAGTTGAGCCGCTAAGGTGTGGACGTGTTTTGCGCGAAGCTCCATTCAAAACTCGCCCCGAGTCATGTTTTACCTTTTTGTTTCTCGCTTAGAATATCATTGAAGAGATATTAGTTAACCTTATGAAGAAACATAAGTGAAAAGAAACTGTACACTATGTCTGTCCCTAACTATCTCTGCCTCATATGTAAAACCACGGAGGGAGACCGGAAAAAAAACCGGTAGGATGTGACTGCAAATTGCAATAGATTTTATCATAGGAAATGTGAGTACATACGTACAGGCGTCACTGATAATGAACGAAAGGACCAAGATTGGTTATGCCCACTCTGCGTATGTAAAGCCAGAAAAGCCAAGCTATACATATTAAAATTGAAGGAAGATGTGAATATGAGAGAAGAGGCCTTGAGCGAACAAGACGCGAGAATAGCTGAATTGGAAAACAAACTTGCGGACCTTAGCGCACACGCAGCAAATTCCACCCACACTACTGACCTCACAGAGAAAGTTGATATTCTTGCTATGAATATAGAATCAATTAAGGCAACACTTCAAACACTGATAGACCCAAAACCGGAGAAACCGACATTTGCTGACAAATTTAAGGAAAAAATCTGTTGATAATTAAATCAACAAATACAACAACTAAAATCACTGAAAGAAAACGCGAGGTTGAACTCGCACTGAAAGACATTCCCATATTTAACACGAGGTCAACAGCAAATGGAAATGTTGTTGTGAACTGCAAATAAAATGATCAGAGAAGAGGCTGCAAACAAAATTTAGACATCGGTTGCTGACACTGAAACGAGAAAAATCGGAAAACTATAACCAAAAATAATGATATGCAATGTGTACAATGATGAAGATGATATAGTAAATGCTTTGATTCAAAGAGATCGTTGCCTGGACCAAATCCAATATATAGAAGAGAAGATAAGTGTAGTTCTGAAGAAAAATGCTTCAGGTGGGACCACCCACTATGTGCTGAATTGTGATCCTGAAGTTCGGAGGGCTATTCATGATAATGGGGACAACGTTTGGTTACGATGGGGTACTTATAACAAAAGTGATAGGTACCACATGATCACCTGCTACCACTGTCAGAGGTATGGATATCTTGAAAAAGATTGCAAGTCTAAGAATGACGATTAAGTCTGCAGGAAATGTTCAGGAAACATTCCATCAAGGAGTGTAATTCGCAAATGTCAAAGTGTATTAACTGCACAAAGTTAAACAAACCAAGTGACCACATAGTAAATTCTAGAGAATGCAAAGCTTACGACTTGGAATTGAAAAGACTTGCAGAAAATACTGATCATGGTTACTAAGGATATCATAAACTGTGGCTATGTAAATATACAATCTGTAGGTAATAAGACTATTCAAAATCAAGAATTGATAAATGAGAAATATTTGGACTTACTACCATTATCTGAAACATGGTTAAATAACTTGGACAAGGCAAAGATCACTGAAATGACAACCCCCCCCCCCCCTACACCTTCTTTTACATGCTGAGCGAGGGTAGGTCTGGTGGGGGTGTCGGACTCATTATTCATAAAAGTTATTCTGTGAGTCGTATAACAATGACTATTCAACAGTAAAAGAACAATACGGTATATGAAAAGTTAAATACTCTGAACGAACTAGGTAAAACGACAGTGGAGGTCCTGTAGAGAGTAGGGTTCTCCTGCTGTATGGGACCGGAAAAGCAGCCGTCTAAGTAAAAGTAAGTAAATAAAGTAAGTAATGAAGGGGAGGTATTAACATCTAATTTTTCATGAATAAGAGGAATGAGTTGACATTCTATTTGTCCTATTTCGAATATGGTACATCCATCACTTATAAACATTCCACAGAAGAGAGATCAGTCATCAAAACAAGTGACTTTCGTTGGGAAAGTCCATCCGGCAATAGCTTATTTCATTAAAAAAAAAAGTAAACAAACGATTAAAATTTGGCCACGACGATTGATGTTTACATAACTTCTTCACCAAACTGTTCTACACCTGAAGTTCTGGAATCTATAGATATTTAGATATTGGTGGTGTCAGTGGGGGACCGGAGACGACAGGACATTTGGATTCGATTGTACAGTGTTTATGAACCTTATAAAATGTCTTAATTTCATAATATTCCGTATTGAGTTGCTGACTTACCCTGAGACTTATTTAAAAGAATATTATTCATTGGTAGGATATTTTCTCATATGTCATTCTTTCATTAACTTATGTCATTAGTTATGTCAGTCTAATGTCTGGTGTTTGCCTTTTTATTTTTTATTTTCACATGTTAAGTACATTTGATCAACTTATAATAAGATTTTTGTAATTTCTGGTGTTATACAGTTAGCAAGGGCACCAGCTACCCGTTTGAGATACTACTACTAGAGAGTTATGGGGTCCTTTGACTGGTCCGACCATGCTACTTTGGTAGGTAGTAGAATGGCCAGGGCACCAGCCACCTGTTGAAATACTACCGCTGGGAGTTATGGGGTCTTTTGACTGGCTAGACAGAACTACATTGGATCCTTCTCTCTAGTTACGGTTCATTTTCCCTTTGCCTCCACACATACTGAATAGTCTGGCCTATTCTTTACATATTCTCCTCTGTCTTCATACACCTGACAACACAGATTACTAAACAATTCTTCTTCACTCCAGGGGTTATTGCACAGTAATTGTTCAGTGGCCACTTTCCTCTTGGTAAGGGTAGAAGAGACCCTTTAGCTATGGTAAGCAGCTCTTATAGGAGAAGGACACTCCAAAATCAAACCATTGTTCTCTAGTCTTGGGTAGTGCCACAACCTCTGTACCAAGGTCTTCCACTGTCTTGGGTTAGAGTTCTCTCGCTTGAGGGTACACTCCAGCACACTAATCTATCTAACTTTTACACTTGTTTTGTTAAAGTTTTTATAGTTTATATAAGAAATATATTTCAATGTTACTGTTCTTAAATTATTTCATTCTTTCTGTTTCCTTTCCTCACTTGGCTATTTTCCCTGTTGGTGCCACCGGACTTATAGCATCCTGCTTTTCCAACTAGGGTTGCAGCTTTGCAAGTAATTATAATAATAATACCTCCTCAAAGGAAGTATTGAGAGGTGCAGGAGCTGGACAATAAATATCTTCTTCCAGCTGCAGGTATCTCATGGTGTTGCCTAGAGCAATGATGGGATATGGGATGTGTCCCGCATATTTCCTTTGCTCGTTTCCTGACTCCCTGGCGAGCTAACTCCAAGGGCTCTGACGGTGTCCAACTTCTGCTTCTCCAAACCCTGGACAAAGCAATTCAGGGGGGCTTAGAGGAAGCTGAAACCTTCTTCACTTGACGAACACCCTCTGGGAAGGCATTCTCAGAAAGATTCATCAATTTCCTGAAATAATTAAGGATCAAAGTCTCAAGAGCTACATCCTCCATCCTGTCATCCTGAAAAACTCTAAATTTCTCCGCTACTGCCCAAGTCTCTTAGAGAATTCTGCATCTTCATCGTTGGTTGAGAAACCTGTATAAGGAGACCTGTGATCATGCTGGATCCTCGGCTGAGAACGATGCGAAGACCTGGGGCTTCTGGTAGGCGAAAGAGATCTACTCCAGGAAGGGGAATGGCTTTGGGAGTGACTTCTCCCAGTACCAGTACTACTAGATAAGAAATGGCAAGAATTTTGGGAGAACCTGCAGGATCTCGCAGGAGAGGCCAAAGGAGATCTATGGTGGGATCTGAAGGATGAGCAGCTAGGTCTCTTATCTTCCCAATGAGTCCTGGAGTAAGGAGAAATGTTGTCTGAAGAATGATGAGACCAACTCCAGTTGCTTCTTCATGAAGACTGGCTTCTGGACCTTCGGTTAGAGGAAACACTTCAGTCTCTAGAGGACCTAAGGGGTGAGAATCTGGGTGTGCGGCTTGAAGAGTGTTGCGACAGTCCTTTGTGACTGCTTCTCAAAATGGATCTACCCTTAGGAGACATGCTTGAGGTCGGCTGTTGAGAGGTATGCCTGCTACGACAAGATGAGCTCCTAGAAAAATATTTCCTGCGACTGGATCTCAGAGAAGACATCCCTTGGTCTGAAGGTTCATGGTCCTGCAAAGGTACAGGGGAGCTCCTGCGTTGACAGTGAAGAGAACGAAATTTTGACCTCCCTGGATCTGAAGGTGAAGGATCCTGCTAAGATGTAGGGATGCTCCCTCGCTGACGATGTGGAGAATGAAGTAGCGATGGGGTTTCTTCATCCAAATTGCTCATACACCTGCGACCTGCCCTGGTTTTGGGAGGGAATCACCTCACGTAGGCCACTTACCTCAGGTGAAGAGCTGGAAGGCAATACAGGATCATTTAAAGTATCAAAGGACTTCACTAAAGAAGAAATGTCTTCCCTCACCCTTTAGAACTTTGCCTCCCAAATAGCCTGTACTTTCTCAAAACAACTTATAATAGCATATAAACTATCAGCGGCAACTGTTATAGCTGGAGAAACGAATTGGGCAACGTCTACAGAGGAGCTAAAACTACCTAACCCTCCTTCTGGGACATGGTCCTTCGGAGGTTCTACCCCTCCCCTAAGGCTGAACTAATCTCTTGGGAAGGTGAAGATCTAACCTCATCCTCCGGTAGACTACTCTTCATGGTCTTACTAAACTTATAACTATTATGTTTCTTGGCTAAAAAGTTTATATGCTTGATCTATAACTTACATTCTTCCTTAAACTAACCTTTACACTCGTTACAAGAAACATTAATGTCACACTTCATACCCTTATAGGGCTGACAAAAAGAATGAGTATCAAAGGCAAACTTAACACTTATCCTTGCTGAACAATTACTACGGGAGCGTCCAGTCTCACAGTAAGATGGCATACTCATAGTACACTAACACCATCAAAGGATGCAAAAACCACTTGAAGGCAACCAATCTAAGGTGTTGTTGATGGTGAATAGGTGTAACAAAATCCAAAAAGGAATACTAGATAAATTCAATGATTATATCAGAATGTTGGAGCGACAGCACAAATGTGCTTCTGTGACTACAGATGATTAAAGAATTGCTCAGTTCTCAGTAACCGGATACCCACCATTGGTGAGGGAGGTAGGGGACCACTAACCAACTGTCAATTTCCGATTGACAAGCAGTTACCTGTTAAACAGTTATAGCCAACAAGGGCTAAAGATTTTGACGACGGTTCGTTCCAACAGTCTACAGGTATTGTGCTTTTAGTTTCATTCTTTGTCGAGATTCCTGTGGTTAAATCGGTCATAATGAAACTTTTTGGACTTATTTTCGGTTGATAACAATCAATGAGAGTAAAATAACTAGTCTCCTAATTAGTTATATCTGTTTGGAGCCGACACAGATGTGATCGGTTGAATGAAGTTATAAAGGATAAGTGTGAGACAAATATAATTATATATTTGTAAGTACAGTATATATGTATATATACTGTACCTAAGATGGTAAAAGTAAGCAGTCATCTTGAGTGCAAACCACACATGCACAATATGCGTGAATACATACATCTTCCTGTTCAGATACAGTTTTAACAATAGGCATGGATATTGATATATCTATTAATTCAGCTAATGGCTCCGTACAAGATGACACGGGGTTGCGTGATAATGCGGCAGCAATGATATTTGCTTTCCCAGGTAAATACCCGATCCTCGCGCCAAAGTCTTGGATGATCATATGCCCCCGAGTTCGTTTGGGGCTGTGACTAAAACCTTTAAAGAAGTCGGTTAGGGGCTTATGATCAGTAAGAACCTGGATGGGATAACCGTATATTATGAACTTGAAATGCACTACTGAATTAACAATAGCTAGCCCTTCCTTGTCTATTACAGCATATTTACTTCCGGAAGGTCTCAGTTTCCGTGAATAAAAAGCTATCAGGAAAAACTGTTTGTCATATTGCTGAAGCAATACCCCACCTACTCCTAGGTCTGAGGCGTCTGTTGCAATGAAGAATTCCTTACCGAAGTCAGGAAATTTTAAGATAGGAGAACTACACAGTTCATCTTTCAAAGTATCAAACGCCTGTTGATGCTGCTCAGACCATATGAAATCTACGCCCTTCTTTGTAAGATCAGTTAGGGGAGCGGCTATTATTGAATAATTGCGTATAAAACGCCTGTAATACCCAATTTGACAGGACACGTATTGATTTCCCCTGATAGGGAAACATATACGGTCATTAGAGACTGTTCAGAAGCAATGAATAATAAAGTATGTACAGCTGACTCCTTTGAATTCCATCATATATCAATGGATTCATGCGAGTTAGGTATAGTGCTAAACGGTTCTCTCTCCCATACACACGAAGATTGTCTGAAAAACTTTATCCTTTTGACGATAATTTCAATTACAGATTGAACAACGGCACGTGGATGCGATACGACAAGGCCGGCTTCAAGGTATCATGCCCAGACGGATCCACGACCCACTCCCAGGTCTTCGTTGCAGCTGACGGTTGTATCGGGACGTCCACGAACTACACGGTCCAAGGAGTTAACACTATCATCAGGGAACGGGCCTACTTCACGAATTTCACATGGACCACTACACAGGTGGATCTCCAGAGGAACGTTTTGCCACGTCCAGACAACACTCCTATTGCGCTGAAAGCATTTACATTTCGAGCCGTTTGAAATTGGCCATTTCACTTGACTCGAGGGGAAAATTGTCTGGAATTGAGAAGTGTGTGAAAAGCAGTCAGCACGCTGGTAATATGTAGTTGAAGAGACTCCAGGACATTGCATTTGTATTATATATATAAACAGTTAAAAAGTATCTTTTGGGTACCTAATAAAATATCTAAGCCCTATATATATATATGAAACCGTGGTGCGTGTACGTACCAGGAATCTATATCTTGTGCACAATCATATCAATTTTAATGTATCTATATCTTTACCAAGGTAACAAATATTCTTAATCAGTTACTAATGAACAATAATATCAATTATAATATATCTATATCTTTAACAAAAGTAACTATTATTCTTAAACAGTTACCCATGATCATGTTTAAATTATATATCTCCACAGGGTAACAACTATTCTTTAACAAGTTACCAATTCATGTATACATGTTCAATTTTTTTTTGTGGTTCCGCATAATCATTTACTAGCATTATGCCACATATAGCATACATGGATCTGTATTTTCCAAGCATTTTTCTTTATTTATGACTATGTCTGTTAGGTATGTATTTTTTTACATATACTTTTTTGCATATTCTTCCTTAATCACTTGTTTATGGCTATGACTAAATATATATCCAGTCACACTCCTAGGAAACATATTTTAACGTAACTTTTAATGTTCAATGCTTGAATGGTAGCCGTCCGAGCTAATGTAATGTATTACATTTTTATATATAGATAAATTCCATATCTGTAAATAAACCCATGACCCAAGGGGTCATTGGCGAATTAGATGTGTAACAACAGCGCCATAACAGGATGTGAAACTAGACCATGCTATGCAATGCTTGCAGTAGCCTGGAATGCATTGCATGAATAAACATTTATGTGTGTCTTGTAAACAGGTCACAACGCCTCCCATGGGAAGCAGTTGACCTATTGAGCCGTACCGGAATCATCTGACTTCCGGCCATAAGGCTACGTGATCATTTCGTTTTGTTATTATATAAAACGCTGAGATAGCTAGTGTTACGCTATCGACGCAAGCCTCTTGTAAATCAGTTCTATTCATCTTTTCATACTGAATGGTCATCCGACCAAACCATCCCATACTCCAGTGATGGAGCTATCAGTAAATTGTTTAAAGTTAACCTAAAACTTTGGACTTATTCTAAGAAGAAACCTACAAGTCTAATATTTCTATATCACACTGAAGAGACATGAGGATGGAACCACAATGTGTACGTACAAGATTCGTACACTAACATATATATATATATATATATATATATATATATATATATATATATATATATATATATATATATATATATATGTGTGTGTGTGTGTGTGTGTATACATACATGTGTATATATATATATATATATATATATATATATATATATATATGTGTGTGTGTGTGTGTGTATACATACATGTGTATATATATATATATATATATATATATATATATATATACATATACATACATATGTGTGTATGTATATTCATATATGTATATATGTATATGTACAGTATATGTGGAAGAAATGCCCCCTTTAATGTCGAAGTTACTGGCAGCAGGGTGACGGATTGGGTTTAAGGCAATACACAAAATGTCTCTTCGGCTTCTGCTCCTGACGCCTGGTTGATGATCTTATAGGAATTAGTAAGAACCGGCAGGGGTCGCTTGCCTTAGCTAGAAAATCATTACGCATCATAAGAAACTGGCTATCCTTTGATGAATTTAACTAATGAATCCTTTAAGGATTTAGTCAGTCAATGAGACGACTGGCAAAATCTAACCGAGGCCCTTTACGTCAATAGGCGTAAGAGATGATGATGATGATGATGATGATGATATATAGGGGAGACCGGGGCTAGTTGGCTACATGGGTAAGTTGGCACAACTGCAATATTTTCTATGTTTGATGTCAGATAGCTCTGATATCGCTACCACGTGGTCACTGCATGTTTGTTCAATTACCAAGAAATCGCCACCAGGATACAGTGTATGAGAATTGACTTGTGGACAAAAGTTTGATTTTGATGACGCTAAGTAAAATCTGAGAAATTACTATTCTTTGCTAAAACATGTGCTAAATTACTTGATATGCTGAATGTTTTCTAGCTAAAATATCTCTTGAAATATGGAAATAAATTGACAATAATACAAAGTGTTTAAAGTGTAAGGTTATATATCAGATCCCGTTTTAATAACAGTTTCTTGGTTGGGGCATGTTGGCACAGCAAGACTGGGGCAAGTTGGCACTGTGCCAACTGGCCCCAAAGACCTATTCTTATTAATATCTGGACACTTTTAGGCAATATTACAGCAATTTTCCCATTTGTTTTTCATACATGGTTAGAGCATACCAAAGAAAAACTGAACGTGCCTTAACTCCACCTGATGTGATTCTAAGGGCTGTCAAATGTGTAAAGTTTGAACAATTCAATAAGAGGGGTTGCAAAAGATTTTGGCCTTCCATTTCGAACGCTTACACGTTATTGCCATAAAATAACTGATGACCAACTTTTGAGTAAAGGAAGTTCATCTCTTACTGTGGGCTACACTCAGCACAGACAGGTATTTTCTAAGGAACGGGAAAATAACTTTCTACATATCTTAAACGTGCAGCCGATATTATGTCTTATCTGTGAGGGATGTTAGAAAATTGCCATATCAGTATGCTATATATAGCAAAAATTCTATTCCCAGTTCATGGACAGAAAATGAGATGACTGGTGCGGACTGATTTTCTGGTTTTTTGAAAAGTAAAAAGGACCTATTTATTAGAGCACCACAAGCAACTAGTCTTTCAAGAGCAACAAGTTTTGACAGGATGAATGTAGACATGTTTTTTCAAAATCTTCAATCTGTCCAAGATCGCTATGAGTTTACTACAAGGGACATGTGGAAGATGGATGAGACTTGGGTAACAACAGTTGTTGCTTGAAAAGGGTCTAAACAAATTGGAAAAATTACCTCGGTAGAAAGAGGAACTCTTGTAACAGTCGCTATAGCTGTTTCAGCAATTGGTAATGCAGTCCCACCTGATTAATAACCCTCTAGGTAGTTCAGGAGCAGCTAATCCATCAGGGTGGATGAAAGAGTTTGACTTTGTTGGGTTTCTTAACCATTTTGTGAAACATACTAAATGTTCAAAAGAGCGCCCAGTGCTTTTATTACTAGACAATCATGAGTCTCACCTGTCCATAGATGGCCTGAATTATTGTAAGGCAAATGGAATTGTTGCTCTTTCATTCCCCCCACACTGCTCTTATAGGATGCAACCACTTGATATAAGTGTTTACGGACCACTGAAGAAGTATGTAAATAGATCCTGTGACTCTTGGATGACAAATCCTCCAGGTTCTACAATGACTATATATGATATTCCAGGAATAATTTCCATGGTATTGCCACTTGCTGTAACTCCTGCCAATATCTTAGCTGGGTTCAAAACTGTAGGGATTTCACCCTTTAAAAGAGATATATTTCAGGAAGAAGATTTTATGGGTGCTTATGTAACAGACAGGCCTTTGCCTAATGATTTGTCTGAAATGCAAGCATCCCAAGAAAATGGAAGCTCTGGTATGCTGAATCTATATCCATCAGAGGCTACAGACAAAACTACAAACCAAGCTGGTTCTCCTTCCACA
>NC_090746.1:35234599-35252099 GCF_036898095.1 Palaemon carinicauda | reverse complement strand
TATATATATACACTGTATATATATATATATGTATATATATACATATATATATGCATACATACATATATATATATACACTGTATATATATACAGTATATATATATATATATATATATATATATATATACATATATATATGTATGTATGTATGTATGTATATATATGTATATATATAAATAAATATATATATATATATATATATATATATATACTGTATATATATATAAATATATATATGTATATATAAATGTATGTATATATATATATATATATATATATATATATACATATACACATACACTGTATATATATGTATATATATATATATATATATATATATATATATATATATATATATATATATCTGTATATATATACATACACACATATATATGTGCATATATGTGTATATATATACATATACACACACATATATATATATATATATATATATATGTATGTATATATATTGGCTATCTCCTCAGACCATCACATATACCGGTTTTCCCCGCACAGGGTATGAAAAAATTATAAACTTGACTCACCTTTTGCCATTGGTGCAACTTGCAGATAGTGAGGAAGCGGCAAACTGACTAGTCCCATTGACAAATTGAGTTTATTTGATTAAACTCCATTGATTAGCCAATTTCTATAGTAGTAAATTAAACATAGAAGAAATTTTTCATTATCATACTTATTATCAATCATTATTATTTAGGCTTATTATTGTTGATTGTGCTTTTTCATGTTGCGGTATTATTGTTCTCTCATATTCAATTTTCGTTTTCTTATCAGAAGTCCCCCCAAGACGTACTTTACGGACTGAAACATTTGAGATCATGGAAAACTCTTCAAGATGCTGCTAAAATTCTCTTTTTTGAACCCATCACATCATTGCATGTAGAAGACTGTTGTCTGCAACATATTTATCATCACCGGAAATGCAGATCAACATTCAGGTACAAAAAAAACTTTAGCAATACAAAAGAAAAAAACCCTAAGGGTCCAGCATATACTGTAGTGCTCAAGATACATCTGCAACACATTCATTACGGAACGAAAATCATTCAGATAATTCACGTGTTTATTGGAAATATATAAAGGGGACACATCAGAGGGAGCCAATGACTTAAACAGTGGTAATGAGGGCTGATAAAACTATCCGTGACATAGCTATTTGAGAAGTGGGATGAGAGACTAATAGCGATTACTTGAAGAGATCTTGTGGCGACTGAACCACACCACCATGCTCCTTTTATAAATCATATACATCTTGTCTTATGGACGTAGCTGTAAATTATAAATCTAGAGTTGAATATGCTGTGATTGACATCCGTTGCTTCAAGTACCAACGATATGAAACTCATAGCGTCTATTTCCTGATATGTTTTTATCATTCTTATGAGACTGGGGTCATGTAAGGCTACCTTTCAATGGCCAAAGGGGGGGGGAGGGTGTTGAGTAGGTTGTAAGGGGTGAATGGGGAATGTCATCATATCAAGATAAAAATAATCTTAAAACAACAGCTTCATGGAATATTTCATTTTAGCGTATCTATTCCGATACATTATCGGATACCAAATTTGTGTTCGTTATCTGTATAGGTACATAAGCCTTTAATGGAGTTGTTCAGATATAGGGTGACATATCTCTCTCTCTCTCTCTCTCTCTCTCTCTCTCTCTCTCTCTCTCTCTCTCTCTCTCTAACGTACACCCACTGACACACGAGAGCGTGTGGAAATTCCCAAATGTAGGTCAATGTCTATTATGTGACTGCTACAAAAAAAAAAAATAATAAATAAAAACTTAGCTTAAGAGCCCGTGGCCTGGTGCAGGTCGTTCTATAGCCTACCTGCCTGCCTGTTGCAAAATTAAGAAAGTGAGAGAGGGAGAGAGAAAAGTAACTGATGTTATCTATCTATCCATCTATCTATCTACCTAACTATACACACACATACACATATTTTATATATATATATATATATATATATATATATATATATATATATATATATATATATATATATGTGTGTGTGTGTGTGTGTGTGTGTGTGTGTTATTGCCAGCCAAACTACAACCCTAGTTGGGAAAGCAGGATTCTATTAGCCCAAAAGCTCCAACAGAGAATATGAATAAACTATATGAGAAGTAATGAACAATTAATATAAAATATTATAAGAACAGTAACAACATTAAAACATCTTTCATATGTAATCTATAAAAAGATATTTATGTCAGCCTGTTATAACATATTAAACTTTGCTGCAAGTTTGAACTTTTGAAGTTCTACAGATTCCACAACTTGGTCACAGCTGGAATATTCTAGAATACTGTGTAGTACTGAGCGTCATGATGGAGAAGGCATGACTATTAGAATTAATGGTATAACTAATAGTACGAACAGAGAGAGAGAGAGAGAGAGAGAGAGAGAGAGAGAGAGAGAGAGAGAGAGAGAGATTCTTTTTCAATAACGATGCCTTATTTTCAACAGCTTAGTCGCCTAGAGAGAGAGAGAGATTCTTTTTCAATAACGATGCCTTATTTTCAACAGCTTAGCCGCCTAAGCCACCCACCACTTCCCTTTACCCCAACTCTCTCTCTCTCTCTCTCTCTCTCTCTCTCTCTCTCTCTCTCTCTCTCTCTCTCTCTCTCTCTCTCTCTCCTATTTATGCATGATGAACCCCTTCCCTATTCTTTAACATTATCAGATGACACAGTAGATGAGTGATGCCGATAAGTACTTCTTAATAGCCGATAGTGTCCGCCTTATTAAAGGGTCAACTATTGATGGAGTTGACCTTGGCTGACCCTTGCAGATTAGCATCCGGACGACGCTTTTTCATTTGCTTATTTCTTTAATTTCATAAACAGACTCGCTAGAATGCTGTTCTTTCAGCCGTAGATTTTCTGCAGCGACACCAGACATGACAGAATATAAAACACAATAGACGGAATCAGAGAAAATACGACTTGAATAAGCATTTCAAAGGCAACAGAACGAGAGAAAACATATCATTTATAAATAACGGGAGAAATTAAAGAAAACATTGTCCCTTATAGGTTTTAAAACTACCATCTTAACATATTTGGAGACATTAATGAATGAAAAAAAAAACTTGATTTGGTATTCGCGGTAACACAGCTGGGTATCTCATGCTTTGCCCACTTTTATAAACCCCCTCTCGCCACACAGCAAATCATATTACATTCCGAATTTCTTTAGAAGACGACGCTTTAGACTGACAAGACGAAGACTTGATTTCCTTTAAAGCTACGAGAAGGAAAAAACTAAGGATTTCTCCTCTTTACCCAAAAGATAGAGTAATGTGGTCCTTAGACTGGCCAGATGGTACTACATTGGATCCTTCTCTGCTTACGGTTCACTTTCCCTCTGCCTACAAATACACCGAATAGTCTCCCATATTCTTTACAGATTCTCCTACGTCCTCATACACCTGACAACAGAGATTACCTACCAATTCTTCTTAACCTAAGGGGTTAACTACTGCACTGTATTTGTTCAGTAGCTACTTTCATCTTTGTAAGGGTAGAAGAGACTCTTTAGCTATGGTAAGCAGCTATTCTAGGAGAAAGACACTCCAAAATCAAACCACTGTTCTCTAGTATTGGGTAATGCCATAGTCTCTGTACCATGGTCTTCCACTGTCTTGGGTTAGAGTTCTCTTGCTTAAAGGTACACTCGGGCACACAATGCTATCTGATTTCTTTTCCTTTTTTTTTTGTTAAAGTTTTTATAGTTTATGTAGGAAATATATATTTTAATGTTACTGTTATTAAAATATTTTATTTTTCCTTGTTTCCTTTCCACACTGAGCTATTTTTCCTGTTGGGGCCCTTAGGCTTATAGCATCCTGCTTTTCCAACTAGGGTTGTAGCTTATTTAGTAATAATAACAATAATAATAATATAACTTTCAATTTACATAAATACTAAACTATCCGTTCATTCACAATATTGTTTCATATTGTGGTATTTTAGAGTTTCCATAGAGGTTACAGTATTCCGACGATATGAACATTGCTATTATAAAGATTGAAAGGTATACCAATTTTCAATACCTCCCTCTCTCTCTCTCTCTCTCTCTCTCTCTCTCTCTCTCTCTCTCTCTCTCTCTCTCTCTCTCTCTCTCTCTCTCTCTCTCTCTCAAGTAAAAATATGAGTGAATGTAGAGCTTCAACATTTGAGGGAGTACGGTTTCTAAAACTGAGTAAGAGGATTTTTCCCTTTCAAAAACGTTGCCATTTTCTTCGTGCAGATCCAGGTCGACATGAAAGCAATCTGACCGGTCCTGCTACAGCTATTGAACACGCAACAAACACTCTCTGTGAAACCGAACAAAAGGAAAATGTTTCCTCTTCTATATAACGGAAATTCCACGATGTAGCCTATGAAAGCAAACAGACAAACAACAATGTATACAAGAAAAGAAATAACTCATTTGAAATCTGGCGACCAAAGTTATCTCACCAACTCTTCTTAGGTCATGGTGAGGTCATGCATGTGGCCTTGAGGTCAGATGTTGCAGGTCAACATGATTAATGTAATTTGGACCGTATTTGTCAAAGTTGCTTGCAAATTAAGAAATGTGCCTTTAATTCCTTGATTTCATTTAAGGACAAATAATCAGATTAAAAGTAATTTTTGTATGTGTGTGTATATATATATATATATATATATATATATATATATACATACATACACACACACACACATATATATATATATATATATATATATATATATATATATATATATACTGAAATATCATATTATAAATGAGCTTTTACAATCAATATACAGCAAATAAATTTAAAGTATTTTTTTTTTCTCGATTGCATGCTATTAGTTGCACCGTTATCTTATATTTTCTTTAATAATAGTAATTTTCCTGAAGAGCGGATTCTCCTATTCAAAACATGAATCCTATAAAAAGGGCAGCGAAAAAATTTATCTCTTAAAGTAGTGTTTATTGCTCATATATCTAATGATTTATGTCTTTAAAACTTTTGCTCCAAGATAGCAAAGAAGATTTTTTAAAGGTTTTAGGTGTTCAAAATATTATTCGCTAAGTTTCGCTAGCCTCTTGTCTCCTCAATTGATGTTTGTAATCTATGGGTCTTATCGTTCCGTTAAAGTAGTTCTTAGATAGTGATATTCAATAAGTTCAAGACCTATAAAACCACCCAGGTATTGCAAGCTTCCTGCAATCACAGTAACTTTTATCACTCGTTTAACGTCTTGGTCTTTACCATTGTAACGTAATTCTCTTCGAAAGCGAATTTTATTCAGTATCAAATGATGTGTATGGGGATATCTTCACGTGGTGAAAGGTTTTTGTATCGCCTAGATCAGTAAAGCTGCAGCACTAGTCAGGTACACCCATACTGTTGAGAGGAATCAGACTAGACTGAAGTGTCCCTATTACCAATCCGCAGTGGTGATGAAAATGCCAAACCCCAGACATGAATAAAGATATGGCTGAGGTCTTTGCCCTGCAGTGGACCAGAAACGGCTACATTTATTTGAGTTGTGTTTACAATGGAAATGGAAAAATTGAGTGTTGCCATTTCCGAAATTTCACTTCGACTTTTCCTAGGATATGGGTTTTGACATTGTGCTTGAACGCAAAGAGATGATGGCCGTTGATAGCATGGCCCTGTTTGCTGCAAACAACCAAAGAGTGTTACAGCCCATCAAGATTTAATCTTGCCATTCCCAACATTGATTCACAATTCCAGTCATATAAATAGACTTTTTGATTAAAGGGGTAATGCTTTTAACTAGACATCAGTAAATATTTATCTTAAAAACTTTATAAACTAATATTTATTTTGGTTTCCAAGCCTAGCCCGTAACCTTTCTTTTCTTTTTGAGAAGCATACAATGTCCGCTACATGAAATCCATTTTCTCAGTCAGATAATAAACTCAAAGGGAGAGCTTTAAGTAATACTGACATTTTAATGCCTAAGTTCCTTCCAAGAACTATTAACAACGCTAACAATAACATATGGTATTTCAGATTTGAACACACAAAAAGTGGCATCCGTACCTTTATCGTAACTCAATATCAATTTGTTTACATATACATTTGTGTTCAGTCGTTTACACGTATTTTTGCTTTATCACACAGTAAATATATGTTTTCATGTTTTGGCAAACCCATTATGAAAATTTCTGATCTAAGATTCACAATTAAACCTTTGAAGGTTAACATGCCATCAAAACTGCCTTAGGAAATGTAGCCCATACGTCACGATCTTTACCTATGCATATTGGAGGTTGTGCTTTCCCTTTTTCGTAGGCCTTATTCAAACAGCACTTTCTCCAGCGTGTTGTACATATTCACGTCTATAACTTTTCTCTTTTGGGGCGTTGGCTCCACAAGGTGCAAACTTCAGATTCTTTACACCGTACTTCTTCGTGATGTCGTTGCTACGCTCATGCTCTTCTCAATCCTTGGCTGCGATTTATTGTGGCCGAATGACTATTACGCGCATAATTACCTGCTAGGGTTAACAGGCACAGATATCTTTAAAAAAAAAAAAAAACGTAATCATGTTATTCCATCTTTATCGAAATTCGAACCAGGGACCATTTGTTGGTGAAGCAAATCTAAAGTTCTAATAACGTGACGATTCCCAAAGATGTATATAGTGTACACACATTATCAGTCATAAAGCTGCACGTGACAAATATTCAAGTATAAAATCCACACGAGACGGGAAGATGAGAGACCTGGTACCAAGCGCTTCGGTGTATTACGTACGCTCCAGGGGACACAAAAATAAGAGTACGTAATACACGAAAGCGCTTCGTACCTGGTCTTTCACTTTCCTATTTTCTGTGGATTATATATAAGTATATATATATGGGTCCCTAGGGATTGTAAAAGATGCAGAGGATGGAAGAGAAGATGGATCGGCGAACTAAGGAAATTTGTGGGAGTGGACTGGCACAGAAAGACCATAAACAGACGCAAATGGAAGGACATAGTCTGAGGCCTCTGTTCTGCAGTGGACAAGTAACGGTTAATGATATATATACATACATAATCACACACATATATATGGATATATATAATATATATATACACACATATATATATACACACATATATATATATATATATATATATATATATATATATATACATATGCACATATATATATATATATATATATAACTTTACATGTGAAATAAGGGAATAACTACGAGAAGGATTTGAAATTATCTAACATGTTCACTTCTTATGCTTTTTAAGAAAACATCAACACCAGATAATGCAATGCAGAGGAAACTAATAGTCAAAACTAGGATTCAGTTTCCCGTAGATTTATACCATTCTTTGAAATACTTATTTTTTGCAAAGATTTCTGAAGTCCTTCGAGGCAATAGCGTTCAATAGTGTGCTACTTTTACGATTACTGCCACTGAAAATCATAAACATTAACACATGAGTTAAATATCAAATCTCCTTTTACAGTGAGGCAAGTACTCCCCATTGAGCTTCACTAAAGGACAAGAGTCAACACCAAAACAAAGGGATAACACTTCAGAGACACCACTACACACCCAACAGCATTAATGGGAGGGGACTATAAAATTCAGTTGAATGGCTTACCACTTCGCAGGATTAGATGTCCTTTGTATTGTTCCTCTCTTTACCCCATAACGTTTGCTATAACAATGCCTTGCCTCAACCTGATAGTGTTCCAACGCAACTGGTTCCAGCTGCTAAATGCACCATTTCAATTGGTTAGTCCACATTGTGAACGGATTGTGCTTACTTTGTTTCACTTTTCTATTCAGCATTTCACTAATTTTACTTTGACGGACTTAATCTGGATAAATGGGAGTCGTTTAGTATAAAAAAGGTGACACAAAAATTTTGTGTTTAGTGAGAGGTGTTTTAGATAAAGGTATAAACTTGCTACCACATTTCAATTTTACAGTAAGAATTAGTCCATATTCGCTAAAACTAAACAAAGGCTATTCGATTACTGTCATGATTAACTTATTAATATCATTATTACAATTATCATTATATCATTATTAAAGGTAAACAATTTCTCTTAGATAGAGGGGGCTTCGGAAATTAAAACGATATTAACAGCTACTTTTATTCATTAAATTGGTCAAGGATAAATCTCTTGGAAATATAATTACCATAGTAAAAGTAACTTTGTGCACCTCCACACACTCATTTGCAGTACGTCATGTATCCTTACTTATACTGCGTTACAAAAAAAAAAAAAAAAAAAAAAAATGAATACAGGCTACCAATTCAGCACATTCTAAACCTCCCATTTTAGTTTCTAAAATTAACATTACACCCCTCTTTCCTTCTCCCTACATGAACAAACCATCTAAAACTGCACTTTCACATTTGACTTATGCTCATCATTTTAACGGAGTTCCTAACAAATAGATACATTCCCGGCATATTTTCAGGCATTCTTACTCTACATGCACGTGGTGTCTTTATTTTTCTTTTTATAATTGATCACTACATTTTTCTTCCACCTGAAAATCTTTTTAACATAAAGATGATGTATCAAAGGGTTCTATATTTCTGCTTCTACGCTGTTGTTTAAAAATGAGGTTGCTACCATGGGTCACGTCCATCTCGTAACTTGGCTCTTACGATCCTCTACGATAGCTTTACTACCATATAATATACCAAATCTTTCACTAGTGTTAAATCTATGGTTTCCCTGTTCCTATTAAGTATAAAAATTACGAAAAGTCCTTTAAATATAAGTTTTCCAATCCGACTTATCTGCATCTGCCCCTTTTAAACAAACTTGGTTTTTTTCGGTTCAGTCATTCAGAAGGAAAATGCCGGAACAGCTACGACTCTTCTTCTTCTTCTTCTTCTTCTTCTTCTTCTTCTTCTTCTTCTTCTTCTTCTTCTTCTTCTTCCCTCATTATTATTACCTAAGTGAATTCTCTGGAGCTTAGCGACAATTACATCTACTTTCTTTACTTTGCTTTCTGATTGTCAAGTTCTACTACGCTGAATGAGTGCTGTCACTGCCATTAACATTTGTTTGTCTTGTGTACTATTTAAACAAACATATTTGAAGACCCATATGAAATGGACAACTTTAATTTCAAATCTACCCCATCATCCCACTTGGAAAAACTGAAGGACTTCAATTTCTTCTTGAAATACTTTGTATAAAAGTCTCCGTAGATTTTCGTTCAATTGTTGTACTGAACATGTTGAAGCTCTAGGACCCGTAGTCGAAGTTTACCTTAGCTGCAGTAAATTTAGATATTAAGATTGAAAACTATTAACGTTTATTGACATTTCATTACTTTCCGCGAATCATGAACTACCTATATACTTTGGAAAATGTGCCTCAAGCTATTCACTTCTTATGAATTTTAGAGAATAGCCTTCATAAAAGAGCTTTGGTTAATGAAATGGCAAAGAATATCACCGCAATGCACAGAGAACTACTAATTTGCCGACGGTGAACCTCTTCCCAGTAATATGAGATTGATATTCAATTACCTGTCGTTGTGTAAGCAACTTCTACTTTGAACCGACGGTGATTGGCCAAAAACATAAACCACTTCTCTTGGCGCACTAGAAATAATCATAGTCGCTTGCCTCATGGCTTCAGGAACGCTGTTCAGTTTCGGATAACTGATTAGTCCTTTTGTTTTTAATTAACTGTTGAGTATCCCAGTTATGGGGATCTAAGGATTTTCATCTCTCAGAGCCTAATTGATAATGGTATTCACATTATAAAAATTAAAATGAGGTTTCTTGTAAATGGCAGTAAATTTGGATGCATATAAATAATGACTTTATTACATTTAAACATTTGAATATATGCCATTTCTATCATGAACCAATATAATAATCCCCGTTTTTATTTATTTAGTATTTAAAGATTTGAACTTTATGGCGATTCTTTTATTAAAGCCTCATGCTCCAACAAAAGTTCACCTTGTATATAAGCAAATAAAAAATGGAGACTACTTGTATTTGAGGAGCTTAATGATCAAGGAATAAATGAACAACCCATCTATAACATAATTAGCCTGAACAAAAAAAAAAAATAAAAAAAATCAATAAAAGCCAACTGGACAGAATGCACTTCGAGTATGTATTTCCCTTTTCAGCAAGATCCCCCGGAACAATTAATCTTATTTGTTTGTTATGGCAGACGTAATAATTCACGTTACCTACTGTTTATTAGGATCGCGTGTCGTTTGTTTACAGCCACCTTTCCAACTGCGTCCTTTAAACATTTCACAAGAAGATGCCTAGTGTCGGTACAAATATTTATCTAAATAAACGAAGTTTCCGTTCGCCGTTTCGGTACATGTATATTCATGTGTATATCTTGGTATTGCTCGCACCTTTCCTTAAGAGATTCCACTACATACGTAACGTAGGCAACATACGGGGACAGGCACACGATGGTCTGAAGGGCGATAATTTCTTCATTTCCTCGACGGCATAATATGTAAATAAACGGAAGGCCAAATGGCTTTACAAATGAAAGAGTTCCGCCTCCTTTTTCCAAAATATCAAAGGGGCAGCGCGCAGACCCACCCCCGTCACGTGGTGTCAGAAGCTGCCAGATATAAACACCAAGAAGAGGTTTATAGTACGGTGCCTGGTTTCTGTCTTTTACTGCTTGAGCCACTGATATCGGCAGCCCCCACTCGAAATTCTCTCGGTCCCCTTGCTACTCTCCTGCTGCTGCTGCTGCTGATGCTGGAGGCTTTCCCCTTTTCGCTTCACCCCTCAGCTTTATCTCAAGGATACGGCCGAACACGCTTACCCTTACGACGATAATATTCTTTCTGCCTTTCTACCTTTCCTCTCTATTTCTATCTGGTTCAGGTCGCAAAATAAACAGATAAACAAAAGAAATGGTTTCTGGGGAATGAACTTCTAAATAAGGGGTCGATATATAACGCTTCTCTTTTACATTTGCTTTCATCACGGAAAAACAATCTTTAAACAAATAGAAATTCCTTTTCAAAATATCCAAAACGTCATTAATTAGGAAATAGTGTGTGTGTGTTATGCGTGTTTATAAAAGTGTATTAAACGTGTTTATGAAATTTAAGGGGGAAGAAGGTATGATGAAATCAACTGCTAAGAATGACTTGTTGAGATATATAACAATGTTATCTTACGGGATTTTTGTCCAGTACTTCGATCCGTCTTAATTTCTAGAATTGTTAGTAACTGATGTTTGGTTAACTGTCTTGCAAAGTAAAAAAAAAAAACTATATAATTGGAAGTAAGAAGTCCTAATGACACTGTGATTAAGTGCAAAAATTAATCCTCACTCGTCCAAGAGGCTTCATGGCAGTCGATATCTTGATCTACAGGTCAAAGGAGTATAGAAGGGTCAAAAACATGTCAAGGTACTTGAATGAAGATGGGTTTTATCAAAATCAAATTATATTCACTCATAACGGATCGTGATTTTTCTACGCAGTCGTCTTTGTTGCTAAAAGCAAGACCCCTTATTTCCATACTGACCTATGACTTGATATTAAACTAACCCGATTGATTTCACCTTAGTGACCCCGTGGGAAATTGGATACAAGCCGTTGAAACCTTACAAATCAATCATTTCATTTTATTTTTTCTTGAATGAAACCGTGTTGTTCCTTGATTACCTCACACGTAATAATAACAATGACCGCAGCGAGGTCGAGGTTTGGTTCGATCGGACGGGGATGAGGGAGAAGTCAGCTGGTGCGATGGAGACCGACCCGAGAGAAAATTACTCCTCTCAGTATCGGGCCGACAACCAGACGTGTAGGTTGTATCGCTCCTCCCGTCAGTCACCGTTCAGTGTCCGCACCGACTAAGAGTGTACCGTAGAGGAGATGAGTCTATGTGCATGGTTCACGTCATACGAGTGGGATCTTTACTGAATAATTCATGATGACATGTTTGCATTTTAATTTTTTTAAGAGAAAATTACACGGATTTTGATTTTTAGTGTTATGAACATAAATGGGCGTGTGCTTTCTTTTTTTTCGAGCACTTCTTGAAAGAACATTACCGTCACAGGAACTTGAACGGTCAGGACAATAAAGACAAGTGTTAACAATCGGTAAAATAAGAGGGAATGCGACTAGACTGATATATTCCTATAAAAAAAGTGTCATAAAAACTATGGTCAGAACCTTCAAAGAGCACAAGGTAAGTTAATACTGCATTCGTGTAATTATGCTAATGACATAAGGTAATAAGATATTTCACCGACCATCCTAATTGAGGTGTCAACTCGGTCGCGTTTAATTAAATTCCAAGTCGATCTTTCATTTTCTCTTCTGTCGTCGTTATCATAATGGGAAAATTAATGAGCGCCGGTCTGAAGGATAAAATTACAACAATATATTTATGAATATACATGGGTAGTGAGAGTAGTTATGGACAATAACAATTATCCTTAAAAGCTTTTGATAATTATAACGGTTAGAAATAATTATGCTATACTCCATATGTATTTGGTTTTGCTAGAGTTCCACCCTTCATAATGTTCGAAAAGCTGAAACCATTCTAATAAAAATAGTTTCTATTAACACCAGAACATATAGCTATTGATTCAGCTACTGACACAACTACTACTTCATGCTACTACCTCCTCACCAGAAATAAATACTACTTCTGTTACTATCATCCTCGCCAAAAACAATAAAATTAATTCGTAGACAAATTGAGAATATATGCACATCGTTATAATGAATAGCAACTAAGGACTAACTCTATCTGTGGAAATGATTATCCTAATGTCAGAGATGAACACTATCATTGCTATCCAGCTTGAAGAATATATTCCGTAGATTTCAACAGAGAGTTTTCCAGTTTCCATTGAGAAATGTGGTGTGTTTAACGTTCCGGATGACATGCGAGCTTCATCAGATTGTACACAAGAATCATTTGGAGTTTTTAAGCATTCTATTAAATTTTTACGCAATTTTGTAATTAATAAAAACGACATTCAGTAATAGAGCTGAACTTAAACCTAATGTTCCTATACGCAGTTAGGCATTTCCTATCATCAGCATCCCATTGCCAGTCGAGATGATATGATTCGCTTTAGCGATGGCTGAAGTCGCAACCAAACTGTCAAATTATTATTTTTTTCTTTTTATTTCTGTTGTTATTAAGATTATCATTAACAGCTCTGTAGCTTTTATCATAGTTTTGTAACCCTTCTTCGGTGGCAAAATAGTTGTGGAAAAAAAAAAGAGGTTACACAAGATTTTTTTCAAAAGGTAATAGCAAAATGCAAATCGCTCCTGAAGCAAGCTAACACCATCTAGAAGAAACTCCATTTTCTTATCTATTGAACAGAGGGACATTGTCAGCTTAAGATAACTGTGATAATAACTGGAATAATTTACATTATATACGGCACTTTGAGATTTTGGAGCATTAGACCACAAACATTAAATTTTCATCATAATGCCCAGACTAAAATTAGTCATGAACATTTTTAAAGTTAAAACAAAATCATGTATTTTTTTTCTTGGCACGAAAAGCATCAAGTCTCAGCTACAATTATCGTGTGGGGTGAGTAGATTTATCCTGCTTTATTGAAAAATTTGGAAGACAGTAAATTGTGCGTTAATAAATTATGCGTAAAATTACATTGTATGATACCAGACATTAATACTAATACAAGATTAATCCATGATTCTTTTTAAGAAATATATTTTTGTACCCGACAGTTGTAGATTTTACATGTTGAAGGGATAAGAGATAGATGTTCTTCTAGAAATCTAGACTATCAACTTCAAAAAGATATTATTGTTATAAACATGGTACTTTATTTCAAAATATGAAAAAGGAGTGTCTTTGAATGTAAGATTACATATGAATTTTCCAGATAATATTACAGTTACAAGTTTGAACCAATTAAGGGAACTATATATGACTACAGACCTGTGATATGCTCACACATACTGGTCCCATATTAGTCCGGAATTTTTCCGTGAATAAAAAAAAAATCAACTCGGTTTACCTTCAAAAGTTTCTACATTCTAAAGCCAGAATAGGATTATGACTTTTTCAGCATCTTTAAATCACAAGTCCTGAAATATCCGCAAAATAAATCGGATAAAACAGTTATTAGCTTGCATGATTTCGAGTAGTCTGTGACCAATAACAGGTTTATACATTTCTTCAGCAACCTTCAATTAGTGTTGAGTATCTTTCTTCTTTATTTTAAGAATATCCAGTTATGTTCATGAATTCTACTCTAATCTTAAATTTGATCTCCCTAATGACTAAGTCCTGTTTCTACCATTGGATTTTACCTCGTAGTTTTCCTTTCATTTGGCCACTATCGAAACCTAAAAGAAAATCTTTATAAATTTAACCAAATTTTTCTTGAATGATTCGACCAAGTTCTCAAAGCGAGTGGCTAGTATTAAAAAATGCCATTAAAGAAAAATTACTATTATCTTCGAGAAACTTGAATTGAAATTCATAGTTATGAGCAAAGTATTTTCTTAGAAAACTATAATCAAGCCAAGTTCACAACTTTATTTTACGAAAAAATAAAAAACTTGAATGTACCCAACAAAATATACCTTCAAAACTGCAAGTCTTATAGCCGCCACAATTGTACAACAAATTAAACAGAGATTCCATTCGATTGTTTGTGTTTATCAAACAAGCTTGTTAGGACAAGGGTCTGGTGCGAGTACCGTACAATTCTTGTAATGTTTCTGTCGGTTGGTCTTTGTTGCTTGTTAATGAAGTCTCCAAAAATTTTAGAGAAAAACACATCTACTTTTGCAACGTTTTTTGGAAATATGATGGAAATGATTATTGACATTCAGCATGTTTCATTTGAGATACTGATGGTACTGGAGATGTATAATACTCCTCCTTATCTTACTGTTAATATAGGGTAGTGGTTAGAATATCAATGTACACTTTTACACTGTTAATATTTCTAACCATCCTTTATACTGTATACGCAGTATATCAATCGTAGTAAAACTATTTTGCCATGAATTATACCACATATTTGTGACTATCTTTACGATATTCTTGATTCAATAGCTAAATAAAAGATTTAGGAGTCATTATATATATATATATATATATATATATATATATATATATATATATATATATATATATATATATATTCAACATATACATATATATATATGTATATATATAAAATGTATATATTCAACATATATATATATATATATATATATATATATATATATACTGTATATATAACGTATACGTATATATATATATATATATATATATACGTATATATATATATATATACTCTGTATATATAACGTATATATTCAACATATACATATATATGTATATATATATAAATAAATAAAATGTATATATTCAACATATACATATCTACGTGTATATATAAAATGTATATATTCGACATTGCATATAAACAAATATATATATATATATATATATATATATATATATATATATATATATATATATATATATCTTATGTTAGACGTCAGAAGTGACGTCTAAATATTTATGTAGATATACACACACAGATTCACCTCTTCCCGCACTCTCTTCTTTTCCTAATTACATCACGGAAGTTTCGGCAATTTGTGGGAAATTGTTATTTCCGAGTGTACCTTTCAGGACACCCCCTCTCCACCTACCCGAGGGATAGAGAGAGACCGAGTAGTAATACGTCTGGCAATGTTGGCGGGTGGGACCGGAAATTGATATATATATATATATATATATATATATATATATATATATATGTATATATATGTGTGTGCGCGTGTTTGTGAATATATAGTCAGACATTTGCTCTTTTGATAAAGGGTATATATATATATATATATATATATATATATATATATATATATATATATATATATATATATATATATATATAGCCTATATACACGTGTGTTTGCGTAAACATATTTCAGACACTTGCTATTTTAGAATGGGATATATATATATATATATATATATATATATATACATATGTATATATATATATGTATATATATATATATATATATATATATATATATATATATATATATATATATACATATATACACGTGTGTTTGTGTGAACATACAATCAGACACTTGCTATTTTTAATGGGATATATATATATATATATATATATATGTGTGTGTGTGTGTGTTTTCTGAGGACAAGAGCGTTTGTCCATTTTTGCTACCGGGAATCTGCTTAGTGTGATTTTCCGAGGCTCAACCTTCCCACGTTCAAATGCACTGTCAGTAGAAGTAGCTTAAAGGATGAAACACAATATTTTAATCTTTAGTTTTGTAAGCTGGTCTGGGTCTTAGTCTTGGATCTACTTCTAATGTCTGCGAAATGACTAAACTTATTTCAACTTCAGTTTCAATCTAAATACCAGAAGTGACGAAAATTTTTCAAGTCAATGCTTATATAGAAATTTCAAAATGTGATATTTAATAAATAAAAAAAAAATCTCCGTGTTACCCACATGGTGGTTCAATATGCATAAATAACAATTACTTAATTTTCTAGTGGAATGATGTCACAAATATCTGATGCCCTTGGATGCCCAGATCATAAATCTAAGCTCTCATTCTGTTCTCTCATTGGCAGCCATTCTGCTTCTCTAATCTCTTCCCGGTATTTTCAACCCACTTCACCTGCAGTTCTTTCAGCATAAACTACTGTATATTCTTACTCACCACTTATCTGTCATCCGTCTCTTTTTCGAATAATAAATCGTCATTACCAACTCTGTCTCTCCTTGTCTCTATACCGTCACTTTAATCAAAGCTTGTAATCTGTCTCTCTCTCTCATCGTTCTAAAACCGTTTATTATTATTATCATAAGAGTTTACTCTTATCAAAGGCAACCAACCCCCCTCCCCCTCCTTCTTCCCCTCTACACCAAAACAAGGAGAAAGGAGAGGACGAGGGTGTAGTGAGACAGAGAAGACAGATTACTCTCCACTTGTAAACACTACCTCACACTGTTTTTCTGCTTATGAATTATATCTGGGTGGAGTCGAACTAGCGCACAAGCCAATGGGGACTCGAACACGGGGACTGGATCTTCCTGGTTTATTGAGAGAATATAAATAGGATGTATGAGAGAGAGAGAGAGAGAGAGAGAGAGAGAGAGAGAATTTATACAAATGATCTAATTCACCCACTCTGCAAAGCAATACATCATATATATATATATATATATATATATATATATATATATATATATATATATATATATATATACATAGTATATAATCGAGAACACATTCTAATACACAGGTATCAGGTTCTGCAGATCTACAAGCAGACCAGCATTTGATGTAAGAGATGGAAAAAAAAATATTTACCATTGAAATATCTCTTTATAGCGATTAGAGTGCTATGTAAAAACGAATCCACATCAAGATCGTTTTATCAAAAACTTATTTTCCGGCAACTCTGGCCGT